>NC_091201.1:25121587-25181587 GCF_040958095.1 Procambarus clarkii
ATTGACTGAACATGTGCCTCTTTTTCACAAATCTCCTTCCATTTGTAAATGAGAGAACAGCTCTTTTACCCTAAGATACAATAATCTCTTTCCACTTGAACACTGGAAAGAGCAGTCCTCTTTCACATCATGAGAGAGAACTTTCCTCAACATCAGAGAACTCTCTCCCCCCTTCTCAGCATCCGCCAGAGAGATGCTGAGAGGCTAATTCTCCCCTCTGCCCAGCAGAGGACGCGAACAAAATATCCTCCCTTGAACACCCGTCGAATATAATCTCTCTAGATAGAATTCGTCAGGGAACAATCCCTCCAATAGCATCCGTAACAGAATAATCTCCCAAAACAGCATCCAAAGGGAGAGAACAATCCCCGTCAACTGACAGAACATTCTCCCTTACAGCATCCGTTAGAGATCAATCAACAGAATCCGTCTGAAAATATTCTTCCTCAACGGCATCCGTTAGAGATCAATCAACAGAATCCGTCTGAAAACATTCTTCCTCAACGGCATCCGTTAGAGATCTTTTACAATATTTGTCAGAAAACAATTCCTCCCCATCCCCTCCCTCCCCTTACAGCATCTGTCCGAACATCTTCTCTAAACAGCATTCCTAACAGAGAACATTCCTTCAACAGCATCTGTTAAGAGAGAACAATCTTCCTCAACGGCATTCATCAAAGAGAACGATCTCTCTCAACAACTGTCGGAGAGAAGAATCTCCCTCACTGCATAGACCCCAAATTAACAATCCCCTTTTCCCAAACAAAAGTGCCAAATAGCGGCTAATTCTCCCCTCTGCCCAGCAGAGGACGCGAACAAAATATCCTCCATCCAATATTCAAACTAAAGAAATCCTGCGACTTGTTTTAACCACGTCGGCTTTAATGAGAAACTTGACATGACTCATTGTGAGTAAATAGTTGGGGTTTGAACAATACATTTCACAACTTTCATCTTCTCGTCTAAGGCTCAATTTTCATTCTTTCGTCTCAGTACCTAAATTATTTTTTTCTTGAACTCATCTGTGAGTGATCGCTTAGCACATTAACCTGTTTTTTTCCATCTCAAGTGCTGCTGCTTTCAATTATTTCTAACAACTTTATAGTTTGTGTCTTACCTGCTGATTCCTCGTTAGGGATTTAGTTAGAGCATCCGGGTTAAACGAGCCATTGGTCGCTTAGTCTCGTTTTCCGTCATTCGATCGTATGGAAATGCCGCTTTTGGGTTGACGCGGGGTGGTAATTATTGAATTGAGATTGCTGGTTGAGGGCGACTGATTGTCGTCACCCGGTTGTGAATGGTTGTGGTTGTGGGGTGTGGTTGTGAAAGATGAGCTTGAGGTTGGTTGTGAATAGTGTGGTTGTGAGGTGTGGTTGTGAAAGATGAGCTTGAGGTTGGTTGTGAATAGTGTGCTTGTGAACGACGTGTTTGCGTCTGATTGTGAGTGGGGGGAGGGGGGGGGCAGAAGTCTTGCTTATTTTACAATGCGTTTACTTCCCTCATAAGTATGAGTAACAGGACAGGTCCTCGTACCCACTCTTGGGGTACTTCACTCACCATACCCCACCCTTCAGGTACTCATCATACCTACCCTACAGGTACTCATTATACCGATTCTTCAGGTACTCATTATATCTACCCTACGGGTACTGTACACATTTGAACGCTGTATTCTGATATTTCATCTCCCTTCGTGTTTCTTTGCCTCCTTCCTATGTTCTCACCTAGTTGTGCTGGTGGAGGTTGAGCTTCGGCTCTTTGGTCCCACCGCTCAACTGTCAATCAATTCCTCCCCTCCCACACAAGGAAGAAGCCCGTAGCAGCTGTCTAAATCCCAGGTACCTATTGACTGCTAGGTAACAGGGGGGGGGGCATCAGGGTGAAAGAAACTCTGCACTATTTGTTTTCACCTCCACCGGGGATCGAACCCGGAACATCAGGACTACGAATCCGAAGGGCTGTCCACTCAGCTGTCAGGCCCTCAAGCAATAGCAGGTGTATGCTTGCGTGTGTATGGGGGGGGGAAGATGTATTTGTGTATGTGGTTTGTATACGTTGTGTGTGTATAATTGTACCTCTTTTTATGCAATAAGTAAATGTCTTCAAGAAATTACTCTAAGGATAGTCCTTAATGTGGCAGTCTCTTGAAGTGACTCGATTAGTGTTTGCATACCTGAGAGACTTAAGTTGTGTCCATTGCTATAGAATTTCTACTGAAACGAAAACCTATATATTTTTAACTTCACTCTACAGCAAAGAAAGCGCTGTTTCTACCTTTCTCCAACACAGACGAGGCCCCTGCCCTCCCTCTCCAACACAGACGAGGCCCCTGCCCTCCCTCTCCAACACAGACGAGGCCCCTGCCCTCCCTCTCCAACACAGACGAGGCCCCTGCCCTCCCTCTCCAACACAGACGAGGCTCTGCTCCTCCCTCCAACACAGATGAGGCTCTGCTCCTCCCTCCAACACAGACGAGGCTCTGCTCCTCCCTCCAACACAGACGAGGCTCTGCTCCTCCCTCCAACACAGACGAGGCTCTGCTCCTCCCTCCAACACAGACGAGGCCCCTGCCCTCCCTCTCCAACACAGACGAGGCTCTGCTCCTCCCTCTCCAACACAGACGAGGCCCTGTTCCTTCCTCCCTCCCTCCCTCCAACACAGACACGACACTGTTCAATCCGAAGCCAAAAACCTCATGAACAATTTTAGTTAACAAAACTGAGAACAAATATATATAATTACAACCACAACTTTGCTTTCAAAGATCACTGACGAAACCTTAAAGCAACAGAACCTTCTTTACTCTGGCACTCATTTACAACAAATTATTATTGTTATGCAAAAAAAAAAAAAAAAGGAAATTTGTTTTGATTCGCACAGCTGTTATTTTATAAACAATCCCTTAAGGCTCCAACATACCGGTTGTAGATACACAGTAATAATATATATTAATGAAGGGAATATGCATATTTTTATTGAAGGTAATAGCAGGCTATATACATGGGATGGTGTCTACTCACTGGCTATTTAGTCCAAACTTTAACATAAACCCCAGCTGAGGAAAAGTATTAAACACCATTTCCAAAGTATAATATGAAGATATACTTGCTAATTGGTAATTACAAGATCAGCGGGAATGTGGTCAGAGTAGAGGCCGGTGAGCTAAACCTAGTGTGTCTAATTAGCAAGTTTTTTTTATTTATTTATTTATTGACCAATAATCCTAGAAGACAAGAGTCCACGGGATACGAAACACCTTTTAAAAGTTCACAGTAAGCGAAGAGTTGCATAACCGGGTGAGGATAGTTTTCCTGTTTACACTTGGTAACTTACCTATAATAGCACTCTCCATTTAACTAATACCACAGCCTTCAGCCTTGAAAATACCGATTTAACATTAGAAGATTACACACAGTTATATATATATATATATATATATATATATATATATATATATATATATATATATATATATATATATATATATATATATATATATATATATATATTATACAATTTATAGTTTTATATTTATATACATTTATGCACAACATAATTACAATACATAAGCATGTAATTCGCTCCCCCTTCTCACCCTATCGACATGCCATGGGAGGCTGAAGGACCGTAGACGCGGTTTTAATCACACGATAAAGGCCAGAGGGAAGCACCTGGCCACTGATGGTGATGATAAATGTCTTGGCCCGGCCTCTATATTCAAGCCACAGCGATGGGGAGGGCGAAACGCAACTGTCGCACCCTGATAAGCATACGATTTGAATACGATCTGAGTGCTGGATCTGGGCCTATTGAGATCAGGGGTGTGGGGTATATGCCGGTTGGGGGATAAATTGTCGTAAAATTACTCCTTCCGGAAGGTGGGTATGAGGGGGAAGGGGACTGAGGGTATATACCCCTTGGGCATCGTAGCTGTATTTGGTATTTTTGATTCAGTGAACAAAAAAAAGAGAGAGGAGGGAGTTGCTTTATATGTTGATACAGTAAGGTAAAAAAAATTAACAAAACTATTATTCTTCTAACGCAAAATATTGCATTATGATTTAGAGTATGAAGCAAATGTGCCAAATTTTTGTTCAATCGACTTGAGAATGGTCCAGGACGGACCGAAACGTCGTCGTCGTCGTCGTCGTCCCTTCCCTTTCTAGTGTGTGGTTTGCTCAATCTATTTCAGCCACGTTATTGTGACTCCTCGTCTGCATGTGTACCAAATACTCTGGAGGACAATATGCAGTAAACTCATAGTAAACTAGAGGGAAGAGCATGCAAATAACAGCAGCACGAGAGTTAGAAAGTGGATGGGTGAGGCCTAAACTGCATGATTATAGCGAAAGTACTAAACAGAGATGTTTAAAAATAAGAATAATACCTGAAATAATAAATTAAAACTGCCGGAACAACTAGCTGTTGTATTTCAAGATAACAGAGGAAAATAAAATTGCTGAACAACGACAATTATTTATCACGGTTAAAAAGACAAGGAACAACTTCAGTCTCTTGGAAAAATACATGTAGTACATAAATTTAGTATCACAAAGAAAATACAATTAAATTTATTTTTGCAATGTTTTCTAAAGTACTAAAGTATCTTTTCTACCTATCTACATATCTACATGTTAAAAACATGCATTCACAATTGGATACAAAAAATTATCTACAGTCACCTTTTTCCCCATTTGGGAGCAGCTGGGATAGGCCACGAACACTTCAAAAATGACCTTACCTTACCGTTTCCAGAAAGGTGAAAACCACAGCACCCATTATGTGGTATCCAAAAGGAGTAGTATTTGTATGCATTAGCCTAACGACCCTACCACACACTTTGGATGACCACCAACTATCATGCAAATGAGGCCGAGCAATTACCCCCCAAACTACGTCATGAAGGCGACGCGTTAGGCTTACAAATAGTTAGTCAATAAGGAAAAACTCCTGCACAGAGTTTTCTCAAGTTCACAGCGCTTAACAATAATATATTAATATATATTTTGTGTACATATATTTTGAATTGCATATACAACAAAATTTCAGGGAGAGAGAGGGAGAGAATAGGGGTGAAAGGGAGAGAGAGGGAGAGAAAAAGGGTGAAAGGGAGAGGGAGAGAATAACAAGATAGTCCAAAACAGGTGTACAAGACATGACGAAACAAATTCAAAGGAAGAAAACAAAATAAATTCCTGGACATAAAAGGTAGCCACAATGAGAGGGTTGACTAGTGGGCCTAGAAGCGAAGAGAGACGAGGAAGAGAGAGGAGAAAGAGGAGGGAAAAAAGAGAGAAAGGAGAGATAAGAGGAGAGAGGGGGGAGAGGAAGGGAATACAGAACGCAAAAGAGAGAGAAATGGAAATACAGAACGCAAAAAAAAAAAGAGATAAATGGGTTATAAACTATGCAGCCCCCTAGACCTCTGGCGTACGTGTACATCTCGTTCAGTACGTGTACTACAGAGTTCCTAAGAGGCCTGTTTTACTAAAGAGGGCCAAGTCTTCCTCTTTTATGTTGTGACCGAGAACCAGTTCCCTGCTTCCCTCTAGGCAGCTCACACCGCAGGAACGAGCATGCATGCGTATATTTGTAGACCTTTCTAGGTCTAACATATGCGTTTACAGGGTTCTCTGTCGAGGCTGCACATTCAAGAGTGGGTCTCTCATACGTTGTAAATAGAACCCGGATGGCTCTTTTTTTTCAAATTCCATTATGACCACAGGAATGGACGTTAGCCTGTTTCTATTAAACTACTGTTGTTGTTGTTTTAGATTCAGTTACTCGGAATAAAAAGTTCCAAGTAGCACGGGCTATGGTGAGCCCGTAATTACGCCATTGATATTGTTTTGCTTATGTAGGTCTCTGGGATCAGATTTGGGGATATGAGTACTCCCAGATCTTCCTGTAAAAATATTTTTACTCCTTTGCTGATTAAAGTTAATTGGGAATTTTTCTTACCAGGGTTCGATTCCCGCACGAGGCAGAAACAAATGGGCAAAGTTTCTTTCACCCTGAATGTCCCTGTTACCTAGCAGTAAATAGGTACCTGGGAGTTAGTCAGCTGTCACGGGCTGCTTCCTGGGGGTGGAGGCCTGGTCGAGGACCGGGCCGCGGGGACACTAAAGCCCCGAAATCATCTCAAGATAACCTCAAGATAACCATTTCTAGCAAGTCAAGATCCCCCTTGTAGAATGTCTCAGAGTTCTAATTCCATTAATTTGTCTTGTATTATTGGCAAACATTACTGGTGTGTTGGAGGGAATGTAATTATTGGAAGCGTTATTCCCGTGTGACTAATTAGCACTTGACAATGAGCTGGTTGACAATGTGAGGTCAATGAGCTGGGATATGAGCTGGGATATGAGCTGCGACTGTGACGGGGATGGTGCCCAACCACTTAAGCTGACATGGAGTCTATTTCCTCTATCGAGGGTGGGTGTGTGTGTGTGTTTACTATTTGTGCCTTCAGGATCGATTTGAACCCCGCATTCCTAAGCAGGCGATGAGTCACAATAACGTGGCTAAAGTATGTTAACCAGACCACACACTAGAAGGTGAAGGGACGACGACGTTTCAGTCCGTGCTGGACCGAAACAAGTTACAGTCGACTTGAGAATGGTCCAGGACGGAGCGAAACGTCGTCGTTCCTTCACCTTCTAGTGTGTGGTCTGGTCAATAAACCCGCATTTCTAACCGTGCGTTGTCCTAATGTACTGACTCCCGACTTTATCATATCTACCCCACACACACACACACACACACACACACACACACACACACACACACACACACACACACACACACACTACTCCACGATGCAGCCCGCATCAGTTGTCTAGCTCCCAGGTACCTATTTATTACAAGGTGAACAGGGACATGAAGTGAAAGAAACTCGGCCCATTTGTTTCCGCCTCGGCCGGGAATCAAACCCGGACCCTTGGGACTACGACCCATCAGCGCTGTCCACTCGGCAGCAAGGTGTACTCAAATAGGTGTATTCATCTATGTGTGCCTCCAGGGTCGAGCTTTACCTCTTGGACCCCGCTTTTCTAGCCGTTGGTTGTCTAATGCAATGACTGACCTATATTTCCCTATCATACCTGTTATTAAAGTTATAAATGGAGTTACGAATGTGTATGTGTGTGTGTGTGTGTGTGTGTGTGTGTGTGTGTGTGTGTGTGTGTGTGTGTGTGTGTGTGTGTGTGTGTGTGTGTGTGTGTGTGTGTGTGTGTGTGTGTGTATGTGTGTGTGTGTGTGTGTGTGTGTATGTGTGTGTGTGTGTGTGTGTGTGTGTGTGTGTGTGTGTGTGTGTGTATGTGTGTGTGTGTGTGTGTGTGTGTGTGTGTGTGTGTGTGTATGTGTGTGTGTGTGTGTGTGTGTGTGTGTGTATGTGTGTATGTGTGTATGTGTGTGTGTGTGTGTGTATGTGTGTGTGTGTGTGTGTGTATGTGTGTGTGTGTGTGTGTGTGTGTGTGTGTGTATGTGTGTGTGTGTGTGTGTGTGTGTGTGTGTGTGTGTGTGTGTGTGTGTGTGTGTGTTTCTTAGAGTAATTGCAGGATTGTGCTCGGTTTCTGCCATGGGCTTCACAACACTTCACTGAATACAGTGACATAGTTCCCACGTTTTTCTAATACCTTTTTTTTTTTTAATTTAAAAGCGTGTATCAAAATTGGTTCACCGACTTCCCCGTCTGACCCAGAACATATATTGACGGCTTTAACACTGAAGTAGTTCTTAAGTGTCATCTCTGACTGATTTGAATCTTAACTTTGCATCCATGAGAAACCCTCTCGCAGTTGTTCCTAGCTTTGAGCAGTGTTTGAATCTGTCTAGGATCATTTATGTTGTTATAATGTCCCCGCAATTCCTTCCCACATCAGCGTGGTGATATTGGATGAGTTCTGGGAGCGAGAGAGGGGGGAGGGAGATCATCCCTTTATCACGGTTTCAAATGACTGAATCCTATTTAGGGTTTTAGCCTAACCAAAAGCTGGCTTTTAAACTGACTAAAGCAACAGAATTTGGACGTTGTGGTCGATTGCGTCACACATACAGAGCATTAAGTGTAAGGACACGGACTGTCAGGAGAGATCTTAAATCCTACCTATCCTAGGTAGGAGGTGGTAGGAGATATCCTACCACCTACGATCTACCGAATTTCAGGTGGTAGAATAGCTATCGACGGTCTTGAACCACAGCGCAGGTTTTGGAAAAGCTGGTCGAACGAGGTCTTGAATCCAAGCGACGGAAGATTCACCCAGACAATAGCCAGTATGAATGGCGAGGAAGGATCCCAACACCACCTAAGTGGATTACCGGTCCGCCAACATGTGCACCTTTGCCCACAACGGTCTATTTTTTCTGAGCGTAAATTTAACACGAAGAAATTACCAGACATGACACGCGGGTGAAACCAACATACAATACCGCATCGGGTACTTATAGCTCACTCGTGCTGCAGGAGAGACCTACACAAACATCCAGGGTTCGACCCCCTAACGCCCCGATGACATCCCCCTCCCTCCTACAATCACAAATCACTATGGAATGTTGCGTGAGGCTAGCCATAAGCATCTGACCCCGGACACACACACACATATACTTTCAAAGATACACACATCATACACCTAGATACACAGAGATACGAAATCGAGAATCAAAAGTTGGAGACTAATGTCTTAGCATCAAGGCCATTTGCATATGGAATCACTCCAAATGAAGGCGATATTGTATACGATCAGAGAAATCTGAACAAATCTCTTCAAGGGAGCCGGTCGGCCGAGCGGACAGCACGCTGGACTTGTGATCTTGGGTTCGATCCCAGGCGCCGGCGAGAAACAATGGGCAGAGTTTCTTTCACCATATGCCCCTGTTACCTAGCAGTAAAATAGGTACCTGGGTGTTAGTCAGCTGTCACAGGCTGCTTCCTGGTGGTGGAGGCTTGGTCGAGGACCGGGCCGCGGGGACACTAAAAAGCCCCGAAATCATCTCAAGATAACCTCAAGAAGATGATGTGATTTGATCAACCCATAAAAACTATACACAGGTATTTCAGAGCATGACTAAAGTTAGATGTTAGATAAAGTTAGTTATGACAGTTAGAGCATGACTAAAGATAGTTATATGGAAGAAAAGAATAACAAATTGCTATTTTAGCTGAGTTAGGTTTAATGATTGTTCTCATTGTGGTAGTAGGATTGTAAGTCTTTTTGAGTTATGAACTTTTTAGCTTCATAGCGACGACATGCATTAGGCAGTGATGTGGTGGAGGCTGACTCCATACACAGTTTCGAATGCAGATATGATAAGAGCCCAGTAGGCTCAGGAATCTGTACACCAGTTGATTGACAGTTGAGAGACGGGACCAAAGAACCAGAGCTCAACCCCCGCAAGCACAATTACGTGAGTACACATCTCGCCCAAACCATATATCAAACACACATCATGTTGACCAGACCACACACTAGAAGGTGAAGGGACGACGACGTTTCGGTCCGTCCTGAACCATTCTCAAGTCGATTCTCAATCGACTTGAGAATGTTCCAGGACGGACCGAAACGTCGTCGCCCCTTCACTTTCTAGTGTGTGGTCTGGTCAACTTACTTTAGCCACGTTATTGTGACTCATCGCCTGCACACATCATTTTATCTGAATTAAGTTACGTTCAGTTAGGATAGATTTGATTGGGTTACATTAGATTAAGTTAGGATAGAATTGTTTGCCTTGACCTGGATTAGGCTGATTTTTTTTTTTTAAAAGCTTAGTGATGATGTAGAGAGGTACATTATTTGCCTCAGCTTTTAAATTCTACTCAGTTGTAAAGAAGATTGAAGTGCCAAGGTGGTATATTTTAAGGAGCAAAGCTTATACAACTCACAGCAAAAAGTGACTAAATTTTCTTAAAACAGAAACAACGAAATAAATTTACATTGCTTCGTTATAATAGCGACATTTACCGACAACGAAGGCGAGAAGGAACAATGAAAATGAATAATGGAAGAGGCAATTTGACCGAAAACAAGCCAAGAATGTCCAGGAAATGAATTAATCAAACAGGAAAATACAAAAACCTTCGGGCAGGAAATTAAAGAAACGACTTGAAACAGCATACTAATGATCACATAAATGCAAACAGACTCAGCAAACAAACATGGGGGGAGATATTGCAACATGTGGGGCAAACAGAATGGTTTGTCGGGAAATTAGCAAGCCAAACGCACACACTGCATACACACTGTTTGGTCACTGCAAGACCAAACAAGAGAGAGAACCAATCAAGGAATTGCTGTAAATCTCACGAGGGCCCGACAGGGTAAGGACACATAAAAATGACTCAATTTAAGTTCGTAATATGTGACTAAACCAACACAAAGGATCACTACAGACACACACACCTGAACGCAATATCCTGAGAGACGAGAGACGTGCACGTTTTAACAAACACTTTCACACACACACACACACACACACGCACTCAAATTATTATTTTGTAAAATGTGTGTTTATGTGTACGAAATATTATATTATATTATATATAATATATATATATATATATATATATATATATATATATATATATATATATATATATATATATATATATATATATATATATATAATGACAGTGTCAGACCACGGTGGAAGAATTGAAACAGGAATTTCCTTAAATACTTTCGTATATTAGTACATCTTCAGAAGGAATGTACAATCATTCATTCATTCCTTCTGGATAATATATATATATATATATATATATATATATATATATATATATATATATATATATATATATATATATATATATATAATTCTGCCTTCATGCTGATCCTTTACATTAGTTAAGCATCGTTAGCCAACATGAGAATAAGATTATTTCCTCCATTAGGTAATTTACATTCATTAGAAACGCAATGGACCGTAACAATTAGTGGCACTTCACTAATTACCTCTCAACATTCACGTATTTCCCCCACCTAATAAGGTACTCGTTCAGCGAATTTAACACTTTTCCTGATTTCCAAACTTCCTTCTCTATTTCGCCAAGGAATCGCAAGAAATGGAACTCGTTTACTTTACAATCTGCCCAATGTTCTCTCTCCTGATTGGTTGTTGATATCTTATCGTCGAACTTAACAAGTTGGTTAAGCAGGAGTTCTTTTTGTTCCACGTTGAGCCTCAAGACAATGTATTTGTTCTAAATTGTTCAACAAATCTCCCTCTAATGTCTGATACCTAATCGTTATATGATGTGATGATGATCTATGATGATACTGTGATATGTGATGATATAAATGGATTACTGATAATTATATAAACTATATATAAATGTTATATTTTCCCTTGTAAACTGATGAAAATAGGACCTTTATATTGTATACTATTTAATAAAGAAAAAATGCCTTATTAATGGGATACATGTTTGTGATGCAGAGCCAGATGCTCCAAAGGTGTGGGATAGATGCTCCAAAGGTGTGGGATAGATGCTCCAAAGGTGTGGGATAGATGCTCCAAAGGTGTGGGATAGATGCTCCAAAGGTGTGGGATAGATGCTCCAAAGGTGTGGGATAGATGCTCCAGGAGCTGTGGGATAGATGCTGCTCCCCCCTATCCCCCTAACCCCCCCCCCCCCCATCCTCAAACCTGGGCCCAGATTTCTGTCAGCCAGTTTTTGCAGTCATTTTCTCAACCACTTTTTTTTGTCCCTTTTTTAAGTTAGTCCTGATGCACCGTATATAAAATAACTCTTACCTCAGATTAACAACGTGCTGAGACAATTGACCAATTCGTATAGTTGTTAATTATACTAACAAGGAGGCATACGACCAGTTACTCGAAAGCCGAGTTGTTAGAATGAGGTTCGAACCAAGGACAGGATATAATGACCACTGTACTCAACATAAAAGTACAAATTCTCCAGATAACCCTCCCTTAACCGGCTGTAATAAGAGCGAGATGCCGCATGGTTACTGTAGCTATTATGGACTTTAATGCAACGTGGGGTTTAGCTCTTTCTGTGTCTCTGTCTTTCTCTCTCTCTCTGTTTCTCTGTCTCTCTCACCATCTTCATTTGTATGCGTGGGGGGGATGGTTGGAGGCGGTTGGGCTCCTCTGGCTCCTGATGCACTGTGTGGATTCATCCTCACATTGAGGCCAGACTCATCCTCAACTCATCCTCAACACGGCCACACCTAAACCACCTACCTAACCTAACCAGTACTATACGAACCTAAGCCTCTATTCACCCAACAGTAAAATGGGTACCTGGTTGTCAAACGATTTGGCGGGTCGTGTTCAAGGGGGGGGGGCAATTTGGATTAAAGACTTGCCTGAAACGCTATGCGTGCTAGTGACTTTACAGGACATTACGGGATATTCATGCCCATGCCATCTCTTGGGTGGCTTAATCTTCGTCAATCAATCTTTATAAGAATATAAGGACTCTTGTATATATAAATAAGAAATAAATAATCGCTGACGAAGCCCACTGCGCCACCAAAAGATTATATAGTGGAGATTGTAGCAAATGCATATTTCTTGTACACTTATACACTTGAACAAATACACTAATCATTAATACACTCTCGAGTATTAATGCCTTCGTGCTTAGCGTGTTCATTGTAGCGCTAAAGTTAAGCTTGTCTTATGCCTTATGTATAATGCACATATGTTAAATGTACATATATAATGCACATGTGAAATGTGCTTGTATTGTGTATAATGCACATTTACAATTACATATACATGCATATTGTGGATGTTAAACTTGTTATTGTGCGAAGAGATCAATACATAAGGGGCATAACTGGCAATCCCCTCACAGTGTTCAAGAGAGAACTGGATAAGCACCTCCAAAGGATACCTGATCAACCAGGCTGTGACTCATACGTCAGGCTGCGAGCAGCCGCGTCCAACAGCCTGGTTGACCAGTCCAGCAACCAGGAGACCTGGTCGACGACCGGGCCGCGGGGACGCTAAGCCCCGGAAGCACCTCAAGGTAACCTCAAGGTGAGAAACTTTTATTCACATAAGATTTTAATTGATATTCTGTTTTTTCTTGGTGAGAAGCAGTTAACCACCAGGGTATAGTCTTGTTTTTTGTTTTAATAATTTGATGTCATTTAGTAACTTCATCATGCAAATCTGGACGCTAGCCTCGCTTCATGCAGGTCGGCGTTCAATCCCCGACTGTCCAAGTGGTTGGGCACCAATCCTTTCCCCCCCATCCTATCCCAAATCCTTATGTTATTCTAGCTTTAGATTCAGCTACTCGGAAAAACAAGTTCCAAGTAGCACGGGCTATGGTGATCCCGAAGTTGACTTACCTGGCACAAGAGCAGGGCTGAAACCTAATCATTATTCCTTCCTATATAGTCGTAATGGCTTAGTGTTTTCTCTTGAAAGTTCCTTAATAAAAAACAATGCCCAATCGTTCACGTAACGAAACCCTGCAGACTTGAAGGATTGACCATATTTGAGAGCTAACTAACCCTCTCCTCATAGTTAATGACGCTATTGACCATTAGGGTCAGAAATCCGTTGTTTTAGGGCATTTAACCCAATCACTTGGACTGGACGGTAGAGCGACGGTCTCGCTTCATGCAGGTCGACGTTCAATCCCCGACCGTCCAAGTGGTTGGGCACCATTCCTTTCCCCACGTCCCATCCCAAATCCTTATCCTGACCCCTTCCCAGTGCTATATAGTCGTAATGGCTCGGCGCTTTCTCCTGATAGTTCCCTTTCCTTTAGGGCATTTAGAAGGCACTGCAATTCTGATGCTCTTCAGAACAAATAACCATTGGAATCCAAAGGCTAAGTGGGGGGTTGCTTAGGCAAAAACGCTTCTGATTAGGCTATAATTATCTCGGATCAGACGGTTGTCAAATCGTGACTACAGACTCCTTGAGGTGATTCCGGGGCTCAGCGACCCCGCGGCCCGGTCGTCGACCAGACCTCCAGAGTACATGACTAATGCAGTTTTGATGGAAGAGAAATATATGTAAATCTCCTCCCCCCTTCCCTTTCCTTCCTTCCTTTATGCCTAAGCTGATGAGAAATTATAATGATTCGTAAGACACACATCTAATTTATTACCATTCGAGATTTCCCCCCAAAAAAATAATATTTGACTCTAACCAATAACTCTTGATCACCAAATCGCCTATAATTTGGTGATCAATGCAATAACCTATAACCTGGTTATGGAACATGCGTACGGACTGAGAAGCAACCAATTACCGTAGCAGTGGCTGAATGTTGGTGAAATTGGGACAGCCGACCACGAAGGCTGAATTCACTATTCATGAACAAATCCACAAGGGCCGTGACGAGGATTCGAACCTGCGAACCTGCGTTCACTATTCATCCCCGACGTTATCCAAGTCAGTATAATATATTTCAACACAATTTCCCTTGAACCCTAGACTCTTACAGACGCCTCTAACGACCCAGAGACGATTGATATTGTACTGTTACCGCCGAAAGCGGCTAGTTTATTGTGCATCCCATACCCATCCTGTGAGCGGTAGCGCAAAAAAAACATTACAGATTGGCACAAAAGATCTGTATCAGACCACAGGCGAATGCAACATTATCCGGGGCTCGATTGATGAGGCAAGTTATACGTGGCCTCTTTAACATACCAGCACCACAGTTTTCAAGCTGGCTAAGTCGTGATTCAAGAAACGGAACCTATAGCTTCATAGAACAAGATGTGTAAAGGGCATAGCCCCACACAAGCGGGCATAGCCACACACAAGGGGGCGTAGCCTGACACAAGAGGGCATAGCCACACACAAGGGGGCGTAGCCTGACACAAGAGGGCATAGCCACACACAAGGGGGCGTAGCCTGACACAAGAGGGCATAGCCCCACACAAGGGGGCGTAGCCTGACACAAGCGGGCATAGCCCCACACAAGGGGGCGTAGCCTGACACAAGCGGGCATAGCCCAACACAAGGGGGCGTAGCCTGACACAAGAGGGCATAGCCACACACAAGGGGGCGTAGCCTGACACAAGAGGGCATAGCCACACACACAAGGGGCTTAGTCACACACAAGGGGGCATAGCCACACACAAGGGGGGGCATAGCCTCACACAAGGGGCCCATAGCCACACACCAGGGGGCATAGCCACACACAAGGGGCCCATAGCCACACACCAGGGGGCAAAGCCAAACACACACGTTAAGGCCCCCATAGCCTCACAGAACAAGAGAAGAGAGAGATGGACTCGACAACCTCACAGGACATAATGAGAGACAGGTAATGGAAGGAAAGCAAGCAATCCTCACCAAACACGCGTATTTAGCAAGCTGGTGCATTTCCACTTCGAGGATTAGAAAACCTTACCACCAAAGAGACCTTGGGAGATTTACCGTGTCTCTCGCCTCCTTCCCAACTCTCCCCACACTACCATGCTGCTTCCATTATGAATATTAAACGACCACCACCTTAACGACCACCACCTTCAGCCTCTTCCCCCCCCCCCCCAAGAGCTGCTTGAGCCAGAAATTAAGAAGTACTAAGTTATATTACTCCAGTTTGAAGACGAGACGACGTACATATACTACTATGGTTCATCTGATTGGCGGGACTGTTCGTTCTGGCGTTTGGTTTAATGCCTGTCGACCGTCCTGATAATTGCGATCATCACAGTAGCTTACTGACCACCAGGTTTAGTCTTGAACTCTGGAGGCGTAGATGGACAGACGGATAGGTAGGTGGATAGATACATGGATTGACGAATAGATGGATATATGCATGGATAGAAAGAGATAGATTGATAGATGGAGTGATGGATGGATGGAGAGATGATTAGATTGTTTGATAGATGGAGACATGGAGAGATTGATTTGTGGATAGACAGATGACTGGATATATGGATGGATATATGGTTAAACGGACAGAAATAAATAAATAGGTGGATGGATAGGTAGATGGATAGATAGATAAGACAGACCCGGGCAACAGTGAGTAACCTCCATCCCTTTAGTAATTATGATATATAAAAAAGTAGTACAATATACACAAAAATAATAAAACTAACTAATGATATAAAGTACAACATCTGTGCGACATAAAATGAAAGTTAACTAAAATAAGTTCTATGCAAGATATGCACAGAAATGTGCAGCAACTCATATTGCATTTCAACTCAAAATACATCTATTGCATTTTTTGCAAATTGATTCCGAAGCTATTCTGAATCTTAGTCTGAACACACACACACACACACACACACACACACACACACACACACACACACACACACACACACACATATTCAACACACACACTCTCTCTCACACACACACACACACACACACACACACACACACACACACACAACACACACACACACACACACACACACACACACACACACACACACACACACACACATTCAACACACACACACACACACACACACTCAACACACACATTCAACACACACACATTTCACACACCGTCCATTCTTGACCCACCCCCCTCCCCTGCAAGTCATTCATAAACAGAACACGTAAGGTCAACACGCTTTGCTTTTGTTCCCAGTATTACGAGTAGCGATTATATCCCAATTTTTCCACCGTCTCTTTTTTTCCTATGATGACCACCAAACGCCAGGCTCCACTGCGCCAATTGTTCCTTTGGAGATGAGCGGTCATGTGATCACTCACACGCGCCCGCACGCCCGCACGAAAGCTTGAGGACTCTTGGGCTTCACGCTCTGGTGGTCTTGTATTAAAGCTTCCTCGAATTGAAGCTGTTCTGGTGTATATGTAATGTATATTATGCTCTCTATCTCATTATGTATATATATAAACGTCAATCTGCATATGTTTGCAGGTCTGAATGCTAATGTGTATTATGTTGTTTATATGTCAACATTGATTGTGTGTATATTTTCTTATGTGTGTTTATCCTGTATACATATATGTGTATGGATGAATATTTCCTTATATCTCTATATGTTTGCATGCGCCATTTTGTGTGTTTTTTGCACATGTCTGTAAATGTGTGTGTGTGTGTGTGTGTGTGTGTGTGTGTGTGTGTGTGTGTGTGTGTGTGTGTGTGTGTGTGTGTGTGTGTGTGTGTGTGTGTGTGTGTGTTTCGTGTCGAGGGAGATCTTTATAACCAAGGTGATGTTTTTCATACACCTGTGGTATACATTAAGCTGTATCATCAGGTCAGTGAAGTCAGGAGTCATGTTTCTGAGCACTCCTCCAAGACACAGTCGACTGAAGGGAATACGTAGACAAGAAAGTCATAATATACTGAAAGACAACGATGTTGACCAGACCACACACTAGAAATTGAAGGGACGACGACGTTTCGGTCCGTCCTGGACCATTCTCAAGTCGATTGTAGTCGATAAAGTCGATTGATAGTCGATAAAGACAACGATCTTCAACTTCCTCATGAAGACATCTCTCCCGACACCAAACTACTCTTAATTAGCAATAAAGTTCTGTCACAATGCTGGCTTGCCAAGTCTCGAGAATTTCATATAAATATTTTTTAGGGAAATTCTTCCAGCAAATGGGTTTAAAACACAGTTTGGATCAAAACTGTTTTTTTTATTCGTAAGAAACACTCTCAGAACTCTAAATTTACCGACGTTTATTGACGTGTTATCGAAGACCCTGGATGAGGGTCTCGACTCGTTGTTTCAGATTTAATAAAGTCGTGATGCTTCCTTAATACTAAAATAATGTATGTACTCATCTTACTTATACCAGCACCCATCGAGTACTCACGCTACTTAAACAAATACCCAACATATCCACGTGCCTTATACTAGCACCCAACTCGTCCCCCGTGCCTTGTACTAGCACCCAACTCGTTCCCCGTGCCTTATACTAGCACCCAACATGTCTCCGTGCCTTATACTAGCACCCAACTCGTCCCCCGTGCCTTATACTAGCACCCAACATGTCTCCGTGCCTTATACTAGCACCCAACATGTCTCCGTGCCTTATACTAGCACCCAACATGTCTCCGTGCCTTGTACTAGCACCCAACACGTACGTAGGAACGTGTTGGAGGGGCTAGTACACAGGTCCCCGAAAATGTGCACCAAACGGCAGCCAGGACTTCTCCCAATTAGAAAATTAACTCTGAACTCGTCCGTCGTACGCTGACGCCCCTGACAAGTAATACTGCAGATTAGAGACTCCAACTTTCAGCTGGTATGAGGCTAAATCTTCAACGCCATCGCGATAAGGCAATTCCTAATGCAAATCTCTGCTTATCGCAGGTCGTAATGTGTGATTAAACAGAAGCTGGAACAATTAGCAAGTTGATTGTTCAAGTTAACACTACCTCGGATCTTTTGAGAGATAAAAGGCTGGTTATCTTGACCCCAACGACCTAAGAAAAATCTTTAATTCAGATTTTTTTTTGCACTGGTGATGTACCTTTTTTATTGTAGCTGAAAACAGATGTTTTGTTATATTTGGTAAATATGTTAAAGGTTTTCATTAACATTGCAGGTGTATACTGTTCTTGGGCAACCCGTTCTCGCACTTTCTTACAATCAATATTGACTTGTTTAATACGTGCATATGTGACATGCTAAACATACTAGTTTACCTTGAAAAGCTTCATAGAAAACACCGACCTTACCTAACCTTCTTAGTATGTTAAGATAAGCATCTTATTGCTTCGCAATTACAATTATTACTTAACCTATACCTATAATAGGTTAAGTAATAATTGTAATTATGAAGCAATAAGATGCTTATCTTAACATACTAAGAAGGTTAGGTAAGGTCGGTGTTTTCTATTAAGCTTTTCAAGGTAAACTAGTATGTTTAGTATGTCACATATGCACGTATTTAATAAGTCAATATTGACTATACGAAAGTGCGAGAACGGGTTGTCTTTGGGAAAGGAGTATGGATTTAAAACGTTATTATTAGTTTTAATGTAACATATATTGTTCCTTAAAGTTATACCATTATTTTTATATATTTTTTGCTTTTGGCCTTATAAAACACGCGTTAGTCTGTTTCCTAGTACGTTATTCTAGGCCATTATTGCCAAGCTAGGCCACACAGGCCATTATTCTAGTCCAGAGTTCATCAACCAGTGTTGTGAGAGGGCCACAGGAGTGCCATGGCACTATAACACTAGACCAGTACACAACAGAACAGAACAATATAACATATCTGGATGGGAGAGACACCAGTCTAGCAATGGAGAATCAACAGCACATACTGGCGTGAGCAATGGCCAAGATCAGGTCAGATATGAGTAGGAAGTAATGGTGGTGTTAGTTAGGTTTCGGCCTTTGCTAATTCGCTGAGGATTCCTATACATCGAAGGATACAGGACAACGTGAAGGACAGGCTAGGTACATAGAGTGAGGCATTGGGGTGAGGGTGGTGTGTGGGTGAACCTTAAAATTTATGAAGCACCTCGGATCTACTCATCTACCTCGATCTACCTCGGATACACCTCAATCAAGAACCTCGGATCGAGTGTAATGGGTATGGATATAGGTATAATACGCGTGTCCTTGTAACTTAATCATCTATTCAGTTGCCTCTACTAGGAAACCAGAGGACAATCCATCTAAAGATCGAAGTAAACTAATGTTTTTAACCATCATCCCCCCCCCCCCCTAGAGTCTTAATTGCACAAGGGCAGTGGAATACTGGGTTTACCTCCCCCTTGACCTATTGACCTTGTGTCCTTAATTGACAGGTATTCCTCCTGAAGTCAGTAATGTTAATTGTCTAGTGCCCAGAGCGTACTGCTCCGTATATTCCCCCTTTGTATAGTGAACATGAAGTGGTTTTAGGAGTATTCGAGGTAAAGGGCCGAAATCCGCTTACCACCGTAAATGAGCCACAACTGCCCCAGGAGTACTGTAACATCTAACTTCCCTTGATCCGGATATATAAGGATAAAACCTTAGTCTGAACTCAGGATGGTGCCACCACATGTGTGCTTTGTTGATAAAAAATAGCAGCTAACTCACTCACTCACTCACTCACTGTCTGTCTCTCTCTCTCTCTTTCCATTAGTCTCTTCCTCCTCATTCATCTCTCCGACCTTCTCAAAACTCTCCTTCTACTACCTCTTACTCAATCCATCCTCCCATTCTCTCTCTCTCTCTCTCTCTCTCTCTCTCTCTCTCTCTCTCTCTCTCTCTTCTAATTGGCTACTTACCATATCAGTTCAGTGAATACCAGCATTATCCTCACTTTAATAAGACTTAATCGAAATCCTCAGATTAGGCAAAACTGTAATTATTTTCGTCAATAAAGATGTTAATAATAATAAAGTTCATCTGGGGGTTATATTGGTGGTCTACTTCGGCTGAGATACACATGGGGACTCACATATCTGATATGTTGTCACACTGAGGAGTCGCGAAGGGTCTACAGATGCGTCGCAACACACAGAAAGATTGAAGAAGAGTCTATGAAAATTTGGAAGAAAGCAGAATAGAAGCAAATTAAACATTGAACGCATATATATATATATATATATATATATATATATATATATATATATATATATATATATATATATATATGTATATATATATATATATATATATATATATATATATATATATATATATATATATATATATATATATATATATATATATATATATATTGCATATTGGCTTGGGGACCTTTCAAGCTCGTTCGCAAATGTGTGTGTGTATATGTGTGTATATATTATATATATAATTATATAAACCAGCAACTCGAAAGAGTAACTATGCCGAATGTCTTTGTGTACAGTTGTCAGTGAGTAGTGCAGACAGGGGGATTATGGTCCGCCCATGCATTCACAGTAAGTGACGTGCATTAATATACGAATTAGGTTACTCATGCATTACAAATTTAATCGCAAAAAAAAAGCAACCACTTTGTGAATGTACTATTAGCCTGCCATGCCTTCACCACGTCTTTCTTTAAATTGAAAGTGACATAGGCGATTAAGAGGCGCTCGTGACCTTGCAAGATTGCATTCAGTCTAGACTCGCTCTTCACCTCTTCATGCTTAATACTTCAACTCCTGTTGCAAAGCCAGGTTTTTTCCTACTCTGGCAATTACACGTGCTCTGGGGAAACTTTACCTGCTCTGGGGAAACTCCACCGGCTCTGGGGAAACTTCACCCGCTCTGGGGAAACTCCACCGGCTCTGGGGAAACTCCACCGGCTCTGGGGAAACTCCACCGGCTCTGGGGAAACTCCACCGGCTTTGGGGAAACTCCACCGGCTCTGGGGAAACTCCACCGGCTCTGGGGAAACTCCACCGGCTCTGGGGAAACTCCACCGGCTCTGGGGAAACTCCACCCGCTCTGGGGAAACTCCACCCGCTCTGGGGAAACTCCACCCGCTCTGGGGAAACTCCACCCGCTCTGGGGAAACTCCACCCGCTCTGGGGAAACTCCACCCGCTCTGGGGAAACTCCACCCGCTCTGGGGAAACTCCACCCGCTCTGGGGAAACTCCACCGGCTCTGGGGAAACTCCACCGGCTCTGGGGAAACTCCACCGGCTCTGGGGAAACTTCACCCGCTCTGGGGAAACTTCACCCGCTCTGGGGAAACTCCACCGGCTCTGGGGAAACTGTTACATATATCCATATTTTTCATGAGAATGTTTCCAGTTGGATTTCAAAACTGCAGTAATGGCTTGACGGGTAGGCGGTTCCAAGGGTTAATAATCCAATGGATGAAAACGCATCTCCTGTTTTTCTGTCCTGTCTAACAGCCCCGTTTGGCTTTAAACGACTATACCCATGTGTCTCATTTGACCTTTTAAGGACGTCGTCTGGGTTAACATCCTAAAAATTCTTATGCAGACGAGGAGTCACAATAACGTGGCTGAAATATGTTGACCAAACCACACACTAGAAAGTGACAGGACGACGACGTTTCGGTCCGTCCTGGACCATTCTCAAGTCGATTGTCTTGAGAATGGTCCAGGACAGACCAAAACGTCGTCGTTCCTTCACTTTCTAGTGTGTGGGCTGGTCAACATCCTCCAAATTGTTCAGCATTTTAAAAGTTTCGATGAGATCAGCCCTGTCATGTCTGGTTTGCAATGGTGTCAAGTGCTGTGGCCCTCAACCGTTAATGGTATTGTTTGGCTGCGTTGTGCCATTTCAAAAGCAGGTATATATGATGACCAGACCACACACTAGAAATTGAAGAGACGACGACGTTTCGCAATCGACTTGAGAATGGTCCAGGACGGACCGAAACGTCGTCGTCTCTTCAATTTCTAGTGTGTGGTCTGGTCAACATACTTCAGCCACGTTATTGTGACTCATCGCCTGCACAGGTACATATGACCTTCCGAAGACGAGCTCTCCATGCTTGCATGCAAACATGCAGGCAGGAAAAAAATGGCATCAACCCAAATTTAAATGCAGAGGAGAAAGCATTAACAGGAATAGACAGAAATAGACTCAGCACGAAACGCAAAAGGAAGATAGACAGGCACACACAAAGATCCCGAGAGACAGATAGACGGAGACAGTGATCTCTCCCCCACCTCCCCCCCCCCACACACGACATTTCAATAACCATAAAACATATCCGAGGCGCTCTGGGCCCCTCCCCGTGAACTCGTCCATCTGAGTAATGGATCCTGATTGTAATGTAAAACCATAATTATGTCCCCGCGTGTAACAATCCCTTGCCCAATCGTCACCTCACACGTCGTCCCCCCATGTAACTTCTGTGTTCACCCACACTTATGGTATGGAGGGTCAGCATGGGGCAGAGCTGAGAGAGAGAGATATGGGGGGAGGGAGAGAGATATGGGAGGAAGGGAGAGAGATGTGGGAGGAAGGGAGAGAGAGAGATATGGGGGGAGGGAGAGAGATATGGGAGGAAGGGAGAGAGACACGAGAGAGGAAATTATCAGGGGAAACCACTAAGCTATAGAGCTAATTCCCACCCATGTCGAGAATTCCATTAAGCTGAGTGTTGTGGAGACGTGTGAACTTGTAATGCAAAGTATTTTTGAGGACAATGACATGTCTCCTTTGATGAAAGTTTCGGCTATGTTGCTGTAGTTAACAAACTCGGATGCCCAATACCACCCCCCCCCTATTAGCTACAAGACTAAGCGTTACAGAGAGTAGTTCAAGAAGTTCAAGTTACAGTAGTTCAAGAATGAACTACGTCTTCCCAACTTCTTCATTTGCTTCAAAGTCTTGTTATACCTCACACCTCGCGAAGGGGGGTGAGATAATGGGATAGTGAGGGAGGGAGAGGGGGGGGGAGGTGGTGGGGGGAAGTTAAGAGGTGATGAGAGAGGTTATGGAAGGGGGAATGGGGGAAAAGGGGGGATGGGGAAAAGGGGGGATGGGGAAAAGGGGGGATGGGGAAAAGGAGGGATGGGGAAAAGGGGGGAAGGGGGGGGGGTGTGGCTCTTTTCACACAGTTAATTTCCGTCCACGAATTACCCGTCAGGTGATGCAAGCGATAGGCAGAGGGCGACGCAGAAGGAAATAGCATACGTAAGTAATGGTCAGGGTAGACATGTTGTGAGGGAAGAGGTGAGAGACGAGGTGAGAGAAGAGAGAAGCCGAGGGGTGAGAGGTGTAGTGAGGTGTGGAGCAGAGAGGAGATGAGGGAATGGCAGATATTAGTAAATGGAGAATAGATTGTTGGGTAAGGGAAGAACCGAAGTGAAGATAGGTGAAGGAAAGGGAGAGAGAAAATAAGGTGAGAGAGGAAAGGGAGAGAGAAAATAAGGTAAGAGAGGAAAGGGAGGACAAAAATTATGGAACAGAAGGGGTGGGAAGGGAGGGAGGAGGACGTATTAAGAGGTTATAAGGGTAGGAAGATAAGTGTAAGGTCAGAAGGAGAGAATAAGAGGAGAAAGGCAGAGATTATCGGAGATATGGAGTGAGAGAAGGAATTGACAGATAAGATGAGACGACGGAAAAGCGAAGTTGAAAAATAAGATAATTGTCAAGTAAATCTGAAAATAAGGTGGGAAAAATTGTCGATGTTAAGATAATAAAAAGAAAGATAAGATAACAGAGATAAGTAGGAAGATAACATAACAGAGAATCAAAGAAACGGAACAGATAAAGTGGTTAAGAGTAGAAACGGTTGAGAACGAGGGTAGGTAGTTGAAGCAATATATAGATATATTATATATATATATATATATATATATATATATATATATATATATATATATATATATATATATATATATATATATATATATATAAATATATATAGTCAAATTCGACTTGAGAATGGTCCAGGACGGACCGAAACGTCGTCGTCCCTTCAACTTCTAGTGTGTGGTCTGGTCAACATACTTCAGCCACGTTATTGTGACTCATCGTCTGTATTATGCACAACAGCACGGCAGTCTGGAGTCTGGCGTACCGACAGGTACGACAGGCACGGCAACTTGGCGTACCGACATTAATATCAAAGACCATTAACAAAAAATCATATCAACAAGCACACAATAATAAATGTATTGCATTGTTTTAAAACAAATATTGTTTAATGTATTGTTTAAAACAATTATTAAAAAAAAACTATATGAAAACAAAAGGTGTGTCCGAGACCCAACGTGCAACAAGGAGTTCACACAGTGTGACGAGACATCTTTGAACATAAGGGAGCCGGTCGGCCGAGCGGACAGCACGCTGGACTTGTGATCCTGTGGTCCTGGGTTCGATCCCAGGCGCCGGCGAGAAACATTGGGCAGAGTTTCTTTCACCCTATCCCCCTGTTACCTAGCAGTAAAATAGGTACCTGGGTGTTAGTCAGCTGTCACGGGCTGCTTCCTGGGGGTGGAGGCCTGGTCGAGGACCGGGCCGCGGGGACACTAAAAAGCCCCGAAATCATCTCAAGATAACCTCAAGATAACCAGTGAACAAAAGGCAGATTTCTTCCCCCACTCATTACAGGTTGCATTGGTTCCTATTGAACACTGTTAGGCAGGGGAGCCAGATTCACGAAGCAGTTACGCAAGCACTTACGAACCTGGGGCCAGATTCACGAAGCAGTTACGCAAGCACTTACGAACATTTACATCTTTCTTCAATCTTTGACGGCTTTAACATTTATTAAACAGTTTACAAGCATGAAAACCTCCCAATCAACTGTTGTTATTGTTATAAACAGCCTCCTGGTGCTTCGGAGCTCATTAACTGTTTAATAATTGTAAACAAAACCGTCAAACATTCAAAAAAAGATGTAGAGGTTCGTAAGTGCTTGCGTAACGGCTTCGTGAATCTGGCCCCAAGTTCGCAAGTGCTTGCGCAGCTGCTTCGTGAATCTGGCCTCTGAACAGGGAATGAACACCAGTGAATTGAAGGAGAAACTAATGAAGAACTGGAAAATATGGAAATGGAAAAAAGCCCGGAGAAGAAGTATCAGTATTGAGAATAATAATAATAATAAATATCAGGGAAAAGCGCCAAGCCATTACGAGTATATAGCCCCTGGGGATGGGGGGGGGGTGTCAGGATAAGGATTTGGGATGGGACGGAGGGAAAGGAATAGTGCCCAACCATTAGTACGGTCGGGGATTAAACTCCGACCTTGCACGAAGCGAGTCGGTCGCTCTACCGTCCAGCCCAAGTGGTATTGAGAAGTGAGTAAATGAGATGACATAGGAGGCAAATTGAAGGAAAAATCAAGGAATATGAAAGGTGAGAAATGAGAGACAAGGAATGAGAGAGATAGGAAAATGAATGTGGGAATGGTCTTGGACGTGTGATAGTCACATGGGGAAGCGGGAGACAACCCTGTTCTCGCGAACGTCCGAAACGTCAAGAAACTGTCGTATTAAAGTACCCAAACCTAACCTACCAGAGGACCCACCAACAGAAAACGGGACAGTACATAAATTTCGAGCTGCTACCGTTTTCTTGTACGACAGTTTTTTCACCTTAGGTAAAGTATATGTCAAAATGCGACGTGTTGTTAGGAGAACGTAGTTGTTAAGATTGATCGTCAATTTAGATCCAAGAAAGATCGTTCTGCTGAAGATCCTGTCAAACCTCATCACTAAATGACAATCACCGAATTCATCACTGGATGAATCTAAGACCAGCTGTGTTTTTTGCATTAGACATTGCAGGTATACCTTTACAGGTATACCTTTGAACTGGTAAGATACCATGAACTACTAGTGAAGTTTTAAGCATTTGGAATTCAATGTTCCATTCTACATAGATTTTAATGAAAATATTTATCGGAGGATAATCAGAGACCCTCTTAATTTGTGTCCTGCACACCACAGGGTAATTTGCAACATCAGTTGCAAATGTTGCGACAAATGTCGCAACATTTGTTGTTGTTGTAACAACACTACTTAAGAGTCGAGCTTCTGCACGCATGAAGCTCGACTCTTAAGTGCCCCATGAAGAAGCACATGATGAACCTGGCAAGGCAGGCAAGAAACCCCGCAAAGGCATATCTCGTGTCTTCTTGACAGCAGTGGTTACAAACTTTGTATGATGCTCAAGTTCCTTCCCAACATTTGTATGCACCGCTCTTCAGGACAGCCTGCGTCCCCATCCCTTATCCGGCATCTGGAAGAACCATTCGAAAAGACTTCTCTTAAATCTTGACCTGTTGGGGTTGAACTGGTCAGTACATCAAAGTCTACAACGCCGAAGATATTTCGGCGGCTTTACTTTCATGTTGAAGATCAACATTCTCAAAGTTCTGCACCTGCTTCAACTTCGTGGACAAGCAAAAGATGAGAATCACAAAACAAAGCGTCGTTATTCAGCTATCAACAGTCTTAATGACAGCCGTGGCACTCTTAAGAATATAACACCATCACTGACTAACAAACTCTCCTCCCACAGGACTAACTCTCCTCCCACAGGACTAGCAAACTCACCTCCCACAGGACTAGCAAACTCTCCTCCCACAGGACTAACTCTCCTCCCACAGGACTAGCAAACTCACCTCCCACAGGACTAGCAAACTCTCCTCCCACAGGACTAACTCTCCTCCCACAGGACTAGCAAACTCTCCTCCCACAGGACTAACTCTCCTCCCACTGGACTAACAAACTCTCCTCCCACAGGACTAGCAAACTCTCCTCCCACAGGACTAACTCTCCTCCCACTGGACTAACAAACTCTCCTCCCACAGGACTAGCTAACTCTCCTCCCACAGGACTAGCAAACTCTCCTCCCACAGGACTAGCAAACTCTCCTCCCACAGGACTAGCAAACTCTCCTCCCACAGGACTAGCAAACTCTCCTCCCACAGGACTAGCAAACTCTTCTCCCACAGGACTAGCAAACTCTCCTCCCACAGGACTAGCAAACTCTCCTCCCACAGGACTAGCAAACTCTCCTCCCACAGGACTAGCAAACTCTCCTCCCACAGGACTAGCAAACTCTCCTCCCACAGGACTAGCAAACTCTCCTCCCACAGGACTAGCAAACTCTCCTCCCACAGGACTAGCAAACTCTCCTCCCACAGGACTAGCAAACTCTCCTCCCACAGGACTAGCAAACTCTCCTCCCACAGGACTAGCAAACTCTCCTCCCACAGGACTAGCAAACTCTCCTCCCACAGGACTAGCAAACTCTCCTCCCACAGGACTAGCAAACTCTCCTCCCACAGGACTAGCAAACTCTCCTCCCACAGGACTAGCAAACTCTCCTCCCACAGGACTAGCAAACTCTCCTCCCACAGGACTAGCAAACTCTCCTCCCACAGGACTAGCAAACTCTCCTCCCACAGGACTAGCAAACTCTCCTCCCACAGGACTAGCAAACTCTCCTCCCACAGGACTAGCAAACTCTCCTCCCACAGGACTAGCAAACTCTCCTCCCACAGGACTAGCAAACTCTCCTCGACAGGACTAGCAAACTCTCCTCCCACAGGACTAGCAAACTCTCCTCCCACAGGACTAGCAAACTCTCCTCCCACAGGACTAGCAAACTCTCCTCCCACAGGACTAGCAAACTCTCCTCCCACAGGACTAGCAAACTCTCCTCCCACAGGACTAGCAAACTCTCCTCCCACAGGACTAGCAAACTCTCCTCCCACAGGACTAGCAAACTCTCCTCCCACAGGACTAGCAAACTCTCCTCCCACAGGACTAGCAAACTCTCCTCCCACAGGACTAGCAAACTCTCCTCCCACAGGACTAGCAAACTCTCCTCCCACAGGACTAGCAAACTCTCCTCCCACAGGACTAGCAAACTCTCCTCCCACAGGACTAGCAAACTCTCCTCCCACAGGACTAGCAAACTCTCCTCCCACAGGACTAGCAAACTCTCCTCCCACAGGACTAGCAAACTCTCCTCCCACAGGACTAGCAAACTCTCCTCCCACAGGACTAGCAAACTCTCCTCCCACAGGACTAGCAAACTCTCCTCCCACAAGACTAGCAAACTCTCCTCCCACAGGACTAGCAAACTCTCCTCCCACAGGACTAGCAAACTCTCCTCCCACAGGACTAGCAAACTGTCCTCCCACAGGACTAACTCTCCTCCCACAGGACTAACAAACTCTCCTCCCTCAGGACTAACTCTCCTCCCTCAGGACTAACTCTCCTCCCTCAGGACTAACTCTCCTCCCACAGGACTAGCAAACTCAGTCTTGTTTCTTTGTTCATATGTTCATATGCACCATCGCAAATAATCCATCAGACATGTCTGCAAAGATAATTAAAATATCAAACGAGATTATGAACATTCGTGAACACAATCATCTCACACGAATAATCAACCTTCCTTTGAACTAAATAAACAATCACAATATTGTTTAACATGCTCACAATCATTCAAGCAAGACTCGAGCTTTACATCATTTGTTTAATGGCAATTTCTAAATCAAAATAAGTATTTGTGAGTCTGATCTAAGCTGCTTAAAATGACTGTGTGTGTCAGCTTTTCACGTAGAGGAATTTAGCAAGCAAGAGGCGAGGCCGCAAGCAAGAGGCGAGGCAGCAAGCAAGAGGCGAGGCAGCAAGCAAGAGGCGAGGCAGCAAGCAAGAGGCGAGGCAGCAAGCAAGAGACGAGCAAGCAAGCAAAAGGCGAGGCAGCAAGCAAGAGGCGAGGCAGCAATTAAGAGGCGAGGCAGCAAGCAAGAGGCGAGGCAGCAAGCAAGAGGCGAGGCAGCAAGCAAGAGGCGAGGCAGCAAGCAAGAGGCGAGGCAGCAAGCAAGAGGCGAGGCAGCAAGCAAGAGGCGAGGCAGCAAGCAAGAGGCGAGGCAGCAAGCAAGAGGCGAGGCAGCAAGCAAGAGGCGAGGCAGCAAGCAAGAGGCGAGGCAGCAAGCAAGAGGCGAGGCAGCAAGCAAGAGGCGAGGCAGCAAGCAAGAGGCGAGGCAGCAAGCAAGAGGCGAGGCAGCAAGCAAGAGGCGAGGCAGCAAGCAAGAGGCGAGGCAGCAAGCAAGAGGCGAGGCAGCAAGCAAGAGGCGAGGCAGCAAGCAAGAGGCGAGGCAGCAAGCAAGAGGCGAGGCAGCAAGCAAGAGGCGAGGCAGCAAGCAAGAGGCGAGGCAGCAAGCAAGAGGCGAGGCAGCAAGAAAGAGGCGAGGCAGCAAGAAAGAGGCGAGGCAGCGTTGAAACAGAAAGGGTGCACTCAAGGGAGAAAAATCATCAAGTTAATCTTTGCATTCATTATTGTTTGTTTTCTCAAGACTCCGAAGAATAGGTACACAATCAACACTATGAACGAATGGCATGAGAACGAACAATACAGATGATATACAACCTCCCCTCCCCCCCCCCTCCTGCCCTAGGTCACAACTACAACCCTCCCCCCCCCCCACACACACCACTACAACAGCTACATCATGCAACCCTCCACAACAATCAATACTAGATGAATAAATCAAATACCTCCTTGTACACTTGAACGAACCGACATTCAAAGCCTGAAAACAATGACGTAAAAAGGATCCTTTCGTACATGACCTGGCAAAGGCTGTCTTTAGAGCATTCACAGAAAGTCTTAATAGGGACTATATGAACAGTGCAGTTTGAATCGTTTGAATCGGTTCACCTGGCCATGGCTTGCTCCTAAACACACTCGGCTGGTGGGATTGTGTTAAAGAGGTATTAGCTAGTTACTCTTGCACTGAGGACTTTCAACCAAATCGGACGTCAAACCAGAGCTGAAACCAGATTTCCGAATTCCGAATCTCCGAATTTCCGAATTTCCGAATCTCTCTGAATCTCTCAAAAATTCCGAATTTCCGAATCTCTCTGAATTCAAAATTCAGAATCTCTCAACCACAATGATGTCTTCAGATCCATATGCAGGCGATGAGTCACAATAACGTGGCTAAAGTATGTTGACCAGACCACACACTAGAAGGTGAAGGGACGACGACGACGTTTCGGTCCGTCCTGGACACAATCGACTTGAGAATGGTCCAGGACGGACCGAAACGTCGTCGTCCCTTCACCTTCTAGTGTGTGATCTGGTCAACATGCCTTCAGATCGCAACATGAAGGCTAGACTAGATCCTTTGGGTTTTCTTCCTATTGGGGAGTGTTGTACATGCTACTATGGCGGTATGTCCACTCACAGGATGAGTGGCGCAGTCCAATAAACTCGCCCCTGGGGGCAAAAATTAAAAAAAATTAATTTAGATCCTTTAAACCCCTCCCTCTAGGTTCCAATCGCTACAGATGTCTATTAAAAAAAAAGAGATCGCCCAATCAACCATATTCTCAAAGTCACACGATCTCCGAATCCTCCCAGTCGGTGAATCTACAAGATCCATTAATCCAGGTATGCCGGCTAAGGCTACATGAGGCATTATAAATCACCAAAGATTTCTCTCTCTGGGCGCTCCATACCTCCGATGGCGCGACGATAAGGCCACAGCTTACCTCCTGTAAATCAACATTTATCATCACACGTGGCTATCATCACACGTGGCTATCATCACACGTGGCTATCATCACACGTGGCTATCATCACACGTGGCTATCATCACACGTGGCTATCATCACACGTGGCTATCATCACACGTGGCTATCATCACACGTGGCTATCATCACACGTGGCTATCATCACACGTGGCCAAATCATGTCTGTGATTCCCATGGGTTTGGGAGGAAAGTAGGGGGATGTGGGAGAGGTGGGTTATGGGATAGGTTAGGCGGGATGGGGAATAGTGAGGATGGAGAAGGAATCATGTACGAGGTACAGGATAGTGGGGGGTGTGAAGGAACAGGTAGGGAAGAAGGATGGAAGGGTCTAGTTAGCTGTTTCTTGTTGTTGTCACGCGTCAAAGTGAGTGAGTGAGTGAGTGAGTGAGTGAGTGAGTGAGTGAGTGAGTGAGTGAGTGAGTGAGTGAGTGAGTGAGTGAGAGAGAGAGAGAAAAAAAGATATTTCATTCTGAAATAATATTCCTATTTCGTTTTTGCTGCTTTTAAATGCATTTCTAATCAGTTCATTTCTTGTAATTTCTTCTCTCCCACTCTTTTCCCACTGTCTTTTGAACTAAGACGACCCCCCCCACCATCCCCTCCCCAAACACGGTTCACAGGGCAGACATTAAGGTTCTTGGTGAAACTGCTTGATCTCTCATTCCTCCTTACTATCCTCATCAGTCTCACCTTCCCCCAATCCCCCTCCCCTTCCCCATCTCTAATCACCCTAACTACCCCTTACCTTTCCCAGTCTCACACGTTAGCTAGCAAGGAGGAACTCACGCACCGGATAAAGGCGATTATCGATCTTATCGCCATAAATAATTAACGATAAATAACAATTTCCCGGTCACGCATCCCCCCCCCCTAGGGATTGACGATTGGAGTCTGTCCTCGTAGCGTTGATTGGAATCTGGCTTCATGTCGTTGATCAGAATCTCTCTCTCTCTTCATGTGGTTGATTGGTATCTGCTTTTGTATCGTTGACCGGAGTTTGTCCTAATTTTTTACTTCTTCATTCTTCCAATCAGAATATATATATAATCGATGATCAAATTTAATCGATTTTTTTTTCGTTTCTTGCGCATTAAGTTCACTGCGTTAGCTCTAAGAAAAGAATTAATGATCATTATCAGTTTAAGTGGATATTATATAAATGTGAAAATTAAGTATTCTTCGTTAATCTTCTTGAATTAATCTTTGTTAGCCTCGAATTGTTCTTTTAATTTTTGTCCTTTATACGAGTAATTTAACAATTTCATAATTATTTAATTAGCATGTAGACTTACGTTGTCTGAATAATTTTGTTTACGCATTTCGAGACACTAATCTCTTTTGACAGTGATAAAGATTTGCGAATCTTCATTTAGCTATAATATTTTCTTTTACATACGCTTATCATGTCAGCTTGTAGATATGTTGCTTAGCATTGTAAATGTGTGGCCACGTCTGTGGTAGAAAATAATAATAAAAAAATAAAAAGTTCCTTCCCTCTCTGAAGCACAAGGGTGTTTCTATGTTCATCAAATTCGTTTTAAAGATCATATTTCACCGCTCTGTTGATATTCTAGTTCCCAGATATATTTCTACGACTCTACTGGCCTCGGGTTTATTTGCTAAACTAGAGAGGTTTCAGTTCCTGAACCGATTATGTGCCTCTGTAATCCTTCACACCACCGGACATGGGATGGGTATGAGGTGCATAATAAAGAAATTTAATTGGGTTATGAGCTAACGAGACCAGCTAGTGTTTCTTACATAAAAAAAAAAACAGAGATCAGGCTCATATAAGGAGCCAACATGTTGAGTATTTATGGCACAGTGAACCTGCAAAACAATATTTAATTTCAGATTATTAATCTACTTGAGAATGGTCCAGGACGGACCGAAACGTCGTCGTACCTTCACCTTCTAGTGTGTGATCTGGTCAACATACTTCAGCCACGTTATTGTGACTCATCGCCTGCAACATTTAATTTCACTTTGGACGTATGTTCATAATGCATGTTATTCCCGTATATAAGAACTTAGGGTTATGTATACCTTTTCAATAGGAATACGGCCAATCAGATATAAAGAACCTGACATGCTGCGACAGCAGCCAATAGGAAAAGGAGACATAACTCATCAAACGCCAATCAGAAACCAGGCATTAACCAAGGTTATTTTAACCGCCTACAACGCTCTTCAAAATGTAAGATCTGTCGACCCTTCTTTCTGTTTCACGGTTGGTGGCTTTCCAAGCTCGCATGCGATCCGATAATCAGAGCAGAAGTAGCTCGGACGAAACGCCTGATTTCTCTTCCGCAATTCGCGGCAGCAACAACATGTATACTTTTTATTTGCGTTATCAGAGACGAGGTCAGATGTGGGCTTAGATCGCTTACACGAGGGCCGCTCGGGCCGAGTCGGCCGAGCTGACAGCACGCTGGACTTGTGATCCTGTGGTTCTGGGTTCGATCCCAAGCGCCGGCGAGAAATAATAGGCAGAGTTTCTTTCACCCTATGCCCCTGTTACCTAGCAGTAAAATAGGTACCTGGGTGTTAGTCAGCTGTCACGGGCTGCTTCCTGGGGGTGGAGGTCTGGTCGAGGACCGGGCCGCGGGGACACTAAAGCCCCGAAATCATCTCAAGATAACCTCAAGGGCTGTGACGTGGGTATTAGAGTACCAGGTTACAACTCCACAAGGGCCGTGAAGAGGGTTCGATCCTCGTTACGGCCCTTGTGGATTTGTTCATTTGATGCATCACGCTATTGTGATTTCTGTGTGTAACCAGGTTACAACTTATAGGTTGAAGGAGCATTCTCGAGGGCTGGAGTAGAAAGTGCTAGGCTACTATTTGGCTATATAGTATTCGGAAAGGGTATATGGATATGTGGCTCATATATGGGAATGATCAGGGATACGAGAACAATTATCTGGGATATATAAGGTCATGTAACCATGCATTTAATTCTCTCCTTCTCTGTATGTATGTTATTAGTGTGTATATTTTCTCTGTTTTTTTATGGTACTGATATTTCAACCATTTCATTTGGGTCACTAATGATGATAATATATTCCATACAGCCAATTATCACACGACTTGATAATGGTCCGGGATGGACCGAAACGTCGTCGTCGTCGTCGTCTCCTTCATCTTCTGATGAGTGGTATGCTCATCATATCTTCAGTCATGTTTTTTTTTCGACTCATCATCTGCTTGAGGAGTCATTCTCTCTCTCTTGGAAGCTGCCTGACTGTCCATTACTTCCTCTATGCCACCAGCATCTTCCCAGTTCTTATCCTTCCTAATGCTCGATCCGCTATATTGCATTTTTGTTCCCGGTAGAAGAGCGACGGTCTCGCTTCCTGCAGGTCGGTGTTCAATTCCCGACCGTCCATATAATGTGGCTGAGCACCTTTGCTTACCAGTCCCATCCCAAATCCTGATTCCTTCCAAGTGCTGTAAAGTCGTAATGGCTTGGCGCTTTCCCCTCTGAACTTCCCTTCCACTGCCCCCCCCCCTCTCTCTCTCTCTCTTGGTTGTTACTTGTTTTAACAGCGCGCGCACACACACACACACACACACACACACACACACACACACACACACACACACACACACACACACACACACACACACACACAACTCTGACCTCGGGTTCAGGGGGTCAGGTAGCTTGAACTAATTGATGAACCATTTGGATCAACCACAGATCACAGACAGGCAAACAAGTGGTTGGTTACTCCTGTCTTCGATGTTGTGTGTCCGGGCGCTTGCTTACTACTAGTGCCTGTAGGACCGAGCTCTTAGCTCTTGGACCCCGCCTTTCAAGGTGTTAGTTGTTTAATGTAGACTTCTGGTCTATCTTTGTATCATAGCTGCTGCTTACCTGGTTACCTGGTTGATGGGGTTCTGGGAGTTGTTCTACTCCCCAAGCCCGGCCCGAGGCCAGGCTTGACTTGTGAGAGTTTGGTCCACTAGGCTGTTGCTTGGAGCGGCCCGCAGGCCCACATACCCACCACAGCCCGGTTGGTCCGGCACTCCTTGGAGGAATAAATCTAGTTTCCTCTTGAAAATGTCCACGGTTGTTCCGGCAATATTTCTTATGCTTGCTTATGTTTTTCTCTTGCGTACGAACGCATGCACGCGCTCACGCACACACACACAGGATGCAGCCCACAGCAGCTAACTCCCAGGTACCTTTTAACTGTCAAGTAAACAAAGGTATCGAGTGAAAGGAACTGTAACCACTTATTTCTGCGTCTGTCCGGAATCGAACCCGGGTCAGTCGACTCCCAGACGCTGTCCACTCGGCCACGTGTGCTGCTTTGTGCTAGCGCGTGTTAAAAACATAACACACCACTCGGGTGTTTTATTCCAGCCTAACTTCCAACACGTGCAACTATCCTTTTGCTATAAACACCCGCGTTGGGTCTAATGACATTACCAAGGCCTGAACCAAGTGAACGCATCACGCACCTTGGCATATATTTAACCGCAGTTCAACAGACGAGTTAACAGACCTCCACAAAACAAGAGGTTAGGAGCAGTAAACAGACCATTACGGCTCCCATGATTTATTGTGTAGTAAAAAAGAGCAGTAATGATTCGTAAGCCCCGTAAAAACCGCTCCTAGACGCACGCGAACCCAGGCCGGGCTTACGTACAACGCTTGCTTCCTTGGACTCATTATATAAAGGCGAGAGAATGGTCCAGGACGGACCGAAACGTCGTCGTCCCATCACCTTCTAGTATGTGGTCTGGTCGACCTGAGAATGGTCCAGGACGGACCGAAACGTCGTCGTCTCTTGAATTTCTAGTGTGTGGTCTGGTCAACATACTTCAGCCACGTTATTGTGACTCCTCGTCTGCTAGTTATACGAAGGTTATCTTGAGGTTATCTTGAGATGATTTCGGGGCTTTTAGTGTCCCCGCGGCCCGGTCTTCGACCAGGCCTCCACCCCCAGGAAGCAGCCCGTGACAGCTGACTAACACCCAGGTACCTATTTTACTGCTAGGTAACAGGGGCATAGGGTGAAAGAGAAACTGCCAATTATTTCTCGCCGGCGCCTGGGATCGAACCCAGGACCACAGGATCACAAGTCCCGCGTGCTGTCCGCTCGGCCGACCGGCTCCCTGTACGAGGACAAGGATCTGGGATAGGTCGACGGGAAGGAATGGTGCCCAACCACTGATTGATTGATTGATGAAGATTAAGCCACCCAAGAGGTAGCACGGGCACGAATAGCCCGTAAGTGGTAATTTTCAATTTTTTTGGAGTGAAGGTAATCTTTGGTCGTGAATTCGACCATTTGGACGGTCAGGGATTAAATGGTGACTTGCAAGAAGCGAGACCGTCGCTCTACCGTCCGGTCCAAGTGGTTGGGTCGTCAGACCAAGTCATGGATTCGTCAGCTCAGTATTCATAGGAGCATCGGACGAGTGAGCCTGGGTGCCGCCAGCCAAGACTGGACATTTGGGGGTCACAAGACTGGGGGGGGGGTCGTGTAGTCGCCAGACGAGGGGGGGGGGGAGGAAGGCCACGGGGTCATCAGACGAGGTCATGAAGGTCATTATAACTGCTGCTGCTGCTCCCTGAAGGAAACTGTGTTCTATTAATTCTATTAGTTCTATTAAAGACCACTAAGGGTGCTAAATCCTATCGTACCAAAGAAACCCCTCAATATTGTAATTTGTTCTCGCTATAATATTTCTCACCAGCTTGCTATTACTGTCAAGAATAATATAATTCTTTGTTTTAATATTTTCTGATTTTGGCTCCGCTGATAATATGGGTTCTTAAGGTATACATTGGGTCGAGGTAAACTTATGACATTCTCAAGGAGAGTCTCAAACAAGTTTTTCAAGAAAATCTATTTCGTTTGATCAAATCTAATGTTGAAATAAGATTTACATCCTTTTGAAAGGTTTGTTTTGTAAAATTTCTTTGAGAAATGAATGTGATGTTAAATGCTAAATAGTTAAATACTTCTTAATAGAATGCTCTTTATCTTTTCATGTTTTTTGTAACTATATTTTTTTTACTCCTTTCGATGCAGCTTTCGTATTGGGTGAATGGTGCTCCATCATCTTACTACCTCATGCAAATATGATATTTCTCATATACTGAACAATACGAATAGTTTCCAATTTTAAAATAAAAATTAAGAATATAACACCTCAATAATTGCATGCAGGGACGCCCCTCTCCATGAAAGAAATTAATATTGAACACCAAATGTACAGAAATAAAAAAAAATAAGAATTAATTAAATATACATCATTGTATTCAAAATTAATGTTGAGACTTTTATAAATCTTTCAATACGACGAGCGAGTGGGGCTTAGTGGTAATTAAAATTATGGCTTAGGAACACTACTTGACAACTGCACGACTGCGTCTCTTAAGAAAACATAATTAGTTCTTATTTACATAATTTCTCGTTACGGATTATATCTGCCTAGACGAGAGCTCTGAACAAATGTTACATAATTCTTACACGATTACTCACACACACACACAATTTTATATATATATATGTACACACACACAACACACAGATATATTTGTATACAAGAATACGAGAGATTACAAGCATTTGTAATTATAACTCACTATAAATACTCAACAGACTTATTCACTCTCCTCACCATGAGAGAGAGAGAGAGAGAGAGAGAGAGAGAGAGAGAGAGAGAGAGAGAGAGAGAGAGAGAGAGAGAGAGAGAGAGAGAGAGAGAGAGAGAGAGAGATGGAGAGAGAGATGGAGAGAGAGATGGAGAGAGAGATGGAGAGAGAGATGGAGAGAGAGAGAACGAAAGATCAGAACGTGAACAAGCCAACAATGACGTCACTATACGAATAGTGAATTCACTATACGAATTTTAGTGCCCAAAACGCCATACCCACTACGGTCGTTTGGATTCCCATTACCCTATCACTTGCCTTAACTTTGTATGCCTAGATTATTGACCCATCCCCTCACTTCCCCTCTACTCTTATTTCTTTCACGATTCACCTGACATAATTCTTGTGTGAATCTGACTTCCCAGTGCTGAATGATGTCCTCGAATCATGTAATTCCTCACTTGAGAATGAACCATGTAGGCTCGAAACGTTGTGTAAATTATAGTCTCATATATTAATACAGTTACTTTGTGTTCTTTTCATTAGCCTTGAACAAGTATAACATTCGTAGAACAATTCTTCTAATTCAACAAATATACAAGAGCACTAGTTAGAGGGATTGAAGCCCTAAACAAGACAGTAATCAGTACGCAATACGCAGTCTAACAATAATGCAGGAAAAATTAGATTAAAATTATCTGAGCGCTTTCATGATTCAAGACAATACCTATTGTATACCTTTAACATGTGTTAAATCACGAAATCGCTCGATTTGCGTGTGTTTTATTTTTCCTATGTAGATACCTACGCACATATAAACATGCTTTCTAATTTTCAACTTCAGGTTCAAAAGGCTCAGTCTAGATTTAGACGCTCTGGCGAAGCAACTTTGCATGGCTGTTTAATAGATTATTTATGAGCAATTAACGTAAAACTGTGAAAATTGCTAAGAGTTTACATGAAATTACCAGTTAGCAAGATATGTTTTTTTTTTCTTCTTCTGTGTCTTACTTGAAAGTGTGTGTGTGTGTGTGTGTGTGTGTGTTTACGCATTGAGGTGCGTATTAATATTACGCATGTTTTCTACTTAAACAGCAACTTTGCATGGCTGTTTAATAGATTATTTATGAGCAATTAGCAATTTTCACAGTTTTACGTTAAGAGTTTATATGAAATTACCAGTTAGCAAGATATGTTTTTTTTTTCTTCTTCTGTGTCTTACTTGAAAGTGTGTGTGTGTGTGTGTGTTTACGCATTGAGGTGCGTATGTGTGTTTACGCATTGAGGTGCGTATTAATATTACGCATGTTTTCTACTTACTGAACTACATACAGGCAACAGAAGGACTACACATCCCCATCTTGCCTCTCAAGACAGGTTCCTCTTACCTATCTTGAGGTTATCTTGAGATGATTTCGGGGCTTTAGTGTCCCCGCGGCCCGGTCCTTGACCAGGCCTACACCCCCCTGGAAGCAGCCCGTAACAGCTGACTAACTCCCAGGTACCTATTTTACTACTAGGTAACAGACATAGGTAACATATATCCAAACTTTTTCATCAATCTCTCTTGCTTCAAAGAGATGAAGAGAATACATTAAATTTTTATTTTTACTTACCAAATTTTTAGAGCTTGGGTTTATTCACTTTTATTGACTCGTTTTGATGATAATGTTTAGATTTCTGAGAGTCGAGAGATTCGTGTCCACTTACGATAGGTTTGCGTCGTGTAGTTTCACAACATGCGTCAGTGTTGCGTCGTGTAGTTTCACAACATGCGTCAGTGTTGCGTCGTGTAGTTTCACAACATGCGTCAGTGTTGCGTCGTGTAGTTTCACAACATGCGTCAGTGTTGCGTCGTGTAGTTTTACAACATGCGTCAGTGTTGCGTCGTGTAGTTTTACAACATGCGTCAGTGTTGCGTCATGAATTGTTTCAACACGTGTTGCTTCAGGAAGTGTTTTAACGCGTGTTGAGTCATAAAGGGTTTCAACACATGCAGGCGATGAGTCACAATAACGTGGCTGAAGTATGTTGACCAGACCACACACTAGAAATTGAAGGGACAACGACGTTTCGGTCCGTCCTGGACCATTCTCAAGTCAACACATGTCAGTATAGCTTTAAACCGAGCCCAGTGTAGGTACCCAACCACTTGGGCTGGACGGTAGAGCGACGGTCTCGCTTCATGCTGGTCGGCGTTCAATCCCCGACCGTCCACCGAGTGGTTGGGTACCATTCCTTCTTCCCCCTCCTCCCTCTGTCCCATCCCAAATCCTTATCCTGATCCCTTCCCAGTGCTACATATTCTTAATGGCTTGGCGCATTCCCCCTGATGCATGCACCAGTGTTGCGTTACTGTTGGTTCACAATATTTTGCAACAATGACAACACAACTATGCCATCACCACCGGGGCATAACTACCTGTGGGTAGTTATGCTGTGGGTAGTTATTGACCCACAGGTCAATAACCTGTGGGTCAATTGACCTGTGGGTCAATACCTGCGGGTCACTTCATTTCCGTAACTTGTATTAAAACGATTACTAAGAAAGAATGATACAAAATAAAGAAGATAAAGAAGATAAGACTTGGAAGAAGCAAATAAAGAAACAAAGGAAGCAGAATAAGGAGAAGAAAACAGAGAAAACATTGAGAAGAATGAACAAGAAAAATAGTTAAAACACGAAAGGGAATATTAAGATACAAAGGAAGAAGAAGTAGAGAAGTATTATTACCAAAAAAAACAGTAAGAAAAGCACACACAAAGAACCAAAAAGTGGACAATGAAAATGAGAATCATTAACAAAAATGAGTAACGAAAATAGATATTAAAATCCTGGAAACACAAACCGAAACTGTCTCTATTTTCCGCTTGTTACAACTTGTTATAAAGTCGTTACATCTTGGTTTAACGTGTTTATGACGTATTAGAACGTTGTTACAACTTGCTATATTGGTTGTTATAACTGGTTAGGAGGTGTTAAAACTTGTTCGAACGTTGTACCAACGTCGTAGTTTCGGTGTGTGTTTGGCGGGAATCAATAAACAAGGAAGCTGCCAAACGAGAATTAATATTTGCATAATATACAAAAAAAACAAGAGAATCAAGTAAACGAGGATTATACAACAAACGAACACAGTATAAAGCTGAAGAACAAGACAATAACTAGGAAATATGAGAAGAAAGAGTACATGAGGGAGCAGAAGAAAGGTATATACACGAATGAGGGAAATAAGACAGCAAAAAGAGCAAACTGAAATAATGTAGATGACAAGAAACACAGGAAAATCATTGTATCCGAAGTTGATAGTAAGAGAAAGGAAGAACAGTTGACAGCTTGTGAGGGCGCCACAGTTGACAGCTTGTCAAGGAGCCACAGTTGACAGCTTGTGAGGGAGCCACAGTTGACAGCTTGTCAAGGAGCCACAGTTGACAGCTTGTCAAGGAGCCACAGTTGACAGCTTGTGAGGGAGCCACGGTTGACAGCTTGTGAGGGAGCCACAGTTGACAGCTTGTGAGGGAGCCACAGTTGACAGCTTGTCAAGGAGCCACAGTTGACAGCTTGTGAGGGAGCCACAGTTGACAGCTTGTGAGGGAGCCACAGTTGACAGCTTGTGAGGGAGGCACAGTTGACAGCTTGTCAAGGAGCCACAGTTGACAGCTTGTGAGGGAGCCACAGTTGACAGCTTGTGAGGGAGCCACAGTTGACAGCTTGTGAGGGAGCCACAGTTGACAGCTTGTGAGGGAGCCACAGTTGACAGCTTGTGAGGGAGCCACAGTTGACAGCTTGTCAAGGAGCCACAGTTGACAGCTTGTCAAGGAGCCACAGTTGACAGCTTGTCAAGGAGCCACAGTTGACAGCTTGTGAGGGCGCCACAGTTGACAGCTTGTGAGGGCGCCACAGTTGACAGCTTGTCAAGGAGCCACAGTTGACAGCTTGTCAAGGAGCCACAGTTGACAGCTTGTCAAGGAGCCACAGTTGACAGCTTGTGAGGGAGCCACAGTTGACAGCTTGTGAGGGAGCCACAGTTGACAGCTTGTGAGGAAGCACAGTTGACAGCTTGTGAGGGAGCCACAGTTGACAGCTTGTGAGGGCGCCACAGTTGACAGCTTGTGAGGGCGCCACAGTTGACAGCTTGTGAGGGCGCCACAGTTGACAGCTTGTGAGGGCGCCACAGTTGACAGCTCGTGAGGGAGCCACAGTTGACAGCTTGTCAAGGAGCCACGGTTGACAGCTTGTGAGGGCGCCACAGTTGACAGCTTGTGAGGGCGCCACAGTTGACAGCTTGTGAGGGCGCCATAGTTGACAGCTTGTCAAGGAGCTACAGTTGACAGCTTGTGAGGGCGCCATAGTTGACAGCTTGTCAAGGAGCTACAGTTGACAGCTTGTGAGGGCGCCACAGTTGACAGCTTGTCAAGGAGCCACAGTTGACAGCTTGTGAGGGCGCCACAGTTGACAGCTTGTGAGGGCGCCACAGTTGACAGCTTGTGAGGGCGCCACAGTTGACAGCTTGTGAGGGCGCCACAGTTGACAGCTTGCCAGGGAGTGAAGAGGCCCAGACGCACGCAGGCTAGCTGTCATAATGACAGACAACGACACGTGAGCCTCTCGGTATATTAACGAATTGGTGACACTCTTCGAGCGAGATGGCTAAATCGGCGCGTGTCTGATCTCCGGCAGGTAATTACGGGCGCTTGATTACCCCCCGAACAATGGTTGGGAACCATTGTTTGCGGGGTCGGGTTAGTAGTCTCTGCTCAGTGTGCGTGATGGTCGCTTCCCCGGAGGTGACCTCTAGCAAAGCTGCCACAAGCGGAGGGATATCTTGAGGTTATCTTGAGATGATTTCGGGGCTTTTTTTTTGTAGTGTCCCCGCGGCCCGGTCCTCGACCAGGCCTCCACCCCCAGGAAGCAGCCCGTGACAGCTGACTAACTCCCAGGTACCTATTTACTGCTAGGTAACAGGGGCATTCAGGGTGAAAGAAACTTTGCCCATTTGTTTCTGCCTCGTGCGGGAATCGAACCCGCGCCACAGAATTACGAGTCCTGCGCGCTATCCACCAGGCTACGAGGCCCCAGATTCTGACGTTTCTATGACAGTCGATAGCTACGAGAGAGCTCTTCAATTTGGACATCATATACGAGTCATTTAGATCGACTTTTGGAAGAAAAGTTTGATCGCAATTGGCGATTCGAATGTAAACAACTAACTGCGGGTGTTTGGCGCTCGTTCGAATTACAGAATTCAATCGGCTTCGGAGCTCGTTCGGAACGCAAGGGACAATCGAATTCCTCAAGACGTCTAATGACGGAACGAATCCCATGACAATGACTCTCCGCACTCCTAATGTTCGTATACCCGCCTGCAGGGGTGCACACACCTGTCTTGCTTTATTGCAGTCTCCGTGGTGTAGTGGTAAGACACTCGCCTGGCGTTCCGCGAGCGCTATGTCATGGGTTCGTATCCTGGCCGGGGAGGATTTACTGGGCGCAATTCCTTAACTGTAGCCTCTGTTTAACACAACAGTAAAATGTGTACTTGGATGAAAAAACGATTCTTCGCGGCAGGGGATCGTATTCCAGGGACCATAGGATTAAGGACTTGCCCGAAACGCTACGCGTACTAGTGGCTGTACAAGAATGTAACAACTCTTGTATATATCTCAAAAAAAAAAAAAAAAAAATTATTCCAAGCTCATTACGCCAGCCGACAACATGATAGAATCCTCTCGTGTCATAGCCATCTCGACTAAAGGGCGATTTTAATTCCAAATTTATGTTTTTCTTGTCACCCATTCACAGTCCAGGCTCCTGGTTGTCCCCAGTGGCGCGGACTTAAATTGTTTCATGCAGAGTTTTATTATATATAATTATATATATTATATATATTAAATAGGGAGTGCCATCTCTGGCTGGAAGAAAGGGACACTTTTAGCCTCGGAGGAAACCACACATAACGCATTAGAAGGAATGTTTAGGTCCCCTCCAATACAATTTCTTTGTGCTTTTCTCCTATTTAATATTTATTTAAGATGTTTAAGATATTTAAACGTTACAAGATGTTCATTAATAATACAATTAGTGCTTAAAGGTTATGGATCTCTTGAAGCTCCTCCGCTTCCGGATAGGAAGCGAGGATGCAGCAAGCGTTTCCCCTCTGGATCGCCACACTGAGGCGCTGAAACAAAAAACTGACAGCTCTTGGGTCTCTGGTGACGTCAATGAGCCTGGAGCCCAATTCCTTGAGGAATCCCAAGGCACTCCAGGGATCATGCGTCTCAGACACTATGGGAACACAGGTGTATTGACCTTCCTATCGCCTGAAAAAACATGGATTAAAAAAAAATAATATTATATATATATATATATATATATATATATATATATATATATATATATATATATATATATATATATATGCGAACAAGCCTGAATGGTCCCCAGGACAATATGCAACTGAGGTTATATATATAGTTATATATATATATATATATATATATATATATATATATATATATATATATATATATATATGTAATAATTTTCTGCATAGTTAGAACTATGTACTTTCGTTTTGTTGGCAACTGTGTGTACTCTAAAGTGCGTTGGTGAAGCACTTAGAAAGGGGCGTGGGTGAAGCACTTAAGAGAAAAGTGTGTGTAACGAACACATGAAGCTCAGAAAGCTCTCTTCGAGAAAAGTCTGAACTTCTTCAGTTGAGAATTCTGTATACATTAATTATCAGCCTCCCCCCCCCCCCCCCAGTGCATGACGGGGAGCTGGGGGGTGAAGGGGGAGCTGGGGAGGGGTGAAGGGGGAGCTGGGGGTGGAGACTCGGTCTTGCACTGTCAGAATAGATGAACTTTTGACCCACGTTCAAGGTTGGCTTTATTAATCCGCTTGCGTCGCCTATCCTCAAACTGCCCCCTATTCTCAGCGTCTACATAGTAAGGAAAAAATTACTATCTAAACATAAGGATGAGTTGATATAATTGTCAACAGAACCAAAAACTAACCTAACCTAACCTACCCTAGGCCGCCTTATACAATATAAATGTATGAGAAAATTCTGTTTTTGAACATCATCAGCCCAAGGGTGTGTTGGCGTACGATAATTCAGGCCGATAATCGCGCTAATGAACGTTCTGCAGCCATGTTCATTCAGTATGTTGAACGTTGAACAGTGTTTCGTTCCACGTTCTTAACGTGCGATAATCACCTTTCGTTTCGTCTGCTGAACGCGACAGAACAATGGTTTCAATCCACCTGTTGAACGTACAAGCACGAAGTTCAGCCTCACCTATTGAACTGGAGGCGCCATCGTCATTTCCTGATGAACGCCAGGCTGCGAGCAGCCGCGTCTAACAGCCTGGTTGTTCAGTCCAGCAACCAGGAGGCCTGGTCGACGACCGGGCCGCGGGGACGCTAAGCCCCGGAAGCACCTCAAGGTAACCTCAAGGTAACAGACGGAAGCTCTGTCATTTCACACCTTTCCTTCTCATCACCACAACTAAGAAATTTATGCTCTCTTAATCGAAACAAAAATTGCATGTAATTTCAAAACAAAAAAAGTGCAATTATTTTTTCCTATATTTTCAGACCACTCCACTAGAAGGCCCCAGCAAACACACCGCAAGGTTACTGGACGCGGTGGTGTATCACACAGCTGCTCCCAACAGCACAAGGCCACCGCCAGCAGCAGCAGCAGTAGCAGCAGCAGCGCCTGTAGCAGCAGCAGCAGCAGCGCCTGTAGCAGCAGTAGCAGCAGGGCCTGCAGCAGCAGCAGTAGCAGAGCCTGTAGCAGCAGTAGCAGCAGCAGCGCCTGTAGCAGCAGCAGTAGCAGCGCCTGCAGCAGCGCCAGCAGCAGGAAGGACAAGCCTGTAGCGAGGTGTCAGAGGAGCGTGTGGTCAGAACCATTACAACGCCCACCAGGTATTGAGATAATTGATCGTGTCCCAGAACTCAGAGTGTCACCGGAAACGTGTAATTGATCCCTTGTAAGGAGGCCGGGGGGGGGGGGGGACGGAGGGAGAGGGGGTTGTATCCCCCCCCCCCATCTCCCTTCCCGCCCAATACCTGCACCCTTTCCCTCTTCTCCATTCCCCAACCCCCACTACCTCAATCCCCTCCCTTACCACCTCTCCATCCCTCTCGCGACAGTTTCTCTCACAGCAATACCGCACTCTTGTTGTTTTAGATTCAGCTACTTAGAACAAAAGTTCCAAAGTATCACGGGCTATGGTGAGCCCGTAGTGGACTTACCTGGCACAGGAGCGGGGGCTGTAACTCCGGGGGTATCGCACTCTGTTGTTGTTGTTGTTAAAGATTTAGCTACTCAGGACGAAATGTCCATGTAGCACGGGCTATGGTGAGCCCGTAAACAGTATGTATCGCTCTCTCTCCGAGCTCAATAAATACCCTCTGGTTGTGAAGGGTAAGATGAGCGGTGGAACTCATGGAACACGCGGTTGTATGAGTTCCAAAATCCTCAGATTAGGCAATATTGTAATTAATTTTGTCAATAAAGATGTTAATAATAATAAGTTAGAAGGGGCGAAGTTTCAGACGTGGCGACGGTGACACCGTTGAAGTGTGTGACGTGACATGACAGTGGGATGGTGTCATGACCGGGGTGACGTCGTGGTGACGCAGCAGAGCTGGATGGATAAGGAGAGGCTGGAAGGACGGATGATAAATGTAATGGGTTATCTTCTTGAGGTTATCTTGAGATGATTTCGGGGCTTTATATAGTGTCCCCGCGGCCCGGTCCTCGACCAGGCCTCCACCCCCAGGAAGAAGCCCGTGACAGCTGACTAACACCCAGGTACCTATTTTACTGCTAGGTAACAGGGGCATAGGGTGAAAGAAACTCTGCCCAATGTTTCTCGCCGGCGCCTGGGATCGAACCCAGGACCACAGGATCACAAGCCCAGCGTGCTGTCCGCTCGGCCGACCGGCTCGGGTAAGCCCAGCAGACACAGTGCTGCACCTGCTGGTGATGAGTATCTTGGCTGAAATAATGGTGCTGACGTTCTCTCTTTCTGTTCATATTAATTTCCTAGCCCCCAGCACCTGTCCCCCACCGCCCCATCCCCCCTTTTCACCCGCGGCACGAGGACCATTCAGGCTGTTTCACATATCTCTAGCACTACACCACAGTGCTGATTTCCCCTCCGCCATCCCCAACCTTCCACCCCCAACCCTCCACCATCTCATTTTCCTTCCCTTTAAATAGGAAAACAGAATTTTCTTAACTGCAATAAAAACATTTTATACTGTTCTTCCAGAAAAGCAAATGGTGGTGAACGAAAAGCGGACTGACATAACTAGGCAGACACTGAACAGGGTATGAACAGAGTCATATAAAGAGGTGATTTGGTGCTGGAGGAATGCAACAAGAAATATTGCCGGAACAACCGAGGACAACTTCAAGACAAAACTAGATCATTTTCTCCAAGGAGTGCCGGACCATCCGGGCTGAGGTGGATATGTGGGCCTGCGGGCCGCTCCAAGCACCAGCCTGGTGGACCATCCGGGCTGAGGTGGATATGTGGGCCTGCGGGCCGCTCCAAGCACCAGCCTGGTGGACCAAACTCTCACAAGTTAAGCCTGGCCTCGGGCCGGGCTTGAGGAGTAGAAGAACTCCCAGAACCCCATCAACCAGGTAAGTGGGGGTTCCACAAGCCTCTGTCCCGGGACCTCTACTGTTCCTAATGTACGTGAATGACTTTAACCCGAGGGAGCGAGCTTGTTCTCGCTAATCTTTGCAGGATACACAAAGCTGACTAGGTATATCTATTGTCTTCGACTGTCTATATGTAAAAGCAGATGACTGCAGAAAAGTACAGGTAAATCTTGACAACAACAGGAGTGTCTGAACAGAAATGTTTGCTAGAATTCAATTCCAACAAATGTAATGTAATGAAGCTGGGAAAGAGAGAGAGAGAGAGAGAGAGAGAGAGAGAGAGAGAGAGAGAGAGAGAGAGAGAGAGAGAGAGAGAGAGAGAGAGAGAGAGAGAGAGAGAGAAAGGTAGCTATATAACCTATCGATATGGTGTAGATACTTATATTAAGGTATCTACACCATAAGAGAAAGGCATCTACAGGAATCGGAAAGATTTGGCCATAATTTGAACACTAACAACAGATTCAAACACATACGAACACCGGCAGCATACAGGACGCTGACAAGCTTTACATCATCATTCAGAAAACCTAAGTCAGGATTCAGGTGATGAGTCACAATAACGTGGCTAAAGTAAGTTGACCAGACCACACACTAGAAGGTGCAGGGACGACGACGTTTCGATCCGTCCTGGACCATTCTCAAGTCGATGAGAATGAGAATGGTCCAGGACGGACCGAAACGTCGTCGTTCCTTCACCTTCTAGTGTGTGGTCTGGTCAACTAAGTCAGGATTCTTTCAAAGCAATCTTCACAGCGTGTATTACATCACTAAGGATATATGCAGCACCGGGATTTAATCTGCTTCTTGTGAAGCATAAAAACCAAGTCGGAACATGTCCCGAGGTTTGCAACAGATTAGTACCAGAGCTAAGTGACAAGAAACTGAGGGGAGATATGAGCTTAAGATACAAGATACTGAAATAGACAAATTAGGCACAGGACAATCTCGTTAAATTTGAGAAGTAGGAAAAAAATATATAAGTAGAAGCTGGAAATGCAAATGAGTCGAAGAAATGAAAGGAAATATTAGTAACCTGTACGGGTTAAGTCAACAAGTGGAATGCACTGAAAGACCAAGTTGTGGAAGCCACCTCCATCCACAACTTTAAGGCCAGATTCGACAAATAACTCGAACGTCAGAATAGTTCAATTACAACGTAACAGAGGTAGTATATGCGAGCCATAAACACCTATATAATCTTCACTTTCCCGTGGTCACTAATAGGTAAGTACAAATAGGTAAGTTCTGTACCTCCCTAATCCCCCCAATCCTCCCCCCCCTCATCTACACATCTCTTCACCTCCCTCATAATCTCTGCCCCCTCGAGTGCTAATCATTAAACCAGTCTTCGGCCTTTCCATCAATCTGCTAATCTACTTCGTGTCTTGTGTCGTGTTAAATGCTCCTAATTACTGTGTTAATATCATCAAGGGACTCGCAGGAAGCCATTTAAATTACGAAATTATGATGACGGTAATTTTAGAGGAATTATAAATCACTCTACCATGTCTTGCTTCCACTCGTACGGTCAAATTCGTGCTCTATAACGAACGCCTTTGCACGCATTTACGCACGCACGCACGCACGCAATGTTACATCTTTCAAGGGGGAGGATTCTAGTTCAGCGGTTTTCTCCCGTTCAGAACACAAACTGTTTCCAAGTTGAGGAAAATTCCTTCTGGAGGCTGTCTAACATCCCAGATTCTATCACAGTGGAGCCAGACTAACATTCTTCCCCACTCTCTCAAGACAAAAATATTCTCCTTAAATACCAGACCACACATTAGAATGTGAAGGGACGACGACGTTTCGGTCCGTCCTGGACCATTCTCAAGTCGATTGTGAGAGATTCTCCTTACTTAGGGGAGGTAGAAATAGCCTAAGCTACTCTATCCCTTTGAGATGTATTTATTGCTTATCTCAATAAACATACTTGAACTTGAACTCCTTACTTGTGGTGGACTATTCTGCCTCTCCAAAATTCTGGAGTACATCTGAGGACGCCTTCTGAATACATCTCTCACTCCTTCTCTTAAATAACTTCTTTAAGACCCCTCACCCCGTGAGGGAGTCGATCGGCCGAGCGGACAGCACGCTGGGCTTGTGATCCTGTGGTCCTGGGTTCGATCCCAGGCGCCGGCGAGAAACAATGGGCAGAGTTTCTTTCACCCTATGCCCCTGTTACCTAGCAGTAAAATAGGTACCTGGGTGTTAGTCAGCTGTCACGGGCTGCTTCCTGGGGGTGGAGGCCTGGTCGAGGACCGGGCCGCGGGGACACTAAAAAGCCCCGAAATCATCTCAAGATAACCCCTTCCCCATCTATTGTCTTTCATATTACACCTTTCTCGTGTCCTTTGTATCCTTCACGGGGACCCAGCTATAGTCTCGTGCCACTGCTCATCTGGTCCATGTACTTCAAGACATGTTGTAATTATTCTGCTTTCTTCAGTGATTCTTTGATATTTAATAGTCTGATAATACCCTCATCCAGGCTATTTCCTGGATGAGGCTATTTCCTCATCCATTTTTATCCAGTCGCCTCACTGCTCGAATTGATTCAAATTCGGAAACGTGATATATCGTCCTGCTACATGTCGTTTTGTACCGTGATGTCGTTCTTCGACTTGTCGTCGTCCTCCTCCGGCTTCTTGTCGACGTCCGACATGTCATCCTCATACATGATGTCATCCTCACACATGATGTCATCTACACTTTTATCAATGTCATATTCTCTCCTTCACCTTGCTGCTTTTCTCTCTCATTTTTACTTCTCTCCGTTTTTGCTGTTTCTTGCATCATTCTTTCATTTGTTTTATTTCCAGTTTTTCTCTCGTCTTCGCAAATATTTTACGTTGTCTTGCGTTTTTAGTTTCCTATTTGTCTCTTTTCTTCCTTTCTTCCTTCCACGGTATTACACTTCCTTTATAATTATTACACGTAAATTTGTTGTATTATTAATATCTGGTTTATCTTGCATTTAATAGTCATAGAAAATATATAAAACAATTTCTCTTCGTCTCCCAATTTGATTGCTGGTATTAACAGGAACCAGACCTGACCAGGCCTGGTCTGACCCGGTCTGGCCTGACCTGACCTGGCCTGACCCGGCCTGGCCTGACCTGACCTGACGTGGTCAATCATGACCTGATCTGCCTCCAGCGATATCAACTAACACCTGGTTGATACCTGGTTGATGGGGTTCTGGGAGTTCTTCTACTTCCCAAGCCCAGCCCGAGGCCAGGCTTGACTTGTGAGAGTTTGGTCCACTAGGCTGTTGCTTGGCGGGACCCGCAGGTTCAAGAGAAGTTCTTGACGCACCTGGAGGGGCAGCAGTGGGTAATTATGTAGAGAGAATGCCTTCGGGTGAGTAGAGAGCTAACTGGCCAAGCGTGTGTTAATTGACAACCCTATCACACCCAGGAATAAAAGGTCTCGACATTTGACTGCGAGCAGACGCGTCCGACAACTTGGCTGACCAGTCCAGCAACGAGGAGGCCTGGTCGAGAACCGGACCGCGGGGACTTTGAGCCCCGAAATCATCGCAAGGTAAGGAGGGCATGGCTGGAACTATAGCTACAGCACTTCCCCCTAGACTGCCAGAGTGTAATTTATGCCCCCTTGACCGCAGGGCGATTGACAGCGGTCAGGGACCACAGATCAGGGAGCTGGTCAGCGGTCAGCGGCTGAGGACCTCCTGTGGTTCCAGTAGCCAGGCGGTCAAAGGTCACAGCAGGGATGACTAACCTACCCAACCTGCCGCAGACAGGTTGGGTAGGAGAGACTATCCCTTTGTTGTTGTTCGTCGACTCGACTCGATATCTTGATAGTCGGTTGGAGTCGGTGATATCCTTGTTCCTGTCCTATCCAGTGCTGTAATGTCACTTCATGGATCGGATATCAGGTTTGGGCAGTGGGAGTATATATATACCATTTAAAGCATTCATGGTCCTGGATTAGCTCTGGCAAGACGGCAGATTGCAAGACTGGAAGGTATATATATATATTTAAATTTATCTGGATATTTGTGAAGTATACATTATCCAGCGGAGTCGGTACCTTACCTTGAGGTTACCTTGAGGTGATTCCGGGGCTTAGTGTCCCCGCGGCCCGGTCGTCGACCAGGCCTCCTGGTTGGGTACAAAGATGTTATTTCACGAGTGCCAGCTTGAAGTGATGTTGAAGAAACAGTGACACCTGTTGCCGCGACTAGCAATATCAGACACTTCATTAGCCCCACACATCACAAAGCCCAACAGCACCACACCACACCTCACGCCCCCCAGCACCACACCACACCTCACGCCCCCCAGCACCACACCACACCTCACGCCCCCCAGCACCACACCACATCTCACGCCCCCCAGCACCACACCACACCTCACGCCCCCCAGCACCACACCACACCTCACGCCCCCCAGCACCACACCACACCTCACGCCCCCCAGCACCACACCACACCTCACGCCCCCCAGCACCACACCACATCTCACGCCCCCCAGCACCACACCACACCTCACGCCCCCCAGCACCATACCACACCTCACGCCCCCCAGCACCACACCACACCTCACGCCCCCCAGCACCACACCACACCTCACGCCCCCCAGCACCACACCACACCTCACGCCCCCCAGCACCACTCTCAAAACAGCGTATCATCAGCAATTTCTTGGACACCACAGTTACAGACATCAACGCTACATACACTCACACTTATCCGGTCACACCTGCAGCCACATCTCACCCTTGCCACACCTGCAGCCACATCTCACCCCTGCCACACCTGCAGCCACATCTCACCCCTGCCACACCTTGCCACATCTTCCACCATCTGCTGGGATGCAGATGACAAGTTTTCCTCAGTTTTCTGAGAAAGTAAAGCACAGGAACATCTCATAACTTAACCAAAGATGTATGGAAGGAAAGTTCACACGAACGAGAGAGCACAACATCATGGGACCAAAAGGAGGATAGAAACAGGGAATAGTGAAAGCAGTGAAAGCAGCCCGTAGCAGCTGTCTAACTCCCAGGTACCTATTTACTGTTCATGTGAACAGATGCATCAGGGGTGACAGAAACTCTGCCCTTGTTTCTCGCCGGCGCCGGGATTCGAACCCGGGGAATTAGGATTACGACCTCCAAGCGCTGTCCACTCAGCCTCGAGGTCATTATAAGGTACCTCTGTGTGTGTGTGTGTGTGTGTGTGTGTGTGTGTGTGTGTGTGTGTGTGTGTGTGTGTGTCTGTGTGTGTGTATGTGTGTATGTGTGTGTGTGTATGTGTGTGTGTGTATGTGTGTGTGTGTGTGTGTGTGTGTGTGTGTGTGTGTGTGTGTGTGTGTGTGTGTGTGTGTCACTCCTTCGTCAGGCTGCGAGCAGCCGCGTCCAACAGCCTGGCCGACCAGTCCAGCAACCAGGAGGCCTGGTCGACGACCGGGCCGCGGGGACGCTAAGCCCCGAAAACACCTCAAGGTAACCTCAAGGTAACGCCGTTCTCGACACAATTTGATCGTTAGACGTAGTTGTGAATAGTTTATGGGGAGAGTTTTCTTGTAGTCTCATACATAATTGTATTTTTTTCCGGCAAGCGTGTATAAAGTCTGAGTGTCCTGTTTGGATTGCATCTATCACCATCACCTCATTTAATACCACAATCACCCTACTTAGCTACTACCATCAGACCTACCACAACAACAATCATGCTATTGGTAATAACTCACCAATATGAACTCCTCCTACACCACCAGAACCACAATCAACAACCACACCAGCCACTACCCACACCATCCCACCACAACCACCAACAACCACCTCTTCACCACACCCACCCACACCATCCCACCACAACCACCAACAACCACCTTTCCACCACACCAACCCAAAGCACAATCAACTCGTTAATGACACTAATTGCAGAAGCCACCAATGATCACTAATAACCAAGGCTTCATATTTATCCGTTCCGCGGTACAGTAATTTTAGTAATTAAGTAATATTGCAGTACAGATGAACACCGGGTAACGCCCATGAAACCGACCTAACCGGCTTCGCGACCGCCAAGACGACCGCAAGGACGACCGCAAGGACGACCACCTGGACGACCGAGGACGACCCAAGACGACCTAAAACCTGTACCGTCATGTAGACGTCACAGTGACGTCCTAATAGTGACGTTTAGCATAGTGCTAAAATTTGTGTATCTTCTTTTTGCTAGGTTGGGTCAGGTCAAGACAGGTCGAGTTGGGCTCGCTTCGGTTCGGTTTGGTTCGGTTCGGTTTGGTTCGGTTCGGTTTGGTTCGGTTCGGTTCGGCTCGGTACGGAAACAGTTCAACGCACAGGCCTCCCCCTTCAACCCGTTCTCGCACTTGCTTACAGTCAATATTGGCTTATTTAATAAGTGCATATGTAACATACTAATTCATTGTGAATATTTTAGTTTACCTTGAAAAGCTTCATAGAAAACACCGACCTCACCTAACCTTCTTAGTATGTTAAGATAAGCATCTTATTGCTTCTTATTTACAATTATTACTTAACCTATCAACGGTATAGGTTAAGTAATAATTGTAATATTATATATATATATATATATATATATATATATATATATATATATATATATATATATATATATATATATATATATATATATATATATAGTGTCAAAAGAGGAGACGAAAGATAATACATTATCCGGCCGTATCCCGAGTTACAACTCACCGCGTAACCGGATATTAAGAGTGTTATTTATTAGCCGCAAAATGCAAAAGATATCAGCGCCAAAGCGAAATACTCCGCCAAAACATTACGATATCCAATCCACGTCTGGCAGTGGAACTTTTATACCAACTTTCGCTACACATTGATGACTCTTGAGGGGGTCGTGGGGGGCTCCAGCTGGTGACGACCCTCCCAACACCCACTGACAGCTGGGTGACAGGTGACGGCTGGTACACAGTGACAGCCTGGGTGACAGGTGACAGCGTCACCTGGTACACAGTAATACTCACCTAATTGTGCTTGCGGGGGTTGAGCTTTGGCTCTTTGGTCTCACCCAATAGCTGGGTGACAGGTGACGGCTGGTACACAGTGACAGCCTGGATGACAGATCACAGCTATAGGGAAAGGGGGAAAAGGGAAGGGAAGGGAACTATGAGGGAGAAAGCGCCAAGCCATGACGACTATGTAGCAGAAGGGAAGGTAACTATCAAGAGAAAGCGCCAAGCCATTGCGACTATATAGCGCTTGAAATGGGGGTGGAGAGAGAGGGGGATAATGTGTAAGGGGAGAAGGGTGGAGGAGATGTGGAAGAGGGGAAAGGATAGAGGGAGGGGGAATATGTAGAGGGGGAATAGAAGGAGGGGAAATATGGAGATGGCGAGGGGGGGAGGGAGTCGGGAATAGCTGGGTTCCCAATCTAGTTAAATAACAAATAATGTGTTCACGTATTGTTCACGTATTGTTCAATTCGACAAATTTACATCTTTCCACACGATTGTCACTACGTGTGTAAATATTTTCACCCCCGTCATAGCCTGAAAGTGGCGAATCAGACAACGAGCCAATTAGGGCTGTGGGGCTGGAGTTAACGAGCTAATTACCATGGTGGCGATGGCAGCACTCGCGGTAGTGAGCAGTGGAAGAAAAACAGCAGTTGCATAGCTCTTAGTAGTAGTTAGTATTGCGGGGTTAGGCACCACAAAAAGTCCTCCTTTGTATAAACGTTCATTAACTGTCTTGCAGGGTCGAAGTTCGATCCCCGATGGCGCAGTTGGTTGAGGGTTCACAAATACACTAATTGTCGTACTGGATTGTGGGGGGGGCTAATGCTTCACAACTCATCCTCTTGAGTAGTACAACCTATTTTGACGTATGAATCCTCCCTAAAGGAAAAACTGATTTACTAAAATCATAAAGCTTGCAAAAATGATGTAATGGCCCGTTTTCTATCCGTGGGTCCTGGGATTGGTTAGGCTCGGGTTATTCAGTACGTCAGTTTAGTAACGCTGTGAATGCTCAGAAGGACGGGCTGCACAACCATCTTCGTTTTCTTCTGTCGGTATATTTAACAGGAGTGGAAGATGGAGAGGGTGTAACTTAACTATCAGGAGAAAGCGCTATGCCAGTAAAATCAACCACTTGGATCATCGGGAATTGAACTCCGGCCCTGCAAGAAGCGTGGGCGTCGTTCAACCTAGCCAAGGGGCTGAGTTAAGATGAAAAAAAAGAGATATATTTCCATTTTATATCAGTAATTCCAATATCCAAAAAAAATGAGACATTGCAATACGGCATTACAATACGGTATTGCATTGTATATCATGTCTTCTGGTACACACAGAAATCACAATAGCGTGATGCATCAAGTGAACAAATCCACAAGGGCGTAAGTTCAGTAGAACTTCTGATTTCAATTCTTTTTTACCATGCCGTAGCTCAGTCGATTAAAGCATCGTCTGGGATGCTCTCGGACGTAGGTTCGAATCCTCATCTCGGCCCTTGTGGATTTCTTCATGTCTTCTGATATTTCTTTCCTTCTCTCAGTCTGTATCTGTTATCTCAGGCAACGCCCCCACAATGCCCCGCCAGACACGACATGAGTCTATATACCCCAAGGTAAACAAATCCACAAGGGCCGTGACGAGGATTCGAACCTGCGTCCGGGAGCATCCCAGACACTGCCTTAATCGACTGAGCAACGACAGGATTAAAAGAGTTGAAACCGAAGTTCTACTGAACTTACTGGATCCCACAGCCTCTCCGAGGCACAAACCAGGATTTTACCCTAGTTTAGTTTACCCCCAAGGTAAACTCCACAACCCGTTCTCGCACTTTCTTACAGTCAATATTGACTTATTATATACGTGCATAAGTGACATACTAAACATACTAGTTTACCTTGAAAAGCTTCATAGAAAACACCGACCTTACCTAACCTTCTTAGTATGTTAAGATAAGCATCTTATTGCTTCGTAATTACAATTATTACTTAACCTATAACTATAATAGGTTAAGTAATAACTGTAATTACGAAGCAATAAGATTCTTATCTTAACATACTAAGAAGGTTAGGTAAGGTCGGCGTTTTCTATGAAGCTTTTCAAGGTAAACTAGTATGTTTAGTATGTCACATATGCATGTATTTAATAAGTCAATATTGACTGTAAGAAAGTGCGAGAACGGGTTGAACTCCATGGTAACCCCTCTCATACTACTCTCACGCTCCTCACAGATCAGAGAGAATGCCTTCACAATGACCGTGACTTCTTTCAAGTTTGAGCTCCTGCAGTGTTATGCCTTGTGATCCAGGAGTGGTTAGTTTGACGGGCTTTTTTTTCATGAGTCCTGAGCCACTGTGTGTGTTTACATTCCGTATTAAAAGTCACGATTCGAGCCACGCAGGACTGAGATTCTGTTTATGATTTCAGCAATGTGGAGGGGTTGGGTTGGGGGGATAAGAGTAGTGAGGATGAATATATCACCACCCTGAATGGGTGATACATGTCCTTCACTCAAATACACATTCAAACCACTAAATGGGTGTTATTCACCCCCTGCCTCCCTCAACCCACACCCCCCCCCCCCCAATTTCAATATCCCACAAAACCCTACCTTCCACGCACTAAAATCCCCCAAGCTCACCCCAACTAATGCTAATATCCTTAACCTAGACTCAAAATGCAACCCATACCATAGCCTCTACACCATACCATAGTGTAAGCATACCATCACCTCTCATTCTGTCTCATTCTTGAGCACCATCTCCTTATGCAGGCGATGAGTCACAATAACGTGGCTGAAGTATGTTGACCAGACCACACACTAGAAATTGAAGGGACGACGACGTTTCGGTCCGTCCTGGACCATTCTCAAGTCGATTGAGAATGGTCCACGACGGGCCGAAACGTCGTCGTCCCTTCAATTTCTAGTGTGTGGTCTGGTCACCATCTCCTTACCCCAAATTTCCCAATTCTTCTCTCTCTCTTCCTAATACACTCAAGAACCAGTAGAGAAATACCTGACGACCAACGTCCTGAAATCACCAGTATAAAAAAAAATATGATTTTATTTAGATACGCAACAAAGTGTCTCCCGGACTGTGCGACACAGTGGTTGCCAGGATCAGGTTGGGTTACCGTTACCTGTGGCAGGTGGCTATACAGGTGACCGATCTCTCAAGCCTGAGCACTCCAGGTGCAAACTCTGTGAGCAGGAACTGGGGACATGATCTTCCACACGACATTATTGATATCCAGTCACATTAGACCCTTCAGACCTGCTGGTATGAGGTACCTGGAACCTTGCAGTCACCTTGATATCTTGTGTTCTTGAGGATATAATTCACTCACTCCTATACTCCTATCCTTTTTTTTTTATTAACATATTAGGTACATCTGCATTGAGGTGAAGATGCTTATCTTTCACCTGTTAAGATAAGCTATACTCCTATCCGGCCTCTTCCATGTCTTATCACTCCCAGGTCGACCCACACCCACTTTCAGAACCAGACCCCCTCACTCCAAACACAGCTCATTAACAACTCACTCACACAAATTTCCCACGCTTGCCCACAACCCATTTTACATGTCTCCGCCATTTCTGAACTCTCCCTTTTCCCCTACCCATGGGCACCTACCCACCCACCCCCTCCCACGGTAATTGCAAGCAGGTGCTGAAACCAACTACTCCCACCTGTCTGTGAGTGGGAGACATATGCTACTCAGGAAGGGATCTGTCTTAATTATTGTGTCATCATTAAGCGTGTGGGCTATTGTTTAAATCATGAAGAAACACACAATGTGTTCTCTGGATGACACTCTGGCTGGTGTTACAGTTTGGCAGAATATTTAATGTTTGTTTCCAGTTTAGACATCAAAATTACTTGTTACTTTTTCTGCCTTTTTGTGCTAAACCTAACAAATGTTAATATTTTATGTGTGTGTGTGTGTGTGTGTGTGTGTGTGTGTGTGTGTGTGTGTGTGTGTGTGTGTGTGTGTGTGTGTGTAAATTGATGTCTTTTCCTCATAATTAAGCTTAATTTGCATAGCTTCACATACGAGTCATTATTGGAAAGACTTTTTCCTTTAAAGACAAAGATAAATGCAAGTATTTAAAAAGTTAGAATATGGTCTCTTGAGACACCTTTCTTTCCACTTTCGTGTTTAATTTATATTCAAATTTGCAAATTTGGTTCATAAAATTTTGTTCAAATTATTTTAACTACTAATACTTATTTATACTAATAATATTCTCTCTAAATTGCCAATGTCCTAAATTTTCTGCTGGATATGACAAATTTTGATACACAAAAATATGCAGAATAATGGTCATTAAACTTGAATAAATGTAGGAGACAATAGTTTTTAGAACAGAGAGAAACATCAGAGAATTAGATTTCAATTATCCCTAAGAGTCACGTCTGCAAGACTAGTATTTGCGGTTTCCAGAAATACTCATTAAAGTTCCTGTCATTATTCTGTAATAAAAAGTTTCATATATATATATATCTCTCACCCCCCAAAAAAAGTATTCTGTAGGAAGGTAACACGAACCACACTTACTGTGAAGTCAAGGAATTAGCTGCAACTAATTGACGAGAATTAGTAGCGTGGAGCGTTTTGAAGGAGAAATTCACTATGATCTACCATAACCTCTCCTAAGTATATAGCTTTTTTTGTCAATTATTTGCAACTTCATACTTTTGTAGCCTGAACTGGTATGATGGAAATAATATATTTCACATAGCAGTTACAGGGACATTATCATCTGAAAGCTATCATTATATGTTCTATTTGTATGACGAACTTATTTTTATTATTTGAAAAATATTAGTTATTATTAAAAATAATATTAATAATAATTTTTTTTGGATTACATGTCACCTGGTTAAGTTAGAAGTTTGAAAGCTAGAATTGCAAACTTTCAATACCGTCATTGCACTGTTGTACAAAAAAGATAGTGCTTAAAGTAACTATTGGTGAACCTTTCAATTGGAGATTTCGAGGATCAATGTCCCCAGCGTCCCAGTCACTGACCAGGCCTCCTGAAAAGTACGAAAAATGTACTTTACACACTTCCTCAAGTGTGTATATTCGCATATTCAGCCCGTTCTCGCCAGCATTCCAAAACATCAAGAAACTGTCGTACTAAAGTGCCCTAACCAAGCCAACCAGAGGATCCACTAACAGAAAATGGGACATTGTGTCCATTTCGGGCGCCGCTACCATTTTCCTGTGCACATGTTTTGTGCACAGGAAAATTTGTCCCTTGATGGAGGGAATGAATGGTTGGGCACCATTCATTCCCTCCATCAAATCCTAAATTCATATCCTAATATCCTTTCCATGTACTGTTATAACGGGTTAATGATTTCTCATAATAATTACCATACCTTCCCACGTTAATATATAGTATATGCAGGCGATGAGTCACAATAACGTGGCTGAAGTATGTTGACCAGACCACACACTAGAAGTTGAAGGGACGACGACGTTTCGGTCCGTCCTGGACTATTCTCAAGTCGATTGTGACTTACATTATATGTTTAACGAAGAATAATCGTAGAGGGATTTCTGGCTTCAGTTTTCTTACTGATGTTGACTGTTACTCCCGTTCTTCCGTTCACAGCTTCTTGAGGTTATCTTGAGATGATTTCGGGGCTTTTAGTGTCCCCGCGGCCCGGTCCTCGACCAGGCCTCCATCCCCAGGAAGCAGCACGTGACAGCTGACTAGCACCCAGGTACCTAATTTACTGCTAGGTAACAGGGGCATAGGGTGAAAGAAATTCTGTGCATTGTTTCTCCCCGGCGCCCGGAATCGAACCC
>NC_091201.1:25186587-25192599 GCF_040958095.1 Procambarus clarkii
GCGACCTACAAAATTCCTAAAAATGAAACTTTATTCCTTTTCTCAAGCTGCTGTATATCCTCAATATCATCCAGACCTGGCATGACCTGGACGTGAATGACGCCAGAACATCTCCATACTCAGTTCCGTCCCCAGAAAAGGATTTAAAGTCTCAGTTGGATACCAGTTAGGCGTCACTGGGGTCCTTCCTTATTGTGGGCGCTCATTATACGCTATATCATATATATATATATATGTCGTACCTAGTAGCCAGAACGCACTTCTCAGCCTACTATGCAAGGCCCGATTTGCCTAATAAGCCAAGTTTTCATGAATTATTTATTTTTCGACTACCTAACCTACCTAACCTAACTTAACCTAACTTTTTCGGCTACCTAACCAAACCTAACCTATAAAGATAGGTTAGGTTAGGTTAGGTAGGGTTGGTTAGGTTCGGTCATATATCTACGTTAATTTTAACTCCAATAAAAAAAATTGACCTCATACATAATGAAATTGGAAGCTTTATCATTTCATAAGAAAAAACTAGAAAAAATATATTAATTCAGGAAAACTTGGCTTATTAGGCAAATCGGGCCTTGAATAGTAGGCCAAAAAGCGAGTTCTGGCTACTAGGTACGACATATATATATATATATATATATATATATATATATATATATATATATATATATATATATATATATATATGTTTTCTCCTCCCTAGCGTGTAGAACGCTAATAAAGTAAAACTATATAGGAAAAATCCTTATGTCTTTCAACACATATATTTACATGATAATATTATACTACCTTGAATAAAATTCTCGTTTATCACTTTCGTTATTACGCCTCGCATGCCGACCTCTCAGAGGGTACAGGTTAGTCCCTCTGACTCACTGTCTTCTATTTTGCTCACCACTTGAAGGGCCAGGCATGAGTACCGCTTTTGCGGCCAATATTTGTTTAATATATATATATATATATATATATATATATATATATATATATATATATATATATATATATAGAGGGAAGACGTAAGACCTGGCGGACAGCTAGAAGCCGGATTAAAGCAACAATCACCTCACCTTATCCTTCCCTGCTCTCTACGATTAAGATCGTCAGGTGAACAGAAGAATGAGGTACACCCACACTTATAAATGTCTAGATTTTTCCTTGTAAGTAAAAAGGCTTAAAAGATATAGTGTTAAGATGGACTTGAACCCAACATGAAACCTAATTGTCATTTTTTTCTTGTTTAGGAGAGAACACACGAGTCCAGCTGCTCACAGTTGACAGTGGTGAGTGACACCAGTCTCTCGTGACACTGGCTGAGAGGGGTATAATCAGATGTCAGCTGCCTCGACACTTGAATGACAGGAGAGGATGCGCTGGAAGTGTCTAATCAAAGCTCCGAGGCAGCCACACTGGCCAATAATGGTGAAATTAGGGGCACTAATGGTCCAGGAGCTGTTACCTCTCACAGCTTAATGGTAATTACATGTCCCTGGCTGTCATGGATCCTAGAACGTCCTCTCACGTTCTAGGACAGACAGACAGACAGTGGTGGAGGAGGAAATGCATAACAAAAAACATTATGCAATCTCATTTCCTGCTTGAAATGGACAATTATTAAGTCAATAAAGGTATATGACATGATGCCGGCTATCTCAGTATGTGGGTGAGACTCGAACCTGGTGCAGCTCTGGTCTCACTCCACTCAGCAGCTCTGGCCTGCTAGCCAGCCTTCTCCAGGAACCGGTGGGAGCGGTTTCCGTCTTGAAATACAAGGAGTGAAACCTCTCTTTTGGACACAAGGGTAAAATACTAGCGCCAGTTAAGCCAAAAAAGAGGAATACCTGCCGCGCTGAAGCCAAATATGGACGGTGCTATATACCTGTTGTTGGTTCAGGGGATCAATGCCCCCCGAGGCCCGGTCTCTGACCAGGCCTCCTGGTTGGTGGTCTGGCTAACCAGGCTGTTGGACGCAGTTGGCTGCTTGCATGCTGATATGAATCACAGCCTGGTTGAGCCAGTGTACGTTGGAGGTGTTTATCAAGTTCTCTCTCTTCAACACTGTGAGAGGTCGCTGAAGCCAAAACAGAATTTTCAACCATGTTTTGACCCGTAAGTGTTCTGACCAATCAGTGTTCTGACCAATCAGTGTTTTGACCAATCAGTGTTTTGACCAATCAGTGTTTTGACCAATCAGTGTTTTGACCAATCAGTGTTTTGACTAATCAGTGTTTTGACCAATCAGTGTTTTGATCAGTGTTTTGACCAATCAGTTTTGACCAATCGGTGTTTTGACCAATCGGTGTTTTGACCAGTGTTTTGACCAATCAGTGTTTTGACCAATCAGTGTTTCGACCAATCAGTGTTTTGATTAGTGTTTTAACCAATCAGTGTTTTGACCAATCAGTGTTTCGACCAATTAGTATTTTGACCAGTACGATAATAGAAACACGAATTGCATTATTTCAGTTTTGAATTATTCCTTCCGTTTTGCAGCAGCCCGTAACAGCTGTTTAACTCCCAGGTACCTACTTACTGCTAGGTGAACAGATGCATCAGGGTGAAATAAACTCTGTGCCTATTTGTTTCCTCCTCCATTGTTTTAGATTCAGCTACTTGGAACAAAAAGTTCCAACCAGCACGGGCTATGGCGAGTCCGTCGTACACACTTGGCACAGGAACTTTTTTTGTTCGCCTCCGCTGGGAATCGAACTCGGGCCACTAGGACTACGACCCCCAAGCGCTGTCCACTCAGCCGTGAGGGCCCCCAAAGCGATGGCCAGTAAGTTGCTTAGACCTGTGTGTATTTTATATATATATATATATATATATATATATATATATATATATATATATATATATATATATATATTATATATATATATATATATACTATAAATGGAACACTTTACCTGTTGCCTCTGTTCACCTATTGTTAATTGTATTCTTAGGATGGTCAGTATTTGGCCTAGTAGATACGATAGAGAAAAAAAGGTCGAGAGTCATTATATTAGACAATTAGCAGTAGGTAAGGCGGGGTCCAAGAGCTGAGAGCTCGATCCTGCAGGCACAAATAGGAGAATGAACACGCACATGCACACAGGTCCTCGCAGCTTATTGGCTGCTAGGACCCCAGCGCTCTAGGGTCATCGTCCTAAGGGCCCGGGTTTGATTCCCGGTCGAGGCAGAAACAAAATTTGTTTTATTTCAAATAAAAGTTTATTTTAATTTCCGAGTTTATTTCGCTGAACGAATAAGAGGGAACAAGTGAACGAATGCTTATTAGAACAGAATAAAATTACAAGGAAAAATATTTAGTTAAGATTCAATGAGAGAGAGAGAGAGAGAGAGAGAGAGAGAGAGAGAGAGAGAGAGAGAGAGAAAGAGAAAGAGAAAGAGAAAGAGAAACAGAGAGAAAGAGAGAAAGAGAGAAAGAGAGAAAGAGAGAAAGAGAGAAAGAGAGAAAGAGAGAAAGAGAGAAAGAGAGAAAGAGAGAAAGAGAAAGAGAGAAAGAGAAAGAGAGAAAGAGAGAGAGAGAGAGAGAGAGAGAGAGAGAGAGAGAGAGAGAGAGAAAGAGAAAGAGAAAGAGAAAGAGAAAGAGAAACAGAGAGAAAGAGAGAAAGAGAGAAAGAGAGAAAGAGAGAAAGAGAGAGAGAGAGAGAGAGAGAGAGAGAGAGAGAGAGAGAGAGAGAGAGAGAGAGAGAGAGAGAGAGAGAGAGAGAGAGAGAAAAAGGTATAGCAATAATAAAGAGAATAGGGGCGACCGAGAAACAAAAGAAGGTCGGTTAAAAACTAAACAAGATTTGTGTTCCGCTGATAATGAATCATAGAAAACGGTTGGGGGCGGGCCCCTGTCTCTTTGAATCTTTGACCCCTAAAGAAAGATTTGCATTCCTCATATCAAAGCCTGAGATAACCCCTTTTGCCTACCGCTTTGCCTCTTCCCTTAACCCCTTCTTTCGTCCCTTACCCCTAACCTTCTTACCCCTTCTTTCTGTCCCCCTCCCTCCCCCATACAGGGGCGAGACGGTAGGTAGGGGGAGGGAGGGAAGGTTGGGTCTTATTTCAGTGTAAATAGACCTAATTATTTAGTCCCCTCCTTCCTCAGTATAGTTTCAGTGGCTCCTTTGTCCAATACACCCACCTACTAAGAGAACAGCATCCACGCCTTCAACTAATACTTCTACGGATGAAGAACCCAGCGGGTTTTCTTCCTATTGGGGAGTGTTGTACATGCTGCTATGGCGGTATGTCCACTTATAAGATGAGTGGCGCTGCCCCAATAAACTCGCCCCTCGGGGCAAAATTAATAATTTAAATCTACTGCTTCTAAATTTACTACAAATGGTACACTTACAATAACTACAACACCTACAGCTACATCTACTATAATTATACATCTATTGCAAGCATTATACATTCTACAACAATAATATATACAATACCACTTTGTCCACACTGAGGAATACTGTATTTATCCTTCATTCGAAAATACAAAACAGTTTATGACAAAATTGCTAGAGAAGAGCCCAAGGAGGAAAAAGTAAGTCACAGGTTCAAGTCCTGGCCAAGGAGGATTGACTGGGAGCCAGTCCTTAACCAGCAACCTCTGTTCACTCAACATTAATTGGGTTGTAAGCCGATTGGTAGGTCGTGTTCCAGGGAAAAGTAGTAGGTAAGGCTTACCATGAGCTAAGGGAAGGGAAAACTTTCAGCTTCCTAGCAGGGGTCAGCAGCCGTCTGTTATTGTACCCACTTGTGGGTTTAAGAAAAACAAGGATTGAAAGGGAAAGGGGGGATTGAAGGGTGAAGACTGTATCCATCTATCCTCTACTATCCAGGATTCGAACGGAGGTCCTCTATTACACATGCAGGCGATGAGTCACAATAACGTGGCTGAAGTATGTTGACCAGACCACACACTAGAAATTGAAGGGACGACGACGTTTCGGTCCGTCCTGGACCAGTCGATTCTGGTCCAGCCGTCGGACCAGCCGTCCTTGAGTCGATTCTCAAGTCGACAATCGACTTGAGAATGGTCCAGGACGGACCGAAACGTCGTCGTCCCTTCAATTTCTAGTGTGTGGTCTGGTCAACCTCTATCACACCACCACTGGCTGCTGCAGCAAATGGGTCGAGAAATGTTACAGAAAAGTAAAATGTTTACTTTTGTAATTGAAAATATATCTACCATAAATTATATATTTGTTTATATAGGTAAACTCACTGATTGCTACTAAATAAACAATTAAATAAACCATGAAACTATATATACAAATATGTTAATAGCAGATAAAAAATTTTGATAAGATAACAATTCCCATTACGTTGCAATATTTGAAGACGAGGACAAAGCCTTAGAATCTCTGCTTGTCCTTGTTGTATTTAAGATTCACTCACATATATATATAAAAAACTTCAAAGATAGATTATCGTAAACAGGTCATCAATCATGAGCGAGACTGTGGCCTCGAGACGACAATAATTTAATCAATATCTTTCCAAGAATCGTCGTCAGATTCACCCAGCTGACGATACCGCTTCACAATCTTGCTGCTCAACTCCAGGTGTGGAAATAATAATATTTTTAGTTCTCGCTGATCGGTACCTGCATTTGCATGATGGTCGACGTGCAGGGACTGAAAGCTGCTCACTGATCGTGCAGTGAATGTTTCTCACGTTCAGCAGCGCTTCCACTGAAAAGTTCCATTGCTACCCATGAACTGTTGTAGTTGCATTTTCATCCGCTCTCTGACTGCTGGATGGGACACAACGTTCCACAGGAGGTCTGATAAAGCCCTTTTGTTCCCTCTGTAATGCTTTTGCGCTACCGCTCACAGGATGAGTATGGGGTGCACAATAAACTAGCCGCCTTCGATGGCAACAAAAAAATTGTTCCACAGGCTCATCCCAGCTAACGTAGAAAGCCACATGAACGCGTTATTCTAAAACAAAAAATAGACAAAAATAACTAGCTTTTCGGTTACAGTGTCTGCTTTGCATAGGGGCTTATTA
>NC_091201.1:25193099-25210127 GCF_040958095.1 Procambarus clarkii
TCAGCAGCAACAGCAGCATCAGCAGCAACAGCAGCATCAGCAGCAACAGCAGCATCAGCAGCAACAGCAGCATCAGCAGCAACAGCAGCATCAGCAGCAACAGCAGCATCAGCAGCAGATAAATCTGAAGAATCAGCAGCATCAGCAGCAGCAGATAAATCTGAAGAATCAGCAGTATCAGCAGCAGGTAAATCTGAAGAAACAGCAGCATCAGCAGCATCAGCAGCAGATAAATCTGAAGAAACAGCAGCATCAGCAGGAGGGGGCAGCAACTTCGATCTTGTCTAAAGAAATACCTTGACTAAAGGTATTAAGTATTAACCAGACCTGACTAATGTGTTTGGGCATCATCATAACTTTTGTGGTTCCGATCATTTGTGATAAACGAATGAGACTATTGAGTGATCAATGCAAATATTATGTTAATGTACAACAGTACATTTTGAGATTAAATTTAAAACCATTTTCCTCCCAGATATTTTGTCTGTCTTTAACTCTTATCATTCTGCTTTAATAGACGTTTCACATGTGGAAATATTTGTTTCTTGTCTAATACACGTTTGAAATGTATTATGAAGTTGAATATACTTGCAAAATAGCTTTTTTGACTAATTATATTATTAATGTTGGTAGTCAGGTTCATTCTAATTTGTTATCAACAAAGATACACGGGACTGTGGTTAGGTTATTTAAGCCTTTGTCATAAATTCTAAGATGAATGCCATTAAAACCATAATAGAGCTATTAATCTTTAATGTGATTGCAAATTATTGATATGGAGGTGAATTTTGTCTCGAGATAAAAACCCCACATTTGTTTATATATAAAATTTATGTAAGGAATTTACACCAAGTCTTTCACACTCTCCTTTGTTTTATCAAAGTCTGAGTGTGTGGTAAGGACAAGACTTGTTGACCAGACCAGACACTAGAAAATGAAGGGACGACGACGTTTCGGTCCGTCCTGGACCATTCTCAAGTCGACTTGAGAATGGTCCAGGACGGACCGAAACGTCGTCGTCCCTTCATTTTCTAGTGTGTGGTCTGGTCAACATACTTCAGCCACGTTATTGTGACTCATCGCCTGCACAGGACAAGACTTACATCTCAACGTCTAATCTCTTTCTAATCACACACTTAGGCCTTGATAAAGCACTCAGGGGAGTGCAAGGGACTTGGTGTAAATTCCTTACATAAATTTCACATATAAAGATATGTGGGTTTTAGTCCTATGTTATTATGTCTATGAGAAGACATGATCATTACTTTTTTATTAAAATACTTGGCGAACGGAACGGAACTATCGGGGGAAAGCGCCAAGCCATTACGACTAGCACTTGAAAGGGATAAGGATTTGGGATTAGACGGGGAGAAGGAATAGTACTTAACCACTTGGACGATCGGGGATTGAACGCCGACCTGCATGAAGAATGTTTAGTACATTTTGTTAAAGCTAAATTTATACCCATTTTAAACATTTCTGAAGTCCATTAAGGTGTTTATTGCATAACTTGCAGTACCCAAGTAAGGAAATTATACACGAGATAAATTATGTATTAGATAAGATTATACATAAGAAGCTCGGTTTCTTATGTATAAGATAAACTGGTATTTATTATGATAAGTGAATCTTAGTGAGGATAGTGTTTAGTGAAAATGGTTAGAGATATGAGATGAATGTTGGATAGAGTAGAGGTGGTGGTTAGAGGTAGGGAAGGTGGTGAAGGGTAGGGAAGGTGGTGAAGGGTAGGGAAGGTGGTGAAGGGTAGGGAAGGTGGTGAAGGGCAGGGAAGGTGGTGAAGGGTAGGGAAGGTGGTGAAGGGCAGGGAAAATGGTGAAGGGCAGGGAAGGTGGTGGAGGGTAGGGAAGGTGGTGAAGGGTAGGGAAGGTGGTGAAGGGTAGGGAAGGTGGTGAAGGGCAGGGAAGGTGGTGAAGGGTAGGGAAGGTGGTGAAGGGTAGGGAAGGTGGTGAAGGGCAGGGAAGGTGGTGGAGGGTAGGGAAGGTGGTGAAGGGCATATATATATATATATATATATATATATATATATATATATATATATATATATATATATATATATATATAATGACAATGTCAGACTCCTTCTGAAGATGTATTAATATACGGAAGTACTTAAGGAAATTCCTGTTTCATTTTTCCTCCGTGGTCTGACATTGTCACATTTTTAATCACGTGTTTACTTTCGTGATATACACACACACACACACACATATATATATATATATATATATATATATATATATATATATATATATATATATATATATATAATATAATATAATCCTGCATAAGGATATCACACAGGAAGCAGGTAATTGATATCGACACCCTTTGGGGCAACCAGCACCTCTAATGTATGCGAACCACAACCAGTATTTACATATTGTTGTGTTATTGATCCACTGGTACTCACACAGGTACCACGTGGTCCTATCACTAGTGTGTGTGTGTGTGTGTGTGTGTTCCAAGGGTGCAATTGTGTGCATATGTACCAAGGTTGCGTTACTGAGTTTCCTTATTTTATTATTTATTTAGTTCCTTATTATCAAGTTATATATGTTCCAAGATTGTTCTGGATTGGTTTCAATCCTTTTCCAAGGATTGGAACCTTGGAAAAGGTTCCAAGGTTGCTTATGTGTATATTTGGTCTAAGTCAATAAAGCAGCCATGGATTATATAATAAAAAAAAAGAGCTCCAGAGGTACATGTCCCACATAAAGCCCCTTGCCGGGCTTAATCCTTGCATATTTTACCAGCGTTTATCACTAGTATTAACCAGCAATACTCACACCTTTGCCCCTGGTAACCGAATGTCAAAGGAGGATTTAATGTGAGCGAAATTACACTTCAATATCTTCCCCCATAGAGCCACAGATACAACATTTCTGCTCTCTCAAAGAGCTCTATATTAGAGCCAAATATCTAATACACACATTCCCGGTGATCAACAGCAGCCCGAGGGAGTCCTGATCTACAACCTCGTTCGCTATTATCTTCAATGTTATAATTAAGGCATAGCGCGAATGCCGGGAATTAATTAATTAATTATGATAGAGCATAGTCACGAATGAATGGCGACGGTTCTCTTATTTAATCCTAGCTGATTAGCGCCGGAGATCTCGCTGATCACGCTTTATGAGAGTGCTTAGGCACACTAAGGGTTAGCATAAAGGATAATTAATAACATAACACTATACAAGGAAACGAAAATGGTGAGGCTGGAATGGATTTTGTGGGGTGGTACCAGGACCTTCTCGTGGATGTTGAGTGTGTTATATACACTTGTGTATGTATATATATAAAGCTTGTGTGTGATCTGTGATGATGTTGGTTACTGATGTAGGGTCGTGGTTGCTGGCTTTAGGGGTGGTGTAACAGGTGTAGCGGTGGTGATTTTCCCGCTGTTATACAGGTGTCTGTGGAGGATGATTCTGTAACGGCGATGTTTGTGGCGATAATAACCAAAAAATGTTGTGGGGAAAAAATGGGGGTTGTTATGAGAGAGACTGATGGTGGTTGTGATGGTGTACGAGTGGTTGCTGGTGGTGATAGTGACGGCGACGTGGATCCCATTGGAGGACCAACAAATCGTGTCGAAATGCAATCGCAGGAGAAAGCTAAGACTCCGAACTGCTTTCAAGGAGAAGCTGTTGTACGGTTCTTCTCTCCAGTAGGAGTAGTGGATGCTTCAGGATTTCAAACTATCTCAAGCAACATCTCTTCCTTCCTTTATCACCTTCCCCTTATCCCCTTCCTCGTAACCCTTATCTAACCCCCTCCCTAAATCCCCCCCCCCCTTACCTCACCCACCTCCTCTCATTCTCGTTCTGTCATCTCCCCCCCCCCCACCTTCTCCAACCGAATCAGAAGCTAGATTTTAACAAGGCGATTAAATCCATTGGCTAAGAGGCTGGACGTCTGAATATCACATTGGATTAGTAAGTAAAGCAAGCACACACACACACACACACACACACACACACACACACACACACACACACACACACACACACACACACGCACAGAATGCAGTTCATTGGTACTACTAGCACTTAATTGTATTATTTGCTTGTTAAACTGTGCTTGGTCCAACTGAAAACATTCATTGTTTTATTATTTCTCTCATCGCTAAACACACACACAACACTAGGAGAATAAAGATCAGTTTCGTGTATGTTTCAAGAAAAACTCATTATCTACTATTATGTATAAATGTGTAGTTTGGTCTTGGATCTGATTACAGTAATTAGGGGTCATAATAGACTGGGTAATTTAGCATTAACGCGTAATAGAATTAGTGCTAACGAAATACTTTTACGTTGTCTTGAGAAACTTTAACTACCTCGTAACAACGCAAGCAGGTAATGAAATACACTTCTGGAATATGGATGTGAGTTGGGGGGGGGGGAGGGGGGAAGGTTTCATGAATTAGAGTTGAAGTGTGAGGTTAGTTGTGGTTTCCAAGGAGTATCTTCACTAATTACCACACACACACACCCTTCACTTAAGGATTAGTTAAGACTGCGCCTTAAGTGCAAACTACAGTTCACCGACTGTAATAAGAATGAGGGACTTGGCTGAGAATGGCTATATAAGTGTGTGTGTGTGTGTGTGTGTGTGTGTGTGTGTGTGTGTGTGTGTGTGTGTGTGTGTGTGTGTGTGTGTGTGTGTGTGTGTGTGTACTCACCTAGTTGTACTCACCTAGTTGTGCTTGCGGGGGTTGAGCTCTGGCTCTTTGGTCCCGCCTCGCAACCTGTCGGAAAATCAACAGGTGTACAGGTTCCTGAGCCTATTGGGCTCCATCATATCTACACTTGAAACTGTGTGTGTGTGTGTGTGTGTGTGTGTGTGTGTGTGTGTGTGTGTGTGTGTGTGTGTGTGTGTGTGTGTATTTACTATTTGTGCTTGCAGGATCGAGATGTTAGCTCTTGGACCCCACCTTTCTAACCGCCAGTTGACTAATGCACAGAATTCAGATTTTAATTTGTCATATCTACTACATATATTTCTTTCACGCGTCGGTCTCAGTTCTTGCAGGTCGGCGTTCAATCCCCGACCGTCCAAGTGGTTGGGCACCATTCCTTCCCTCCCCCCCCCGTCCTATCTCAAGTCATTATCCTGACCCCTTTCAAGTGCTATATAGTCGTAATTGCTTGGTGCCTTCTCCTTATAGTTCCCTTCCCTTATCTTTCTCTCTCTCTCTCTCTCTCTCTCTCTCTCTCTCTCTCTCACACACACACACACACACACACACACACACACACACACACATACACAGAATGCAGCCCATAGTAGCAAGCTCCCAAGTACCTATTTACGGCTAGGTAAACAGGTGCATCAGGTGAAAGAAACTCTACCCATTTGTTTCTGCTTAGGCTATGAAATCGAACCCAGGGCCCTGAAGATGGAGTCAGCCTCCATTACATCACTGCCTAGTGCATTCCATTTATTAACTACTCTGACATTGAAAAAATTCTTTCTAACGTCTCTGTGGCCTCATCTGGGTACTAAGTTTCCACCTGTGTCCCCTTGTTCGTGTCCCACCCGTGCTGAAGAGTTTGTCTTTGTCCACCGTGTGTGTGTGTCCGTGTGTGTGTGTGTGTGTGTGTGTGTGTGTGTGTGTGTGTGTGTGTGTGTGTGTGTGTGTGTACGTGTGTGTGTACGTGTGTGTGTACGTGTGTGTCTGAGCACAAATTAGACCATTATCCTTATAAGCGCGCTGAAATATATGTAAATTACTAAAAGACAAGCGCCTTGCACCTTGCAATTATCCTCCAAATGGGGCGTTATACATTATATGTATATATATATATATATATATATATATATATATATATATATATATATATATATATATATATATATGTATATATATATATATATATGTCGTACCTAGTAGCCAGAACGCACTTCTCAGCCTACTATGCAAGGCCCGATTTGCCTAATAAGCCAAGTTTTCCTGAATTAATATATTTTCTCTATTTTTTTTCTTATGAAGTAATAAAGCTACCCATTTCATTATGCATGAGGTCAATTTTTTTTTATTGGGGTTAAAATTAACGTAGATATATGACCGAACCTAACCAACCCTACCTAACCTAACCTAACCTGTCTTTATAGGTTAGGTTAGGTTAGGTAGCCGAAAAAGTTAGGTTAGGTTAGGTTAGGTAGGTTAGGTAGTCGAAAAACAATTAATTCATGAAAACTTGGCTTATTAGGCAAATCGGGCCTTGTATAGTAGGCTGAAAAGTGAGTTCTGGCTACTAGGTACGACATATATATATATATATATATATATATATATATATATATATATATATATATATATATATATATATATATATATATATATATATATATATATATAATATTGTGATCAAACCTTTTCACTCTCTCTCCCCCCCCCTCTCTCTCTCTCTCCCCTCTCTCTCTCTCTCCCCCCCCCCTCTCTCTCTCTCTCTCTCTCTCTCTCTCTCTCTCTCTCTCTCTCTCTCTCCCCCTCTCTCTCTCTCTCCCCCTCTCTCTCTCTCTCCCCCTCTCTCTCTCTCTCTCTCCCCCTCTCTCTCTCTCTCTCCCCCCTCTCTCTCTCTCTCTCCCCCCTCTCTCTCTCTCTCTCCCCTCTCTCTCTCTCCCCCTCTCTCTCTCTCTCTCCCCCCTCTCTCTCTCTCTCCCCCCCGTCTCTCTCTCTCTCTCCCCCCTCTCTCTCTCTCTCTCCCCCCTCTCTCTCTCTCCCCCCTCTCTCTCTCTCTCTCCCCCCCTCTCTCTCTCTCTCCCCCCTCTCTCTCTCTCCCCCCTCTCTCTCTCTCTCTCCCCCCTCTCTCTCTCTCTCTCTCCCCCCCGTCTCTCTCTCTCCCCCCCTCTCTCTCTCTCTCCCCCCCCCCCTCTCCAAAGATCAAACCATTGAAAGTCTCAAAGTTAGCCACTATACTGGTTACTAAAGTGCCTTTGGGAACTTAAGCTTTCCACGCTGGGAAAGACGAAAAGTAAAAGTCGATATTATTACCACTGATGCAGTTCCTAAGGGTAAAGTAAATTACGAAAATGTAAACAAATAATGAGGTGTTCAACTTGAACAGGGGCAGAACAAGGAGAAATAGGAGAAAACTGGAAACTCAGCTGTGCCAAAGTTGTATAAGAACATAAGAACAAGGTAACTGCAGAAGGCCTATTGGCCCATACGAGGCAGCTCCGATTTATAATCACCCAATCCCACTCATACACATGTTCAACCCACACTTGAAGCAATCGAGGGACCCCACCTCCACTACTGTTTCGTGGTAATTGGTTCCACAAATCAACAACCCTGTTACCGAACCAGTATTTACCCAAGTCTTTCCTAAATCTTAACTTATTCCATTTATACCCATTGTTTCGCGTTCTGTCTTGTGTTGATACTTTTAATACTCCATTACATGACCATATAAGAAAGCACTTTTTACAATCTAAAAGCCAGTGGAATGAGGAAAATTGGCAGGTGAGTGATGCTAATTTTATTCGTCGTTAGAAAACAAATAATTATAATGAGAGTTGGGAGACACTGCAGTAAGTGACCGCAGACTAAAAAGTTGAGGGTCAAGAGCCGATGCTTCCACTACAACCACATATACGTAAATACCCAGACAAAATGATAAAATGGGAGTGGGCAGTCTGTGACTTCCTGGGCTGCCAGAAGGTATTTGGTATAGTTCCTCCAAGAGAGAAAGAAAAACATTTTTGAGAACCATCGGAATTACCAGGGTAGAGCTTAATTAGCAAGCAAGTATGATAGGAAAAAAAAGAGTCTTATTGTAAAGAAGGATATCAGAGAGGAGGGAGGTCACAGGTGGATGAGAAGGGTCATAATTAGGGCCTATAATGCTGGTATTTGTCATTTATTTACAAAAAAATATGCATTTCTATACCTAATTTGTAAACGATGCAGATTATATGGGAAGAATCAGGGCTCACGAGGTTTTCACAAAGGACTTAAGATTAATCTGAGCTCACTTCTGGGATAGTCGAATAGATGATAAACGACTTAAACCCAGACAAATGTAAGGTAATGAGAAATGGTTAATTTTCAAGAAGTCTGTGAACTATGGGTTGACTTGGGAAATGACTATTAAGCAGTGATCGAGAAGAACCCATAAGCTGGCTGAACTTGAACTCCACAGCTTGAACTTGAGGTGTACTTAGACAGGATAAGTTAGATAAGGCAAGCCGAAGTGTCTGGCCTTCAACTTTAGACAGATAGACAGACAGATCGATATCTCATACAGATTATATATATATATATATATATATATATATATATATATATATATATATATATATATATATATATATATATATATATATATATATATATATATTATATATATATATTGAATATGACTTGAGCTCCTATCGATATTGGTAATATTATTATTTGTAGTAGTATTATTAGTATGTATTACAATCATCACCGATTTTCATTTATAATGCTTATTTCCAACCGTTAATTAGTTTTTTACAACAGATAACTACAACATGTTAATTAACATATAAAAAATCTGGTTTTAATCTGAAAAGTTTAGCATAGGTATGCATTAACAATGTCGACACCATATTCAGTTCCCAGCTCGTCCACCTCAATAATATTCATATATTTCACCTTGCGACCACAGAATAAGACCAGGTGGTTAAATTAGTGATTTGCTTCACCCCCTGTTCCTCTGTTCCTCCAGTTCCTTTCGTTTATCATATTTTCTCCCTCTTGAGCATCATATTCCTGCCTGTTCTTCTATCAACAGAAACGTAGAAGAGCCATGCGAAAATAATAGATAGAATTACCATGATTGTACGTGATTTAACTTCCATTACTGTTTATTTAAACTTTTTGTCGATTAGCTTCTATATTAATGGCCAACTTAACTCTTATCTATTTATTTAATGGCACTGTAAATTGGCTATTCACTTACCAATCAAAAATACAACCCGCATTGGAATCGTCGTATGAAAACTTGAGTATCTCCTCCCCGGAGTGAGATAGGAATATGAAGACATAGAGAACATCTGCTGATTGGAACCAAATGTCCAAACAATACGACGTAACCGCGACATTACTTTCGTTACGTCGAATAACGTTACTTTTTTTACGTTAAATCGTTGTTTCCAACGTTTGTGTATACTCTCTACTTACACAAGGGCTGTGTAAGTAATCTACTTCACGAGTGCAGGCTCGTAAGTAGGTGCGTAGATGTCTGTTGAATTCTGCAACCCGTTCTCGCAAATTTAGTAAGTCAGTATTGACTTATTAAATATGTGCATAGGTGACATACTTAACATAATAGATACCCTTAAAAAGATTCATAGAAAACACCGACCTTACCTAACCTTGTTAGTATCTTAAGATAAGCATCTTATTGCTTAATTACAATTATTACCTAACCTATATTAGGTATAGGTTAAGTAATAATTGTAATTACGAAGCAATAAGATGCTTATCTTAAGATACTAACAAGGTTAGGTAAGGTCGGTGTTTTCTATGAATCTTTTTAAGGGTATCTATTATGTTTAGTATATCACCTATGCACGTAGTTAATAAGTCAATATTGACTTTACGAATTTGCGAGAACGGGTTGAATTCTGGCTCTTTTCTACTGCACATAGAATAGTAGATTACTGAGTACACAACCACACTTTGTGACTAAAATGCTTTTATAGTCGCAAATTACACTTCTAACCCGAGCATGTAATGGCATCTTTTCTGTCTACTGTGGACAGACCAGAGAGTTGCAACAGTACACAAATGAGTTATTAAACACGATTACAGAAAGGGATTAAAGGGATTTTCACAAGCTCTAATTATAGCTACATCACATATGTTACACAAGTGTTCCATTATAATCTACATAATAATTGGTAACATATCCTGTATGTAATCAGGTTGTTAAAATATTCAACATCATATATACAGAATTTAACATATCTTGGTCTAGGGAATACTAATTCGATCAATATTAGATATTATAGTGATATATTTCTAAGAGAGGAAGGAAATTGTCAGGAGAAAGCGCCAAGTCATTACTACTATATATCACGTTTCAAAGAGAATACATTTTTCTCTTTCAGAAAATTGATACACGAAATGTTCAAAGCATGAGTTTTGGAAAGCTGTCAAATACGTTTGTATCCCTAACAAATCCTGTCCCCCTAAAGCATTCTAATGTGGATTTCTTGCTTTATTAGTTTTATTTATATAAACGTCTTACAGTATAATGTTAATACATTCAGATAACTGGGTATTAGTTTAGTTTAAGTTTAGCAAAATTCGTTCGGCATTAGTTTCAGACTTCTCTTTATCAGTGCTACTGTAAAACCTATATTAATTTATATTACTAGTCTGCTACAGACAGTTTTTTTGTTTTTTTTGCAAGGATTTCAACAGTATTATGCGTTCAAATGTCAACATAGAATGGAATTTAATCTCATATTTACTAAAGCAATTGAAACATTGAAATTATTATAACGACTATTTTCGTAGTGTATCTGGGTGTATCCAATATCATGAGTGCATTCTGCTACTTGCAACACATCATTTCCTTGCCTCAGGTGTGTGTGTGTATAGTATATATATATATATATATATATATATATGTGTGTATATCACGAAAATAAACACGTGATTAAGAATGTGACAATGTCAGACCACGGAGGAATATATATATATATATATATATATATATATATATATATATATATATATATATATATATATATATATATATATATATATATGTCGTACCTAGTAGCCAGAACGCCTTCTCAGCCTACTATGCAAGGCCCGATTTGCCTAATAAGCCAAGTTTTCATGAATTAATGTTTTTTCGACTACCTAACCTAACTTTTTCGGCTACCTAACCTAACCTATAAAGATAAGTTAGGTAGGGTTGGTTAGGTTCGGTCATATATCTACGTTAATTTTAACTCCAATAAAAAAATGACCTCATACAAAATGAAATGGGTAGCTTTATCATTTCATAAGAAAAAAATTAGAGAAAATATATTATTTCATGAAAACTTGGCTTATTAGGCAAATCGGGCCTTGCATTAGTAGGCTGAGAAGTGCGTTCTGGCTACTAGGTACGACATTATATATATATATATATATATATATATATATATATATATATATATATATATATATATAGATATATATATATATACATATATAATGATATGTACGTGAGTATGTAATAGTAACAACTTGTGTAACTAGCTTTCACAAGACTGACACTTGCTTAGCTCAAAAACTATGGGACTCAGTTCCTGAACCAATTATGTACCTCTGTAACCCCGTCCACCACCACCCACTGGATGGGTATGGGGTGCATAATAGAGAAATGAATAATAATACTGATGAACGACTCTCGTTCGTGATGAACGAGGACGAGTTAATTACGAGTCGGACGAGTCTTATTACTGCCACATAAGACTCCTCCCTATGGGGACCAAGGTTGTTTCCCCAGAACCCAGTACAGCTGTAGAGAGACTCTTTGATGGAGTGATTACTCCTGTAAAGTGAAAAGGAAAAGCTTGCACTCACGCTCTCTCTATTTTTGTAAGGGATTGAGTGTGTGCCCGAGTGATTGTGTATAATCCAACGAATGTGGTGTAAACTAATAAGTTCGTGTGTGTGTATAATGTGTGGGTATATGTGCATATACTTGTCTATTTGTGGCTGTAGATAGTTCTTTAGACACCTGTGCATATACTTGTCTATATGTGGATAGAGATCTTTTAGATACCGCCCGAAATGAACTATCATTAGTCTAGAGCATCGACTATGTAGTTTCTAACATTATCTCACTACTACTGTTAAAACTGTGGATTTAATGTTAGTTTATACCGCCTTGCTCTCCAACTCATTCATCTTGCAGGTTTCCAAGCCTATTTGGCACTGTTGTATCAATATTTGAGCTGTGAATGAAATCTTCCTTCACTAGTTTACTTTTTAGAGTTTTCAATTTGTTGAGTTCTCTGACAATGAACTAATTTATAACTTGTATTCTCACGACTCAATCAAGGACTCAATTTGCTCATTTGTTCATCTTGTTATTAGACGTCACAATATCGGGGCTGAAAAAATAGACATTTAACCCACAATTGTGAATAAAAGAAATTGACGACTCTTTTTTTTTTTCTTTGTTTTTTCTTTTTTCTTTTTTTTGTCCCCTGCCCTTGACCTACACGTCAATTTTGACGTCCGTCAGGATTACAACGTACTACAGGATTACAATGTTTTACATGGATTACAACGTCCGTCTTGGATTTTAGTGGTGGATTGAATATCCATATCTTGTTAGTGTGCAAAACTTTATACAAAAAAAAAGCTGCCATTTTACTGCCATAAGTATATTGTGTCTGTCAAATGTTTAAAATGTATTTTAAACATTTGCTGCCACTGTTTATTTCCTTGAGAACTGTGTTTGTGATATTTATGTGTGTTTTTTATATTTTAGTGAAGTGAGGTTTACCACCACCTTCAGTATTTCCTAGTTACTCATGCCTCTTAGCTCTGAAACTCCTCTGATGGTTTACGTCTAAACTTTCTCCAATTTCGCTTTATGTTTAACTAGTTTCCACTGTGGTGCTGCACATTTCAGCACTGGTCTGATGAAGCGTAGTATACAAAGTATAGTTTAACATTGTGATTGTCTCCTAATCACAATGTTCAAAGTACTATTTTCGTCTACCTTCCATTTACAGCAACAGATGTTTGTATAATGTTTGTATATGACCACTAATCAATTTGTATTCACACTTGCATATATCCACTTATTTCTATGGAATTTTGTGAGGTAATTGGATTAGGTGGACATAAATAGGAGCTGCCACGTAGGTACCAATAGGTCTTCTCCAGTTACCTTCATTCTTATGTTCTTAATTGTTTTCAAAAATTCTAGTTTATAATAGGCAAGAGCCCTGTGCTTTCCAGGCCTTTGGTCTCTAATGTTGTTATTGTGCAAAATTGGTCTCGTGAGTTTACCAATTTTGCCCTTGTCTTATTCGAGGATTTTAATTACCACTACAAGGTCCTCGGGAAGGTTTTATTTATTGTATGAAAGTGACTTGGTTAGTCTAGTTCAGGAGATTTAATTGCTAGTCGGCACTTCTGTAAGTACAAGTTTTATTTCGTGTTACAAGAAAAATTACAACCGGTGGAATCGTAACAGAGCAAATATCAGAATTAATTATCTAAATGAAAAGATTTATATATCAAATCTAATCTCCTCTCGAGATTATTTAATTAGCTTCAGCGTAAAGATTATAATTCCAAGATAAAAGATGTAAAACCGGTTCTTATGCATTTTATATATTTTTATAAAATATACTTAGGAATTGTCTTCGTTACCTAACAATGGGGTTCACTGCTAATCTGCCATTCTGCTAATTAATATCCAATTAAACTTAATGTTTATTCTTTAATGAAATGATAACATCATTATTTTATTATTTATTCATTCTAAAATGGACACAGAAGGTCAAGTCGACATATGCGACCTCCGTTGTAAGTGGATATAATTAATCCGCTTATGCCGTTTAGTCTCTTATTTAAACAGCAATGTCGCTGCACCAAATAAAAGTCAACATGGAATAAATGGTCCATTAATCCAGAGTAATCTAGAATAATCTAGTCGTAATGAGTGACTTTCAGATTAGTAGTAGACATCAGATAGGAGAGACATGTTCTGGAGTCCAGGGCATTAAAGGTATCCCTGTTTACCCATTCTTTAATAATAATAATTTTTAAATATGTGCAATTAGATTACAGTATTACTCAACAGGTACAGTGTTTGTATATTTGATAAAGGCACTAATTACAAGAGATGTATACTCCTGAAAGTATACTCTTCCCCCCTTCAATGTGTAAATAGTTTACTTAAGTCTTAGACAATGTTTAAGACTAAATTACTCGTGGTGGTTGGTCAGTAATTGTGGTGGCCTAAATTACCCTCCAGAGGCTAATAGGCCTTCAGCCCGACATAAAACCTAACTAATAACACGTTACACACACAAATCACAATAGCGTGATGCATCAAATGAACAAATTCACAAGTTGCAATAATTTTAAACCATGTCGTAGCTCAGTCGATTAAGGCAGTGTCTGGAATCCTTTCAGACGTAGGTTCGAACCCTCGTCACGGCCCTTGTGGATTTGTTAATAACGCGTGTTTGTGATCTGAGTTCCATACCGTCTCGCCCATGTGCCTATACACTCCCATTATCCTCCCTACGCGTGTGAAAAGGGTAAAAAATAAAATAGATGTTTAGGTTCGCTCCGGCTACATTGTATTGGGTTCTAAAATAGATGTTTAGGTTCGCTCCGGCTACTTTGTATTGGGTTCTAAAATAGATGTTTAGGTTCGCTCCGGCTACTTTGTATCGGGTTCTATGACCTGTTAAAGACGTTTGGGATTGTGTTCAGCCACCGGCGGCGGCTCTTGCTAGGCTGAGTTACATGTCGGTTTCTTAAGGTTCGTGCAGAGAGAGCGACTCTCCGGGGAGCATGTTAATTAGGAACCCAGCGTTATCCGTTTGAATTTCTCCCGTTTGACGGCGATAGAAGCGAACACGCTACTGTTTTCTCTAAGGCTCCTGTTGCACGTCCACTACCCTCTTCTGTCAATTTTCCTCGCCCTGCTCCTCTACAACCCCCCCCCCCTTCCCTGCTCCTCTACAACCCCCCCCCCTTCCCTGCTCCTCTACAACCCCCCCCCTTCCCTGCTCCTCTACAACCCCCCCCCCTTCCCTGCTCCTCTACAACCCCCCCCCCTTCCCTGCTCCTCTACAACCCCCCCCCCCTTCCCTGCTCCTCTACAACCCCCCCCCCTTCCCTGCTCCTCTACAACCCCCCCCCTTCCCTGCTCCTCTACAACCCCCCCCCTTCCCTGCTCCTCTACAACCCCCCCCCCTTTCCCTGCTCCTCAACAACCCCCCCCCTTCCCTGCTCCTCTACAACCCCCCCCTTCCCTGCTCCTCTACAACCCCCCCCCCCTTCCCTGCTCCTCTACAACCCCCCCCCCCCTTTCCCTGCTCCTCTAACCCTCCAACTCCACCACATGCAGCTCCACACACACCTCTATACTTCTCCAAGATGTCAACATTATAAATGACTTGTCAACAAGTTTTCGGAAAATTGGCTTATCTCTCTAACGTCTTCAGAAATGCTGTAGAGTCATGCGCTGCATTTTGAGTTCTCTGTTAAGCACGAGATCAATCATATACTGTTGATTGAATCGTCTCTTGAGGCAAGTTCAGGCTTAATAAGCCCCTATGCAAAGCAGACAATGTAACCGAAAAGCTAGTTATTTTTGTCTATTTTTGTGTTTTGTTTTAGATTAACGTGTTCATGTGGCTTTCTACGTTAGCTGGTTATCTTGAGGTTATCTTGAGATGATTTCGGGGCTTTAGTGTCCCCGCGGCCCGGTCCTCGACCAGGCCTCCACCCCCAGGAAGCAGCCCGTGACAGCTGACTAACTCTCAGGTACCTATTTACTGCTAGGTAACAGGGGCATTTAGGGTGAAAGAATTTTGCCCATTTGTTTCTGCCTCGTGCGGGAATCGAACCCGCGCCACAGAATTACGAGTCCTGCGCGCTATCCACCAGGCTACGAGGCCCCTGGCCTAGCTGGGATGAGCCTGTGGAACAATTTTTTTGTTGCCGTCGAAGGCGGCTAGTTTATTGTGCACCCCATACTCATCCTGTGAGCGGTAGCGCAAAAGCATTACAGAGGGAACAAAAGGGCTTTATCAGACCTCCTGTGGAACGTTGTGTCCCATCCAGCAGTCAGAGAGCGGATGAAAATGCAACTACAACAGTTCATGGGTAGCAATGGAACTTTTCAGTGGAAGCGCTGCTGAACGTGAGAAACATTCACTGCACGATCAGTGAGCAGCTTTCAGTCCCTGCACGTCGACCATCATGCAAATGCAGGTACCGATCAGCGAGAACTAAAAATATTATTATTTCCACACCTGGAGTTGAGCAGCAAGATTGTGAAGCGGTATCGTCAGCTGGGTGAATCTGACGACGATTCTTGGAAAGATATTGATTAAATTATTGTCGTCTCGAGGCCACAGTCTCGCTCATGATTGATGACCTGTTTACGATAAGCTATCTTTGGAGTTTTTTATATATATATGTGAGTGAATCTTAAATACAACAAGGACAAGCAGAGATTCTAAGGCTTTGTCCTCGTCTTCAAATATTGCAACGTAATGGGAATTGTTATCTTATCAAAATTTTTTATCTGCTATTAACATATTTGTATATATAGTTTCATGGTTTATTTAATTGTTTATTTAGTAGCAATCAGTGAGTTTAGCTATATAAAAAATATATAATTTATGGTAGATATATTTTCAATTACAAAAGTAAACATTTTACTTTTCTGTAACATTTCTCGACCCATTTGCTGCAGCAGCCAGTGGTGGTGTAATAGAGGTTGACCAGACCACACACTAGAAATTGAAGGGACGACGACGTTTCGGTCCGTCCTGGACCATTCTCAAGTCGATTGTCGACTTGAGAATCGACTCAAGGACGGCTGGTCCGACGGCTGGACCAGAATCGACTGGTCCAGGACGGACCGAAACGTCGTCGTCCCTTCAATTTCTAGTGTGTGGTCTGGTCAACATACTTCAGCCACGTTATTGTGACTCATCGCCTGCATGTGTAATAGAGGACCTCCGTTCGAATCCTGGATAGTAGAGGATAGATGGATACAGTCTTCACCCTTCAATCCCCCCTTTCCCTTTCAATCCTTGTTTTTCTTAAACCCACAAGTGGGTACAATAACAGACGGCTGCTGACCCCTGCTAGGAAGCTGAAAGTTTTCCCTTCCCTTAGCTCATGGTAAGCCTTACCTACTACTTTTCCCTGGAACACGACCTACCAATCGGCTTACAACCCAATTAATGTTGAGTGAACAGAGGTTGCTGGTTAAGGACTGGCTCCCAGTCAATCCTCCTTGGCCAGGACTTGAA
>NC_091201.1:25215627-25240627 GCF_040958095.1 Procambarus clarkii
TCACTCATTTCCTGTCCGTCACCCGTGCCCCTGACCACGTCACCCATGCTCTGTCCTTGTCACTCATTTCCTGTCCGTCACCCATGCCCTGGACACCCGTCGTCACCCTTCAGATACTCGTAGTTCCAGATAACTACCATAGTAATAGTCACGTACAGGAGTGGGATCAAACAATCCTTTAAATATTTATTGTATGTATGTACCTTACCTAAATAAAATTGTATTGTATTGTATTGTATTGTATAATTCTAACTTTTCGACTGAAGAATTTTTTCTGAGGTATTATAAATTCTCAGCAGTGTTTCTGATGGCCTCAGGCAGCGTTTTCTTGGTGGCCTCAGGCAGCGTTTTTTTGATGGCCTCAGGCAGCGTTTTCTTGGTGGCCTCAGGCAGCGTTTTCTTGTCCCATTGCAACGGTGTTTTTATCTCAGTTGCTTCATCGGTTCCAAATGCTCTCTAGATTTATTGTCCTGTATGAGAAGACCTCCCGAGCCTCTGGTTCCAGTCGATGACTTGCCAAGCTGTAAACTGCTGCTTCTCGCCTGTGTTCAGCTGTAAACTGCTGCTTCTCGCCTGTGTTCAGCTGTAAACTGCTGCTTCTCGCCTGTCTTCAGCTGTAAACTGCTGTTTCTCGCCTGTGTTCAGCTGTAACCTGCTTCTTCTACCCTGTGTTCAGCTGTAAACTGCTGCTTCTCGCCTGTGTTCAGCTGTAAACTGCTGCTTCTCGCCTGTGTTCAGCTGTAAACTGCTGCTTCTCGCCTGTGTTCAGTTGTAAACTGCTGCTTCTCGCCTGTGTTCAGCTGTAAACTGCTTCTTCTCGTCTGTGTTCAGCTGTAAACTGCTGCTTCTCGTCTGTGTTCAGCTGTAAACTGCTGCTTCTCGCCTGTGTTATATTAGGTATTGTGATGTGTGCGAGTATATTCTGAATCTCGTGCAGTATATTATTTTCTGGTTTATATTATCACTATTGATCAACCTTGCTTGAAGAGTTGTTGAACATGTTGATTTTGGCTTATCCCGATTAACATGCTCTGGGTTTTCTTCAGTGATGTAATATTCGACAGAGACAGAGCATCAGGTATCTCATTATAGATATATATTGAAAAGAGGAGAGGGAGAGAGACAGACATTAGTCATGGCTAAATCTGGTTTAAGTGCCAAGAAAAGCTTTTGTTGATGAGGTGCTTAGGGGGGTAAATGCTCAAAGGAAGTGTTGAGGAATATAATGATGAGGAGAGAGAGTACACACACGGGCTCACCATAGCCCGTGCTACTGGAACTTATTGTTCTGAGTAGCGAATCTTAAACAACAACAACAGAGTACACACATACACACTCATCCCCACATACACACACTCATCTCTCCTCAGTGTGACCTTGCATTCTGCCAGTCACACACTAACCAACCACACCAGTGTGTGTGTGTGTGTGTGTGTGTGTGTGTGTGTGTGTGTGTGCGGGGAGGCTTATGAATGAACATGTCTGTGATGATGATCCTGGTTATATTTCAGCACACTACATCTGAGCTGCAATAACAAACACCCACACACAGACCAGCACACAATCACACTTCACGTCTTGGTTCTAATGAACGTCAGTACATTTCAGGGTCATGTGTCAGCAGCAGAGCAGCTCAGAAACCCCTGCACAGATTCTTTAGAAATAACTGAACCATTAAGCGTGTCTGCTGCTTTGAAAGTGGGACACACGTCACATAACCTAACACTGATTTAAATATATTGAGTAGAACAAATTGTTTTACAGAGATATGGAAAAAACTAGTTCTCTCACTACATGTTTCACAGGACTAAGTCTATCAAGTCTATCAAGTCTCAAGTCTATCATATATCGATTGCATGTAATCCTATTCTCCTTCCTTCACTAATCCCTCTGTCCTTCCTTCATTAACTAATCCCATTGTCCCTTCTTTGTTAAATAATATTGCTAGAAGAAAACATTACAGTGAAGTATTTGGATGAATAGTCGTTTCAGACCGTCTTCCTAAGGGCTAGGAATCAATTTCACAAGATAGCCGGATCCTGTAAACTCGCAATTGGTCAGAAGTCACAAGCTTACAGATTATCAGGAGAGCGCTATGCCAATGTGACTGGGTAGCACCTGGAAAGGATACGGGGGCAGGAGTTGAAATATATGGACATGACAGGAACTGGAATACGAGAACAGAGAGAACCAAGAGCACCAAAGAATTTTTTCGGCTTATTATAAGAAATTTGCACATAAGAGAGAGAGAGAGATGGGGTCGCAAATGAAAGAAATGCTGATGAAAGAAATGCTCCTGCATTCTTGATGCGTTACTCTATATTGAAGGTTGCAGAGATATCAAAACATCAGAACAATGAAATCTAGCTGAAAACCTATACAAATCAGCTCCTATTGATATCCACCTAAACATAATATTATAATGTCTAATCTTGAAGCAATTCGTCGATCCCACGTGTATTATGTCACCAGGAAATGTGTTCCACATTCAGACCCGTTTGTAAACCAGAATTTCCATTCAACATTGTGCGGATAATAATTAGGGAGATGGAGTGAACAATACCACTCTTAATACCAGAATATTATGGGTTTCATTTTGACCAAAATACAGTTGATTAGAAGGCGAGCAAAAGTCAGGAGTTCCTGGCACGGTGTCCCGGATCTTTTCCAGTTGATGGATTTGATTGTGATGGAATAGTTGAGTAAGTGATGAAGAATATGCGAGGAAGCTTTTCTGAAAACTTTTGGTGATAGCTACTAAGAGAAGGAGAGAGAAGAGAGATAATGGAAGCGAGAGAGAGAGAGAGAGAGAGAGAGAGAAAGAGAGAGAGAGAGAGAGAGAGAGAGAGAGAGAGAGAGAGAGAGAGAGAGAGAGAGAGAGAGAGAGAGAGAGAGAGAGAGAGAGAGAGAGAAAAAAGAGAGAGAGAGAGAAAGAGAGAGAGAGAGAGAGAGAGAGAGAGAGAGAGAGAGAGAGAGAGAGAGAGAGAGAGAGAGAGAGAGAGAGAGAGAGAGAGAAAAAAGAGAGAGAGAGAGAAAGAGAGAGAGAGAGAGAGAGAGAGAGAGAGAGAGAGAGAGAGAGAGAGAGAGAGAGTAATCACAATTTACTAAATAAATAGGAGGCCATCTTGCAGAATCGTGAGACGAGTAATTAATTATACAAGTGACATGTTAATTTGTTTTTAATTGGGGTTAATGAGTTTGACTCGTCAGTCTTCGTTACTTACAAACCTGGCGACGTGTTTAATTCATGACTTGGTCATCCAGGTATACACACATGGCTTGTTTCTCCAGGTGTGTGCTCATAACAAATACCTGTAACACATTTTTTTTACAAGGTACAAACCAACTAACTTTCCCTGTCGTTACTTCTAAATGCCGGATGCTGGTGTAAAAGTGTGTTCTTACCTAGTAATGATCTCCTACGCGTGTTTGGAGAACGAATCTCGGCTCTTGGTCTCTTTGATTTCCAATGATCGTGTTATGTACGAACCTGCCCGAGACTCTTGGTTTCTTGTCATATCTCCATGTCATGTCATGTCAATGTCGTATGTCTTGTCTACATTAGCAGGACGTAATCACTGCTAAGAAACTCAAATGAAGCACTGATATGACTTTCATTTACTTAAATTATCTTTTGCAGCGAGAAAAATATACAAGTATCTCTTAATTCTGCAATAATAAATCCTCCAGTAATTTGCAATCGGGAAAAATTAAGCTAGCAGAGAAGGAGCAATCCGCCGGAGATGTGTCTAATTAATAAATCCCGCCCATGATGCTAGAAATCCTACTTGAGGTAACATAATTGTAAGTCTACTTATAATCTCGAGATATAGTAGACTCCAACGGCCCCTGTAAGTTTTCTAACACTGAGACTGTCGGAAGGAATTCAATGAAGAAATCCGGCTTTTGTACAGCAGCCAAAGGACGTGGTGTATAAACTACATTGATGCTGCAACCAGGAGATAAGAAGGACGTGGTCAGCATCCCAGTGGGACGCCGGAGCAAGCCACGTGGGTCTGTGTACCTGTCAGAAGCATATAGCCAAGACACGTTGACCTCCGTCGTTGTTAAAAGGACAATTAAAGGGTCATTGTTTGACCCCCTGAATAAGGGTTCAACTACTGGACGCCATCCTTTTGAACTAATCGCTACTGTTCACCCAACAGTTATGAGAAGTTAATCTTTAAAGTGTAAATGGAAGCATAATAAAATATGTTATTGAGTAACATAAAAGTAACCTGTGTTACTGGGTGAGGTGGGGAAAAACAAAATATAAAATGGCTGCTCGACTTCAACTTAAGTAAATGTAATATAAGGAGAGGTGGGGGAGGCCCGCCAGTCATTAGACCACGAGAACAGTACACAATGAAGGCATGGCAGATCCTGGAAAATTTAAAGGAAAAACATTGTCATAAAACCAAGCCTGTCTCCAGTGTACATTAATGATATTTGTACATTTCCTATGTGAGATCAATGTTGGAACATACAAAACATATTCTAAAGTTCAGAGATCTGCCACATGAATTGGAGTACGAGGAAATACTTATGAAAACAATAAGTGGGATGTTGCATATGTTATGGAAACATTAGAAAAACATTTCTAAACGGTCCTAAACCTAGACCCTCTACAGCATAATCGCTCGCGATATCCGATAATAATAATATTAGCTGAGCGAGATTGGTATCTTTAATCTAGGTCAAAGGAGGTCCATCAAACAATCGTATGCTTCATGTTCAATTAATTTGAATTCAACATCGATTAATGCTATCAATTTTCGGACTGGTAGCGTTAATCAGAAACTGCAGCTATAATAGTACTAGTACTGAGCACTAGCACAACTAGCAACAGCAATAGTGCTAGTTGAGCTAGTGCTCAGTGCTCATCACGTACAGCAATCTCTTCAACAGCAGAGCAGGCCAAGCATCAACAGGTGTTGAAGCCTCAACAGGTGTTGAAGCATCAACAAAACCTAATGCTTCATCAACGGACGCGGAGGAGACAACGTTAGCAGCTTCAGCGGAATCATCATCATCAATTACAATGTCATCATCAGCGAGCAAAATAATCAGACACAGCAAGGAATGTCAAAAACAGCAGAGAAAAACAACTAACAAACGCAAGTTAAAGACGCCTTCATAGCTCCACCACCGATAAAACCGTAATAGAAAAAAACAAAAATCGATAAAATCTAATTAAATAAATTAGCAAATTACAAATTAAGCACAAATAAACCCGACAATAACAGCAGCCTAATTTGCATCAATGCCGTAAACAAACAAACACACACACACAATAACAGCAAAAGCAACAACAATGACAGGAAACATAAACAGCAACCAGGACTTGTAATGGCCGTTCACTCGTTTGACCGGTTGAACGTGTACGTCTTGAAACGGAATTTGATTGCTCTATTGTGACACCATTTGGTCACCATTTGGTCCGGGAGACATCTCCCGTCACGCAGGGTGCAGTTGCGCCTCCACAGATCTCCAGTATCATCTTTTGATACTGGTAATGGCTCAAAAGGGCTACCACTTACGGGCTATTCATGCCCGTGCCACCTCTTGGGTGGCTTAATCTTCATCAATCATCAATCAATCTATTGTGACCCGAGTCGGTCGAGACGGACCGGTCAATGACGCGCGATAGAAACACCGAATTGGTATTCCACGCATCACCATCCGCCGTGGTCTCATGGCCCTTAAAAGTATACAGCCGCGGTAACTTATGGTCTACGGGGCTCACCATAGCCCGTGCTACATGGACACTTTGTTCAAAGTAGCGAATCTTAAACAACAACAACAGGTAACTTGGAACCCTCGTGGATAGTGTTGATTGATTGATAAAGATTAAGCCACCCAAGCAGTGGCACGGGCATGAATAGCCCGTAATGTGAGGTAGGATGTTGTTGTTGTTATAGATTCAGCTACTCGGAATCAGTTCCAAGTAGCACGGGCTATGGTGAGCCCGTAGAGGACTTACCTGGCACAGGAGCGGTGTGAGATAGGAGAGGACAGGGTGTATATGTATATGTATATATGTATATATATATATATATATATATATGTATATATATATATATATATATATATATATATATATATATATATATATATATATATATATTATATATATATATATATAGTCTACCGGAAAGCGATTATCACAGTCCCGCTCCTGTGCCAGGTAAGTCCTCTACGGGCTCACCATAGCCCGTGCTACTTGGAACTGATTCCCAGTAGCTGAATCTATAACAACAACAACTGAAGCGATGACGTTACGGGCTATTCATGCCCGTGCCACCTCCTGGTTGGCTTAATTTTAATCAAGCGATGATGGTAGGTAGTTAACTTCGATTTCTGAAGCGATACTGTTCCTAAATGCAGACGAGGAGTCACAATAACGTGGCTGAAGTATGTTGACCAGACCACACACTAGAAAGTGAAGGGACGACGACATTTCGGTCCGTCCTGGACCATTCTCAAGTCGATAGAGAATGGTCCAGGACGGACCGAAAAATCGTCGTCCCTTCACTTTCTGTTCCTAAATATCACATTGAACTTGAGCAGCGTGGGACTAGAAGCACAGGAGGAGGAGGTTATCGTACTCTTTCTCTTTTGCGACTGACAAGCACCGAAGCTTCTTTTGAGGCGGATAAGAAGAGACTTCAAAAAGTTGAAGGGACGACGACGTTTCGGTCCGTCCTGGACCATTCTCAAGTCGAATGGTCCAGGACGGACCGAAACGTCGTCGTCCCTTCAACTTTTAGTGTGTGGTCTGGTCAACATACTTCAGCCACGTTATTGTGACTCATCGCCTGCACAGAGACTTCAATTGCAGACTAATTTTTTTTCTCACACCACATACAACCACGGTTGTGTTACTATATTTAGAGATGCACAGTACGTTCCAGGACGAACTGGGAAATATTGCAGCGAGTTCGTCACCCCTTTTCCATTTATTGCACAACCTCTCCGTATATAATTTCGTTATACGTTTCGGTATATAATTTCATTATACGTAACGGTATTCGTGTATAATTGGTTAGTTCCCTACTCTGAAGTACCGTTTTGGTCACGAAACAATGAAGGTGCTTCGCGGAGATGGCTACGTTGCTTCACTCTAATTATGATAATTAGGTTTCCTAATTAAAACCGTATGTTATATGGGGTCGCCATCGTTAATTTCGACAAACGTTTTTCAAAGACATGTCGTCGACAGGTGCGTGACGACTCTCCGACGACACTGGAAGACAGAAGAGTAAGGGGGAGACATGATCACTACCTACAAAATCCTCAGGGGGGAATCGACCGGGTAGACAAGGATAAACTATTCAACACTGGTGGTACGCGAACAAGGGGGACACAGGTGGAAACCAAGTTGGACCCCAACCAGTCTTCCCATTTTCCACCGTCAAAGAAAATCAAAAAAGTTCAAGGGATTGACAAGAAGTGATATGTATTAACTTGGTATAAAATACACAATTTATAATCGGTAAGATTACGGGTTATTCATGCCCGTGCCACCTCTTGGGTGGCTTAATCTTTATCAATCAATCAATCAGTAAGAAATCTGAGTTATTTGGCAGATGAAAGGACGTTCCCTCCCCACGAAGACAGCTTTGGATGTTGAATGAACTCTCCATTGTTTCAACTGAACTTGAACCATGGAAACGCAAACCGAAACTGTCTCTATTTTCCGCTTCTTACAACTTGTAATAAAGTTGTTACATCTTGGCTTAACGTGTTTATGACGCATTAGAACGTTGTTACAACTTACTATATTGGTTGTTATAACTAGTTAGGTGGTGTTAAAACTTGTTCAAACGTTGTACCAACGTCGTAGTTTCGGTGTGTGTTTGGCGGGAACAGCCTCGTTCATTGCTCCAAACACCCCACTTGGAAATCATAACTAAAACAATAGTTCGTGTTATAAACCAAGTCGAGAGAGAGAGGAAGGAAGGAAGGAACTATCAGGGGAAGCGCCAAGCCATTACGACTATATAGCACTGGGAAGGGGTCAGGATAAGGATTTGGGATAGGACGAGGGGGGAGGAATGGTGCCCAATCACTTGGACGGTCGGGGATTGAACGCCGATCTGCATGAAGCGAGACCGTCGCTCTACCGTCCAGCCAAAGTGGTTGGGCTGGAAGGAAATTATCAGGAGAAAGCCTCAATCTTCAGCTATCCAGAGAATCAGCCAAACTGATGCTGAAACTGATTATATTGCACGTGGAAGGGATCAGGATAAGGATTGGGGATGGAACGGGGTGAAGGGATGGTGTCCAATCACCTGGACGTTAGGGGATTGAACGCCGATTTTTTTTTTTTTACCACAGACGTGGCCAAACATTTACAATGCTAACCAGAATATATGCATTTTCTTCTGTCCTCCATGGACAAGGTTAGAGATGTGTTAAACATATAGTTCAGGGGTTTATTGAACAATCAACCACAGAAGGTGATTCGGTGCTTTTAAAATGCAAAGCTAACCTACATAAAGCGAAACCATCGCTCTACCACCCAGCCCAAATACTTCAGAGTAGGGCGATAGAAATATCTTTAGATAAATTCCAAACTTTAAGTGGCGTATTGAGACAAAGAAGCAACAAAAACAGGCACAAAGACACTGAGAGAACAAAGAATCTACTTCTCTAACCATTAATGGTAGTTAGAGAGGTAGAAATCTACCTGCTACGATCATTATTACAGATACTGAATAATTGCCAATAAAAAAATTATTCGTTATTTCATTCTAAAGTAAATATAAAGGTTAAATGCATTTTTTTCATAGGCACACTTTGGTAGGCCATATACTCAAGTTTAGATATTTATTTTATTTTACTGATAAATGGATTTTACGGATAAACGGATCTTGGATCTGTATAAAAGCCATATACCGCACAACTTTAAGGGAAGCACCAGGTACCATATATCACTGTTTACTATACAAGGTAAACACTGCAGGTACCATGTATCACTGTTTACCGTCCAAGAAAGGGATTCCGCAGTCACTCCTTCCCTTTATGAAATAATCCACGAACTTAATCTCCATTATTTTCGTGTGTGTGTGTTTGTGTGTGTGTGTGTGTGTGTGTGTGTGTGTGTGTGTGTGTGTGTGTGTCTGTGTGTGTGTGTGTGTGTGTGTGTGTGGATTGTCGAAAATATCGAAGCAGCAAAATCATCTGCATAAAAATGGGAGAAAACCTCCGGCAACTCGAATTGATCATCATATCTAAGCTGTGATATTTTGAACCACTTCAAGCATCGCTTTCTCTCTCTCTCTCTCTCTCTCCAAGGACGATAAAAAAAATGGAAGAAAGATTTATCTCCGATTCTCCTTGGCAAATTTTCCATACTTGTTCTCTTAATTTGTTAATTAAATGTCCCATTATCTCCTTCCAGCGCCATTATCTCCAGCATCTGCGCAGGTAACTCGAGGCAGATAGTGTGGATGCTCCAGTGCGTCCTGGTGTCTGGAGCCAGTGTGTGTGTGTGTGTGTGTGTGTGTGTGTGTGTGTGTGTGTACTCATCTAATTGTGCTTGCGGGGGTTGAGCTCTGGCTCTTTGGTCCCGCCTCTCAACCGTCAATCAACAGGTGTACAGATTCCTGAGCCTATTGGGCTCTATCATATCTACACTTGAAACTGTGTATGGAGTCAGCCTCCACCACATCACTTCCTAATGCATTCCATTTGTCAACCACTCTGACACTAAAAAAAAGTTCTTTCTAATATCTCTGTAGCTCATTTGGGCACTCAGTTTCCACCTGTGTCCCCTAGTGTGTGTGTGTGTGTGTGTGTGTGTGTGTGTGTACTCACCGAGTTGTACTCACCAAGTTGTGTTTGCGGGGGTTGAGCTCTGGCTCTTTGGTCCCGCCTCTCAACCGTCAATGAACAGGTGTACGGGTTCCTGAGCCTACTGGGCTCTATCATATCTACACTTGAAACTGTGTATGGAGTCAGCCTCCACCACATCACTTCCTAATGCATTCCATTTGTCAACCACTCTGACACTAAAAAAAAGTTCTTTTTAATATCTCTGTGGCTCATTTGGGAACTCAGTTTCCACCTGTGTCCCCTAGTGTGTGTGTGTAGGTGTGTGTGTGTGTGTGTGTAGGTGTGTGTGTGTGTGTGTGTGTGTGTGTGGTGTGGTGTGGTGTGGTGTGTGTGTGTGTGTGTGTGTGTGGACGCCCCTGCACGCCATCATTGGTGAGTGGAGCCGTCGGTTACCAAAGTTCCACCACATCATCATTCATGGGAGAAGCCTTGCAAGCTGCTCTCCCTGCATGATCGACTCACGACGAGAGCTGCCTCATAACCAGCAGTATTTATCACACCGACAGGGTGCAAAAGGGGCTAAGAGGTTTTAGACCATTTAGTCAAATCGCTTTTTCGCACTTTCCACCGAGCGGAGAACCTGTGTGATATAAGCAGAGGAAATAATTTTATCCTTCACCTTGGTCATGATTCTGAGAGAAGACTCGTAAAGATACTTTGTTAATACTCTCAATGGTGAATACTTTCTCATAATTTACAAAAAAAAATTGTTTTCAGATTCAAAAACAGCTAAAAACTTTAGTCTTTTATGCTGAAGTTGACTTGTGCAATGATTTTTTTTATTGTGAATCATTTTCAAAATCCTTTTGATAAAGATCTAAGAGAAAATATATATTATGAAAAGGAGTTATGTTGAAACGGTTCTGGCCCAATATTAAGTCTTTTGTCTTATCTGTCTGTTGTAATAACAGTTGCATGTTTTAACTATGAGAGTCGGTATAGTTTGTGGAGGCGTTTGGACATGTCGTGGGTGTTTCGTTACGCTGCTCGGTGCTACATAATGTTTCTCGTATTAAGTATATATATTGTTCCTGTATTAAGTTCTGTTCATGTTGGTTAGAATTAAATATTTTTTTTTACTGGCATTAGGTTGTTCTGCCTACTGAGCCACCACCAGTCATTAATGAAGGATGATTCTAGAGACACCTATTTGCTGTCCAACTGAAACTTGGGCTTTACGTAGGGTGCCACTTTGGCATGAAGGTGTTAAGTGACCCACGTCCTAGTCATGTAATAGTGGATACGTTGGTTGGAAAGGGGACACTTAATCCCTGAAAAAGACTCATATAAAACATTGAAGGGAATTTTTTTTAGCCCCTCCCTCCCTCACAATGCAGTGTTCACTGTATTGTTGTCCTCCCACCACTTTAGTTCTAATTTTGCTTTATTAGACATTTTATTAAAGTTACAAATGGGCAAATACAATGTTAAAGGTTGAGTGTCTCTTGGCGCTCCTTAGCCTCCAGACAGGAACGATTTTTGGGTAACTCCTGTTACCCAGATTGGGTAACAGGAGTTACCCAATCTGGATCGCCCCACTGAGGCTTTGAAAGAAGAAACTGTCATCTCTTGGGTCTTTTGTAGTGTCAATGAGCCTAGAACCTAATTCTCTGAGAAAACTTACAGCACCTTTTCCCTAAGAGGGGCCAAGTGTCTCAGGAGCTATAGGGACAAATATATGTTGCAGTTGCTTGAACTTGTTTGATATTATTGCTTCGCTATGTGCTGTGTTGTGCGCAACACAGCATAATGATGTGTTGTTACGTTATGTGTTGGTTGCACCACATATGTGACACCAACGATGTGTAGGTGTCAGCCAGAGTGGGTATACACAATGGATGCGTGTCGAAATATCTGTCAGAAGTTAGACGCCTGACACAGGAGACTAGCTTCACACAATTTTGCCCAGTAATTGCTGTTGGGAACATGCACAACATGGTCAGGCTAGACGGCAAAGAAAATGGGGTGCCACGCGACACTGTGCTAAACTTACTCGCACGTAAAATCTCATAATACCATAAACGCGACAAATATTTAGTCAAATCTTAAAAAAATATATAAACAGGCGAGATACCCATTGGGGTAAGAATCTATAATGATAGGGAAGGGGTATGATGACCAGGCTTGATGGGTAAACGCTTCCCTAAGGCCGGAGATGGCTGATCTTAGCCACCCCATTGGGGAAAGAGTGCACAACCTATCTGAACACAATCTGAACTACCTTCAAGGGTGTTGAACACCAGCGAATGCTCCACTGAACACGAAAGCAGGTCACATATCAATGCCAATGAAATGTTCAACTTGGAAGGAATGGTGTGTGCGTATCTCGTTGTTCTTCAAGAGAACACCTGAGGTGTTCAGAACAGATTCGAGTACATAGTGGTGATTGTGCACGAACGATCCGGCCGAGTCAGTAATTGGACCTTAGAACAAGAACACAACTGAGCACAGAACACAGAAGCAGAAAGTGAAAGGAAAAAAAAAGGAGCGTAGGAAAAACAGCAGAAGGGGGAAGGGGGGAGGGAAGAAGAAGCAGGGGAGAGGGAAGAGGTAGCAGGGAAGGAAGAAAGAAGCAGCAGGAGGATATAAGGGGGAGGGAGAAGCAGGAGCAAGGAGGAAAGCAGCAGAAGCAGGAGCAAGGAGGAAAGCAGCAGAAGCAGGAGCAAGGAGGAAAGCAGCAGAAGCAGGAGAGGAGGAAAGCAGCAGAAGCAGGAGCAAGGAGGAAAGCAGCAGAAGCAGGAGAGGAGGAAAGCAGCAGCAGGAGAAGCGCCTTCAAAAAAGTTTGCAAGCTTACGAACAAAGCCCAGCTTCGAGCAAGAGACGTGCAGGTGTGGAGGCTCCTACAGCGAGAGACGTGCAGGTGTGGAGGCTCCTACAGCGAGAGACGTGCAGGTGTGGGGGCGCCTACAGCGTGAGACGTGCAGGTGTGGGAGCTCCTACAGCGAGAGACGTACAGGTGTGGAGGCTCCTACAGCGAGAGACGTGCAGGTGTGGGAGCTCCTACAGCGTGAGACGTGCAGGTGTGGGAGCTCCTACAGCGTGAGACGTGCAGGTGTGGGAGCTCCTACAGCGTGAGACGTGCAGGTGTGGGAGCTCCTACAGCGTGAGACGTGCAGGCGTGGGAGCTCCTACAGCGTGAGACGTGCAGGTGTGGGGACTCCCAGATCGAGAAGAACGCCGAGCAAGAGAACGAAACAGGCAAATGGCAAGGTGAACACACCTGTCGGTATGCTGAACGGCTCAACAACACACCTGTCACTATGCTGAATGGCTCAACAACACACCTGTCGGTATGCTGAACGGCTCAACAACACACCTGTCACTATGCTGAACGGCTCAACAACACACCTGTCACTATGCTGAACGGCTCAACAACACACCTGTCGCTGAGCTCAATGGTCTGAAAACAGCTGCTTAAGCAATGCAGAAATTTGAACACGTCCGCTATAACTGGCAAGAAACCATCGTGCAACAGGAGAGGGCACTGAACTCCTCTGCAGACGCGAATGAACACGGATGAGTGAACACAGAGAAGGTTATGAACGGATGAACAAACACGAGTGACTCGCTAAAGGAGCTATGGCCGCACCTGTCGGAGCACTGAACGGATGAACAAGAAATGAGCCCAAGCAAGAAAGAAGTGAACAAGCACAAACCTCTGTTATATACTCGACCAAAGTAGTTTTTCTCATTTGGGAAGATCAAATGTGGTAAGGGGCTACTTTTTGTTGTCTTGTTCAAAGGTTCATTATGTGATAGCTACGTGACTAATGGCATCTTCAGCATGTTCAATCCACTATTTAATACTCTATTCCAAAGGTCTCTGTATCTTATGATTGCTACTGTTTTATCTCTGAGTTGAACTTTAATTAATTTTGTATGTATCATTTGTACCCTGTGAATGTATTTTGATATTAGGTAACGCAGTATCTTGTAAATAGATCAATAAGCCGATCTTCTGTAGCTCAATTCTTCCTGTTAATACAGAGATGAATGATGACTGATTTCAGCGAATTGATGAAAATTGTAGCAGAAGCTAAGCAACAATTGACTATGCAATCTTCCACCTGATGCCAATATGAACATGAATTCATTTGTAAGTAAAGATGGACGTCGATGCATGACCAGTCTCTGTGGGAGGTTTGATGCAACAGTATCGAAATTGATCACTGGGATATGTACTTCCAGTCAACACATGGAAAAACACTTCAGTGGGCGGTAACTATGGACTAATGTCAAGGCTTTTAATTACTTGCAAAGTCCTTGAGATTTTAATTTAACGGCAGTTACCAGCCTTACCCCCCCCCCCCCCCTGTCAACGGTTACTATGTGATTAGCAATATATGGTTTAAGAAAAGGTTGCTTCGCATCTGTTCAATCTACTTAACCTTTTTGCGAAGAGGCACAAGTCGCTTGTTAATTAGAATAATAATTTTGGATCCCAAAATAATTTTGTAATTATTTTGGGATCCAATTGACAGCTTATAAAGGAACTATTTTGAAGCACTGCCCACCAAACACACACCGAAACTACGACGTTGGTACAACGTTCGAACAAGTTTTAACACCTAACCAGTTATAACAACCAATATAGCAGGTTGTAACAACGTTCTAATACGTCATCAACACGTTAAGCCAAGATGTAACAACTTTATTACAAGTTGTAACAAGCGGAAAATAGAGACAGTTTCGGTTTGTGTTTCCAGGGTGACTCCAAGGATTGCCCTCAATGAAGGAGACCGACCTCACAACAAATCCATTGCCATGAGAAACCCGACCCCCCGTCAAACCACCTGGATGGTTATCTAGATATTTGTGATGGTCTGAAAGCATATTACGGTTCCGGAGATAATTCTGAAGTTATAACGTTATTGTATTATAAATCGTTAGTTTAAAATGTAAGAAGTGAATGCTGTAAACCTTCTTTTGAAAAAAAATATAGTAATCTGTAAACGGAATTCTCCGACACACTGAAATAGTTTTCGAATTCCCTATTTCGTATTATCAATATTACACCGTATTAACATCACCAAACGTAATGAAACTTAACCTAACCAAACCTTAACCTAAAGTAACCTTAACGTAACCTAACCATAGAGTAGATAATCGCAATAATTATGCAATCGTTCCAAATCCATTCCTTTGAGCGGATCTCCTCCCCAGGTTGCAATGAAGTGAAATCTGCAACTCACTCAATCGTGGCCAGAGTACTGCAGGGTAGTGGGCTTGGTTGATTGATTGATGAAGATTAAGCCACCCAAAAGGTGGCACGGGCATGAATAGCCCGTAAGTGGTGGCCCTTTTGAGCCATTCCCAGTATCAAAAGCTGATACTGGAGATCTGTGGGGGTGCGAATGCACCCTCCATGACGGGAGATGTCTCCTTTGTGAATGTGTTAAGATGAAGATGAAGCCACCCAAAAGGTGGCACGGGCATGAATAGCTCGTAAGTGGTGGCCCTTTTGAGCCATCACCAGTATCAATAGAAGATACTGGAGATCTGTGGCGGCGCGACTGCACCCTGTATGACGGGAGATGTCTCCCGTTGTGGGCTTGGCCCTACGATGTCTTCTTCAACTATCTACTACACTTCACCTCCGAAGCTCTGGCTTATGCTGATGACTACACTTCTCTAACCTTAACATATAAAAGTTAAGAAATATCAACTGCTTCGAGGGTCATTAATCCCAAACTTGCTGCAATAACTATCTGGGGTAGCCGATAACATGTTACATTTACCGCTGAGAAAACAGAAGCGATGATAACAAGATTGAGAAAACACAGGCGATGGTAGCAAGATAACATGATAATTCAACTATGACATGTATATAGATTAGAGGCAAAACTTACTATTCACGGATGAAACCGACATATTGGGAATGAAATTTGACTTTTTATAGCCATAAATAGCCCAGTGCTGAGCCTGTGATGCAAGACTCCGGAAAAGTTAATTAAATCAACACTTTCGCATTCCGCATGATGCTAGGAATGCGTTATCGGAATGACTTCCAGGGTTCCGTCGCCTTGGAACCCGCTCCATGGCGCATTTTCTAACTTCTGGACTTCAATGAATACAAGATCTTCTATGAACCAGAAGTTTCTTCTCGTTTTGGGAATGCATCGTTCTACTGCCTCTCCCCCCTCACCCCTCAATTTTTTTTTCTGAAATCAGGACAAGGTCGAGATCTGCACAAAAAGATTAACCTCTTAGTCTTTGACTCGTCAGGGTATTACAACCTTCAACACCTGATGGATGTCGACACTCTTACCGGTATGTACAAGGCTTCTCAAGCTTCCACACCCGCTTCAAAATTCGTGGATAACCAAATGTGGGCATGGACAACTCAAGGCGGTCAGCCATTAACAGCATCATCCCTGGAAACACAAACCGAAACTGTCTCTATTTTCCGCTTGTTACAACTTGTAATAAAGTTGTTACATCTTGGCTTAACGTGTTTATGACGTATTAGAACGTTGTTACAACTTGCTATATTGGTTCTTATAACTGGCTAGGAAGTGTTAAAACTTGTTCGAACGTTGTACCATCGTCGTAGTTTCGGTGTGTGTTTGGCGGGTGCCTCTTGTGTCACTCTCAAGAAAGTCATCAGATGAGTATTGATTCCTGGACTCTCGCTTTTGAAATATCTTCTCTCAATATGTAGATAAGTAACATATGAATGTAATATGTAATTAACTCGACTGGCCATCTGTAGGCTCTGGTACATTTAGAGGGTTACTAATTTAACCTGAACATTGTAACTTAGTATTAAAGTTGATTTACAATAAACATATATTGTTTATAAATTTACGCCCTAGACTTGGGCTGGACGATAGAGCGACAGTCACACTTCATGTTCAATCCCAGACCCGTCCAAGGGGATTGGCACCATCCCTTCCCCCCCCCCCCCCCCCCGTCCCATCCCAAATCCTTATCCTGATCCGTTCCCAGTGCTATATAGTCGTAATGGCTTGGCGCTTTCTCCTGATAGTTCGCTCCCTCCCAATGCTAATAAGCAGCTCATTAAATAAATCAGATGAGCTGATAAAGGATAACAGCTATCAGCTGTCAGCTTCATTAGGAGCTTCAACGTAACTTTCTCCTTTTTTATGAATTAAGAGAAAGAGAGATTGTATGGGGTGGGGGAAGGGGTTGAGGGGGGGGGGGGGTTTGAGGGAGAAGGAGTTGAGGGGGGAAGGGGTTAAGGGGGGGTTTGAGGGAGAAGGAGTTGAGGGGGGAAGGGGTTGAGGGGGGAAGGGGTTGAGGAGGGAAGGGGTTGAGGGGGGAAGGGGTTGAGGGGGGAAGGGGTTGAGGGGGGAAGGGGTTGAGGAGGGAAGGGGTTGAGGAGGGAAGGGGTTGAGGGGGGAAGGGGTTGAGGGGGGGTTTGAGGGAGAAGGAGTTGAGGGGGGAAGGGGTTGAGGGGGGGTTTGAGGGAGGAGGAGTTGAGGGGGGAAGGGGTTGAGGGGGGAAGGGGTTGAGGGGGGAAGGGGTTGAGGGGGGGGGGTAATGGCGGACTGGTACGGTTAGGGGAAAAACACAATATCACGAACTTTACCTAAGCACTAAAGGAAGCAGTTAAAATTAAAAAAAATCTAAGTCAACAACCGAGTTAAATTTTTGTTGGAAGGGCTCAACCAGCATTAATGCTTGAGACACGTTTCGTAACGCACCGTTAGCGAGCACAGGTGACGTTGAATGGATGCTGTAGTTAAGAGATGAAGATGAAGATGATGAACGAGTATGATGGTGACATTTTTGAGATGATGATGTGGTGTCGCGGGAGCTGTTGAAGAGTTTATGAATCAACAGGTCATTCAGAACTTGTTCTAAAGATGCAACGAGTATAAACCTCAGATTTAGTATGGATTTACCGAATTTTGAGCTGCCTGGTACTCACTCTCGATTCACTCGATGCAATGCAAGTTTTACAGCTTCATGTAGCCACCGTCAATTGAAAATTTCACTGGCAGATGTCACTGATTATGCATCACTGCTTCTGTTGCTATCAGACTGCACACGGACGATGGTATTATAGACTACGAAAAGGCAACAGAATCCTCCAAATATAATAGTAAATCCAAACCTTCCTGAAATATAAAGATGCTGGTGTGTGTGTGTGTGTATTTTATATATATATATATATATATATATATATATATATATATATATATATATATATATATATATATATATATATATATTAATGCTGATCTCATAATATATTAAAATAATTTCCAAACCTGTGGACAAAGCCAGAAGGGAAGCAAAATATCATAGATTGAAAACTCAACTTGAGAAAAGCTGGTCACGCTTAACTGATTGGGCAGATTTCCAGTTCTTGAGGTCAGCAGTTTAAATGGGGAGGGGGTTGGAGGGGTGGAAGGGGGGAGGGGGTTGGTGGCGCATGGATGGGAAGGGGTGAGAAGTGAGGGTGATGGGAGGGGGTCAAAGTTTGTGACTGAATAAACTAACTTTCCCATCATTTGTTCAGTCTTAAATAATCCATCATTTGTTCAGTCTTAAATAATCCATCATTTGTTCAGTCTTAAATAATCCATCATTTGTTCAGTCTTAAATAATCCATCATTTGTTCAGTCTTAAATAATCCATCATTTGTTCAGTCTTAAATAATCCATCATTTGTTCAGTCTTAAATAATCCATCATTTGTTCAGTCCTAAATAATCCATCATTTGTTCAGTCTTAAATAATCCATCATTTGTTCAGTCTTAAATAATCCATCATTTGTTCAGTCTTAAATAATCCATCATTTGTTCAGTCTTAAATAATCCATCATTTGTTCAGTCTTAAATAATCCATCATTTGTTCAGTCTTAAATAATCCATCATTTGTTCAGTCTTAAATAATCCATCATTTGTTCAGTCTTAAATAATCCATCATTTGTTCAGTCTTAAATAATCCATCATTTGTTCAGTCTTAAATAATCCATCATTTGTTCAGTCTTAAATAATCCATCATTTGTTCAGTCTTAAATAATCCATCATTTGTTCAGTCTTAAATAATCCATCATTTGTTCAGTCTTAAATAATCCATCATTTGTTCAGTCTTAAATAATCCATCATTTGTTCAGTCCTAAATAATCCATCATTTGTTCAGTCCTAAATAATCCATCATTTGTTCAGTCCTAAATAATCCATCATTTGTTCAGTCCTAAATCCATAATTTGTTCAGTCTTAAATCCATAATTTGTTCAGTCTTAAATCCATCATTTGTTCAGTCTTAAATCCATCATTTGTTCAGTCTTAAATCCATCATTTGTTCAGTCTTCAATCCATCATTTGTTCAGTCTTCAATCCATCATTTGTTCAGTCTTAAATCCATCATTTGTTCAGTCTTCAATCCATCATTTGTTCAGTCTTCAATCCATCATTTGTTCAGTCTTAAATAATCCATCATTTGTTCAGTCTTAAATAATCCATCATTTGTTCAGTCTTAAATAATCCATCATTTGTTCAGTCTTAAATCCATCATTTGTTCAATCTTAAATCCATCATTTGTTCAGTCTTAAATAATCCAACATCAAATACTGGTGAACAAATATTAACTGAACAGTTCTCGATACTGTTAATTAACTATAGTTATCACGAGGCAGCTAGAGTGAATAACTACATTAATCTCTATTAACTTTTAAACTGTGCAACTGAGTGTATGTTCTTAATTAGCAATTGCAGATGTACAACTAATAACTTTCGTGCGATTTGGTCTGCGATTTTATCATAATATTGAGTTACACGAGATCTGAAGAGCACCTCGCATCAGGGATGGTTACCTTGAGGTTACCTTGAGGTGCTTCCGGGGCTTAGTGTCCCCGCGGCCCGGTCGTCGACCAGGCCTCCTGGTTGGGATAAGTGAAAATTATGAAATTTGTTAAGGTTAACTTTTGAAAGTACTTGAAACTTTGAAAAATATAAATACTAGTAAATTGTAATATATTTTTTGAAATAGATTTGATTCAATTTGGTAAGAATAATAAGCAAAATACACTTCTATGATTTATATAATGGTACACACGCGTTTTCGTGTACACACACAGAAGTACTAATACGCACACAAGCCTTTATGCAATGCTACTAAGGCTACAATTACAGCCACACTCCTGTGCCAGGTACGTCCACAACGGGCTCACCATAGCCCGTGCTACTTGGAACTTTTTGTAGCTGAATCCAAAAACAACAACATCTATTAAGGCGTTTAATAGATCAATGGAAATATGAGATCTATCAGTAAGTTTAAAGACAGCTAACGTAGTCCCAATATACAAGAAGCGAGACAGACTAGAGAGAATGAACTACAGGGCCAATGTCTCTAATCAGCATGCAAAGGTGATTGAGAACATAGCGAGGGAAAAGGCTAATAGCACATTTGGAGAGTACTGACGTTTTGAGATTTCTGAACGAAGAGAGAGAGAGAACTGAGAGTTCTCTAACTCTTAAGTCAAAAGACGTTTATAGTTCTTGGACGTAGGACGTAAGACGTCTATAGTTTTGTCTCATGGGATCCATTCAAGGCTGCCTCTGGCCCGCTCTTAATACTGTTGCCTTGACTGGTTAACCTCCGAACTCTAATTTTAACCCAAGAATTAATGTAACTTGACGGACAAGTTCTTTTCGACTCATATTACGGAGATAAAACCCTGGGTGATGCAGCGACCCACTCAATTAATAAAAAAAGGGCAGTTGTGGATGTGATTAACGTTGGTTGTATAATTTCTCCTTTGTACGTGTGTGTGTGTATTTTCCCATACAAGCAAAATATTATTACTGCTATCACCTCTCCATCGCCCTACACTGGACCAGGTGATACTGAGGCTTCAGCACACGAGTCTTCCTGTTGCAGACTACCTCAACTCTGGTGGGCATGCTTTAAGTAACCTGGGAGGAAGGTACTCCGAGCCCCAGCCGTTCTTAATTGCAACATCTCCGCAAATAGACACGACTGTCCGGTGACCCGAAGCTCAGAAACTAGTCTGTCAGGTTCTGTCGGGCAGGTGGTGTGTGTGGAGGGAAGATACCAAGCGAAGGAAGGAGAGAGAGAGAGAGAGACGGTAGGATGATAAAGACGAAAGAGAGAGAGAGAGAATGAGAAAGAGATGAAGGAAGATGGGACGAAGGAAGAGTGAGGGAGGTTTGCTTAAAGAGAAAGAGGGAGGGAAAGAGAGGGGAAGAAAGAGAGGAAGGGAGGGAGAGAGAGAGAGACGCACAGAGTGTGTGTGTGTGTGTGTGTTAATGAAATAGAGAAGTGGGATTTACTTAACAATTTTCTACCACAGACGAGGGCGACATACAATTATTCAACGCAAACTAGTATAGACACACATTTTTCTGCTGTCCTCTGTGGTCAAGGTTAGAGATGTGCTGGGCAACAGTGCCGTAGGCAATTGAACACTCAACCACAGGTGTTTGAAGTGATTTTACAAGGTAAACCGGCATTCATTGTTGATTGAAGGGAGGGAGGGAGGGAGAGGGGGAGTGGAGAGTAGTTCAGGTAAGTATAATTACAGGTACTTACTTATCAGTATTTACCTATCAGTGACTACGGGAAGTGAGGTCTTTGCTCCCTCCCTTACTAGCTTTGCTGTACCCATTGCGATATAGCTAAATATTCTGATTCTCAAAATCTTCGTGTAATGTGTTAAGGCTGTGGATGGGATGGGCGGAAGAGGGTCCACAACTTCTAGTGAAACTAGAAAGGAAATACTCCTACGGGGTATGAGTACTTTCATATATTTCTTTGACTCGTGTATGTTACCAGCTTCCATTTGTATCGTCTTGTCATAAATGGAAAGTGCAAATGAGTCAATAGAAATGTAAGGAAATACTGGAGTTCCTTACAAGTGGTCGACAAGAAGGTACTCACGGTGTAGTTGGTACAGTTAGAAAGGTACAGATTCAATGAGGCTCAGTCAGCTCTACACTCACACACATTAGAAAAGTCTGGTCATCTTTCAAGAATCTAAAAAAGGAAGCATTTAGATGGCTGTACACCTACGTGAGACGAAGTTTCAGAGTATTCCAACGCATCGTTGAGCTCCATCTATAAAACCACACGAGCGAATTCTAAAACGTTCAAAAGTTTTCAACGAGGCTCATCCCAGGATCGCGAGTGATGGTGCAAGAGTGGTTATCTTGAGGTTATCTTGAGATGATTTCGGGGCTTTAGTGTCCCCGCGGCCCGGTCCTCGACCAGGCCTCCACCCCCAGGAAGCAGCCCGTGACAGCTGACTAACACCCAGGTACCTATTTTACTGCTAGGTAACAGGGGCATAGGGTGAAAGAAACTCTGCCCATTGTTTCTCGCCGGCGCCCGGGATCGACCCCGGGACCACAGGATCACAAGTCCAGTGTGCTGTCCGCTCGGCCGACCGGCTCCCTCTGACTGAAGGACGAGTGACTGAAGGAACTAGACCTGACGACGCTAGAAAAGAGTAGAGTGAGATGAAGGGGGCGAGGGAGGAGGCTCTCTTTGTCTGCTGGGGAAAGCACTAAGCTATTACGATTATGTATCACCTGGAAGGGGTCAGGATAAGGATTTAAGATGGGGACGAGCGGAAGGAATGGTGCCCAACCACTAGGACGGTCGGGGATTGAACGCCGACCTGCATGAAGCGAGACCGTCGCTCTACCGTCCTGACTGACTGCTCAGAAACTGACTGCTGACTGTTTCTGACTGCTCAGAAACTTGTATCCACTTGAACTATGACTTTGATAATGTTGTCATGATCAACAAAACGCATTTATTAGTGGCGTACCATAATAAAATTGTTAAAGGAACTTTTGGAGGTTAATTTTTGTTTAACTTCTCAAGTGAAGAACGAGAGAAATATACAGCAATCGCACTGGAAATTAAAAAAATAATTGTCTGAAGTTCATTTTATAGATCAAGTTTGGCTTGACGCAGAGAGACTATAGTTTCGTAGACACTGTCAACATTTTCAAAGGCGGAGCAGAAGCAAGACATTACCAAAAAAAAGGCCCCCAAGCCGGGGAGATTATGTAGCAAAGCCAGGTAGAAGTGACCTACCTACATTACGGTAGGTCGCTCTACCGTCCAACCATTTGGGCTGGACGGTAGAGCGACGGTCTCGCTTCATGCAGGTCGGCGTTCAATCCCCGACCTTCCAATTGATTGGGGCACCATTCCTTCCTTCCCCAGTCCCATCCCAAATCCTTATCCTGACCCCTTCCCAGTGCTATATAGTCGTAGTGGCTTGGCGCTTTCCCTCGATAATTTATTCCTTCCTAACCTAACCTAACCTAACCACATACATAACCAAGCCTTAGGTTATGGCTATTGGTATACCATGTGGGTCAATAGGCCTTCTGCAACTTACTCATCTCTTATGTCGCAACGATTGGGCAGTGTGCTGGATGTTTCTATTTTGGTCTTGAAAATGGTAGAATGTGGCTTCACCCTTAGCTGGCTTTTGATAGGTGGACGAGTTTGCCCAATGTGCAGTGCTTTGTCGATATCTAATCTCCTATTTTCGTTGTATTTGTCGATTGTGTTTTGTTGGTCAGGATATCTCTAGTGATAGTCTGTGAGCACGTAGAGATTATATATATTCTTTGATAGCCTGGCTGGTTATGCATTATCAGTTGCAACATTGAAAGATGTTGTCTTGCCTTTACACTAAGATCGTTGGAGCTAAGAGTCCACCAGTAGGCATTTGAAGGCATAGACGGCATTTGTCTCAAGTCATATCACTTTTGGTGTTGAGAGAGTTAGTTCTGTACGAGAAAGTTGGCGGTAGTCGTGCTCTTATTGTTATTATTATTATTGTTATATATACATATTATTATATTATTAACTTTATCTATCTTATATAATAACTTATATTATTAACGCGATCTATCGGATGTTGGCGGTACGGGTCGCTTTTTGGCCAATAATCATCATCTCTTTCTGGCCTCCTTTTTCCACCTTTTGTAATCCGTGAAAGAGAACGTCCTGTAGAAACTCTGAACAGCAGGGGACAGATAATGTATCGCTGGCTGTTTTGTTTATGACAGCATGGCTGCTCTCCCCCTTCCTTTTATAGATCCCGTCCTTTTAACTAATGATCTCCTTAATGAGATGGGTCATGAGACGGAACAAAGGCGCTGTTAAATGTCTCATGATCGCCTCCGATTTCCCTTTAAGTTACGTGGCTTACTAGAGCCAACATTCAACAGCAAAAGGAAAGAACAGCCATCGCACAGGATCTCCGCGTCGACATTTTAATGTAACTTAATGTTTTTAATCGTCAAAAGCACGACACAAGAGTTTTGTACTGAAAATAGTATTGGGAAAGAAACCTGCAGGGGAAATGTTAATTTATATTGTGAAATATTAACACATGTGTCGGGATAAGAGAGAGAGAGAGAGATTGCAAGTGGCTCAGGTACAGTGTTCAATACAGTTCGAAACCTTGAACAAGATAACATCTCCTGCTGTTCCTGGGAAAAGGACCATACTTCACATCAGTCCAATAGCTAATATACCGTCCTAGCATCCCCAGGACCCCAGCGCACACCATCCTAGGAGCCCTAGGACCCCAGCCCACACCGTCCTAGGAGCCCCAGGACCACAGTCCTAGGGTCCTTCACAACTACATGACAGGTAAATTCTGATACCGAATTTAAATGCTGAAAAAACACACCCCTGAACCACCGAGACTTTTCGGTGTATAATTGAGGACACTCCAAGAAGATGAGATTCAGTGAGATACTGAAGTCGAGCAAAGCGAAGTCGATCGAGACTGAGCAGAGCAGTGACTGGCGAGGTCGATCCAGGCAGAGCAGAGGAGAGCAGTGGCTGAGGAGGATGCAGAGGTTGATCGATGGGGAAAGAGCAGTGTCTGATTAATGGGCTTCAACACCGTTTAATGCCTTTAAAATGTCAAAATATTATATTTTACTTTATAAAATATTTTTAAATTATTTTAAAATAAAATATTTTTTATTTTAAGACCACGAAGGAAGAATTGAAACAGGAATTTCCTCAGGTACTTTCGTATTTAATAATACATCTTCAGAAGGAATGATTCCTTCCGATTAATTTCTTCTGAAGATGTATTATTAAATACAAAAGTGCTTAAGGAAATTCCTGTTTCAATTCTTCCTTCGTGGTCTGACACTGTCATATTATATATATATATATATATAT
>NC_091201.1:25245627-25285627 GCF_040958095.1 Procambarus clarkii
GATTTTTTTTTTTTTTAGATTTAGCTACTCAGACCGAAATGTCCATGTAGCACGGGCTATGGTGAGCCCGTAAAAAAGTGTTAGTTCGTGTTAGTTGGAGAAGAAACTTCACACTTTAACAGATAATTATAGAGAGGCGTTCTCGTATTCCGTGAACCCTCTCTAGCTTAGGTTCAGGAGAATGTCATTAGGTCAAAATCCCTCTCAGCAGGAGTATTGGAAGGTGTTTGTAGTCTACCTCTGCCTCAGCTGGGCTTCCTGAGGTCCACCCCACGCCATAATTTCCCTCAGCTGAAGTTCTAGAGGTGGCTCCACAAAGTTCCTCAGTTGGGGAACTGGAGAACAGCCTCTTCCTCTGTAAACTGTCTCAGCTGGGGAACTGGAGAACAACTTCTTCCTCTATAAACTACCTCAGCAACAATACTAAAACAGAGCCTCGAACTCAGCAAACTGCCTCAGCTCTATAGAGGTTTGCTTCACCTTTTGATATATATTAAACCCAGAGGGCTCGGCTGACTGAGTGGCTGCGACGTTTACGATAAAATTATGTCTTCTTATAATCAAGTTTCTATAATAAACTTCTATCATAACTTGTAATAAACTTTTACGATTTTGTTTCCTTATAATTATAATGTATATTGTGTCTATGATGAAAAGATTCAGCTTCTACTCTTTTTTTGTTAGAAATTTTTGTTTTACTTCTATAATGATTAATTTCTGTGATTAACCTCTCGTTAAACGTCAAGATAATTTGTGCAAATTGGGTAGAAAAGATGATTATGATTGATGATTCTCTTGTGAATAAATTGATGTGCAGTTCTAATTCTCATCAACTCGTCAACCTTGGCCTCAAATTAGGCATCGACTGAAAGCAAGTTGACATCATTTCGTAGAATCTCTCTTAACAGGTCAGTTTGATCGTTGTATTTAGTACGTTGTGGCAAATCCTAATGCTAACTTAACCCGAAACGCTCGAACACGAGCCACTAATCTAACCTGGGGCCAGATTCACGTAGCAGTTACGCAAGCACTTACGAACCTGTACATCTTTTCTCAATCTTTGGCGGCTTTGTTTACAATTATTAAACGGTTAATGAGCTCCGAAGCACCAGGAGGCTGTTTATAACAATAACAACAGTTGATTGGCAAGTTGTCATGCTTGTAAACTGTTTAATAAATGTAACCGAAGCCGCCAAAGATTGAGAAAAGATGTACACGATCGTAAGTGCTTTGTAACTTCTTGGTGAATCCGGCCCCTGCCGATGGAACTGAAAACGTGGATATTTGCGAATCGCTGCATTTCATAATACTCTAAACGTTGGAGTGGCCAAAACGTACAAAATGTAACGTACTAGTTGAGAAGACGGGATGGACAGAGAACGATTGCTACTGCTGAAGAAAGCTTTCGAGAGAAACTCCGTGCTTAGTTTTACTAACTAGATGGAGAGTGAAAGTTAGTTTTACTAACGAGATGGAGAGTGAAAGTTACCTGCCCCTACTTGGCTGCACCGATCCCTGAGAGGCATGGCGGCTTGCACACACTTAAATCTCTACCATTACAACTAACATCCCGCCAAACACCGAAACTACGACGTTGGTACAACGTTTGAACAAGTTTTAACACCTAACCAGTTATAACAACCAATATAGCAAGTTGTAACAACGTTCTAATACGTCATAAACACGTTAAGCCAAGATGTAACAACTTTATTACAAGTTGTAACAAGCGGAAAATAGAAGACAGTTTCGGTTTATGTTTCCAGGGATAAGAAAGTACCTTAATGCTGAACAAATCCACAAGGGCCGTGAGGAGAACTCGAACCTACGTCCGAGAGGATCCCAGACGTAGGTTCGAACCCTTTTCACGGCCCTTATGGCTTTGTCCATTTGATGCATCACGCTATTGTGATTTCTGTGTGTGTGCCTTAATGCTATTAGCTGCTGCCTTGACATGGACAGCATAAAATGCTGTTGCTACCTTCGTCAACTATGCTCCTCCACATGGCTCCAGTTGGAAATTGATGAGGAACTCGCAAGAATTACTCCCGTCCTTGTCAACAACACTAACAGACTACACTGTGTAATTGGGTGTTGTTGTTGTTGTTACAGATTTAGCTACTCAGAACGAAGTGTCCGTGTAGCACGGGCTATGGCGAGCCCCTAATGTAATTGGGTGCTCAATGATTGATTGATAAAGATTAAGCCACCCAAGAGGTGGCACGGGCATGAATAGCCCGTAAAAGAATGCTCAATAACCCTCTGCACAATATATACAGGAGAGCAGATAACCACTTGGGCTGGACGGTAGAACGACGGTCTCGCTTCATGCAGGTCGGCGTTCAATCCCCAAACGTCTAAGTGGTTGGACACCATTCGTTCCCCCCCCCAACCCACCCTCGTCCCATCCAATATCCTTATCCTGATCCCATCCAAGTGCTATATAGTCATAATGGCTTGGCGCTCTCTACTGATAATTGTCTTCTTATCTTACCATGTCTATGCAAGACAGACGACAATGTGAATATATAGTTATTAATATTGTGTAAGCACAACAATCATCTTTTGTGATTGTTGTGTTATGTATATATACTATAGAACATTGTATATTATGCTACATAACTATATTGTGATATGCTATGTTATGTTACGTAATATTAGCATACAGGCTAGCAGCGTTAGGCAACCCGTTCTCGCACTTTCTTACAGTCAATATTGACTTATTAAATACGTGCATATGTGACCTATACCTATAATAGGTTAAGTAGTAATTGTAATTACGAAGCAATAAGATGCTTATCTTAACATACTAAGAAGGTTAGGTAAGGTCGGTGTTTTCTATGAAGCTTTTCAAGGTAAACTAGTATGTTTAGTATGTCACATATGCACGTATTTAATAAGTCAATATTGACTATACGAAAGTGCGAGAACGGGTTGCGTTAGGACAGGAGACTAACACAACTAAGGTGTTGTTCATCTGTAGTCACACAACTTCCTTCAAGAAAACTAGGAGGATGATCTTTCATAATACAATTTCAAGACACCATGCAGTCTAGGTGAATGGAATGCTTCACAACTTCGTGCCTTTGACCAGACCACACAGTAGAAGGTGAAGGGACGACGATTGATTTTTGATTATTGCCGCCAAAGGAGGCTAGTTTATTGTGCACCCCATACTCATCCTGTGAGCGGTAGCGCAAAAGCATTACAGAGGGCACAAAAGGTCTTTATCAGACCTCATCTTAGATTATTACATAAACAGTTTCTTCTATCCTTCACACCTTATAGTTACAATGTCAGCTAGTTACAGAGAAAGTGCTATTACAAGAGCTACATATTTACAGTAAGTCATCATACATTAATGGTAGGTCTTATCGCTAATACATAATAGTTCGACGACGTTTCGGTCCGTCCTGGACCATTCTCAAGTCGATTGTGACGACTTGAGAATGGTCCTTCCATTGAGAATGGAATGAAAACGTAAACTTCGTGACGTTCCCCGAACTCCCACACCTCTCTGTCCGCGATTACGGAGACGACTATTACTGACATTGGAGTTGGGCGATAAACCAACTCGCTAAATTATTTCCAAAGAGGTGACGTTTATCCTCGAAGGAACACGCAGCCTATGAGTCACGGCCTCTCTCAGCTCCTACGAGATTCTTAATTGTAAACGCTGATAATTTCTAAATATAATCTAAATATAATCTAATAAATATAATCTAAAGATAATAAAACGCTGATAATTCTCCTTTCAGAGCCGACTTCGACAAGCCGTGTACAAGAGCGAAGATAAAGGAAAGAATTGACTTAATGATTCAAGATTTGACTGCAGGAGGTGGCCAGCTGTCAAGAACACCTGCTGAGACCTGTCAAGTGAATGAAGGCCAACTGTGTTCAGACAAGGAGCAGGTTTGACAGTACCTATATCCTCCTTGCCTGCTGTCAAGATAGCATTACGCCAGTCAAATTTTTTTCATCTACAACAGATGTTACAAATGATGTGTACATTAAAAGTCTCAAGTTTTGAATCTCCTAGCGCCCAGGGGGGCCAGATTCAGGAAGCAGTTAGGCAAGTACTTACGAACGTGTACATCTTTCCTCAATCATTGACGGCTTTGGTTACATTTATTAAGCAGTTTACAAGCATGAAAACTTCCCAATTAACTGTTGCTCTTATTATAAACAGCCTCCTGGCGCTTCAGAGCTCATTAACTGTTAAATAATTGTAAACAAAGCCGCCAAAGATTGAGAAAAGATGTAGAGGTTCGTAAGTGTTTGCGTAACCGCTTCGTGAATCTGGCCCCAGGTTCGTAAGTGTTAGCGTAACTGATTAGTGAATCTGGCCCCAGGTGAATGGGACATGTATATTGTTGTTAATTACCTTTGAGGGATACAATTATTTTGTTAAATAGGAAAATAGAGAATGTCAAGTCTTGGATTTGGTTTTATCCAGCCCTTATTGTGATAATGGGTATAGTTTTATAAAACTAATAAAACAAAACTAAAATATTTAAATAAATTGTAAAGTAACTCGGGATATTATCAAATTTTGTGTAAAATCTCTATTGTTTAATAAAACGTAGAGGAAGAGTTAGTGCCTTGGAAAAAAATTGGGATTGGAATATGTCACATATAAACTTATTTATAAGCAAAATAGTGACTACAAGCAATAAGTCCTATATGTGCTGTCTTGTGCGAGAGCGGGTTGGATAATGGTTAGTTTTAGCTGCCATCTGCAACTGCAGGAATGTCTAAAGTTATAGAAGGAATAAGTCTCCAGTGTATGGTGTAGACGCCTTCTGGTCTCCTTTCTCTCCCTTTCCCTATCTTTATCATGGCCCTGTATCTTTATCATGGCCCTGTATCTTTATCATGGCCCTGTATCTTTCTGCTGTCCTCTGTTTTTGCATTCCTCCTCAGCCTTGCGTCATTTACAAACATTGATATGTACAAGCTCGCTCCCTCTGTATGTCGTTTACATAAATTAGAAACAGTAGCGGTCCCAGGACCGAGCCTTGGGGAGAATCCCACTTGTTGTACTATCTCAGCTCGAAACCACCTCTGTGACTGTGGACCTCTGTGACTGTGGACCTCTGTGACTGTGGACCTCTGTGACGGTGGACCTCTGTGACGGTGGACCTCTGTGACTGTGGACCTCTGTGACGGTGGACCTCTGTGACTGTGGACCTCTGTGACTGTGGACCTCTGTGACTGTGGACCTCTGTGACTGTGGACCTCTGTGACTGTGGACCTCTGTGACTGTGGACCTCTGTGACGGTGGACCTCTGTGACGGTGGACCTCTGTGACGGTGGACCTCTGTGACGGTGGACCTCTGTGACGGTGGACCTCTGTGACTGTGGACCTCTGTGACTGTGGACCTCTGTGACTGTGGACCTCTGTGACTGTGGACCTCTGTGACTGTGGACCTCTGTGACTGTGGACCTCTGTGACGGTGGACCTCTGTGACTGTGGACCTCTGTGACGGTGGACCTCTGTGACGGTGGACCTCTGTGACTGTGGACCTCTGTGACGGTGGACCTCTGTGACTGTGGACCTCTGTGACTGTGGACCTCTGTGACTGTGGACCTCTGTGACTGTGGACCTCTGTGACTGTGGACCTCTGTGACTGTGGACCTCTGTGACTGTGGACCTCTGTGACTGTGGACCTCTGTGACTGTGGACCTCTGTGACTGTGGACCTCTGTGACGGTGGACCTCTGTGACTGTGGACCTCTGTGACGGTGGACCTTTGTTTTATGTCTTCCATGTATCCTTTTCCAGATCTGTGTTTTTCCCAGTTTCTTGTTTCAAACCTTTTTTCCAGTTTTAAACCTGTTGCTTCATCTAGTATGTCTTTTGTTTACGTATTTAATTATTTATCCAAGAGTTCTTACATTCTTGTAAAGCCACTAGCACGCATAGCGTTTCGGGCGGGTCCTTAATCCTAATTTTCCCCGGAAAACGACCCGCTAAATTGTTTAACCAGGTTCCCATTCCCTGCTGGGTGAACAGAGGCCGTAGTTAAGGATAAATCCTCCCCAGCCAGAATACGAACCCAGGCCAAAGCGCTCGCGGAACGCCAGTTGAATGTGTTACCACTTCGCTAAGGGAACTGCAATGTGGAACTATTATTTGGGAATAATTTTATGTGGAAGTGTGTCAAGTGCTTTTTGACAATCTATGAAAATATAGTCTTCCCAGTCCTCATTATCGTTTCTTAAATAAACTACTTGAGAATGGTCCAGGACGGTCCGAAACGTCGTCGTCGTCCCTTCAACTTCTAGTGTGTGGTCTGGTCAACATACTTCAGCCACGTTATTGTGACTCATCGCCTGCTTAAATAAACTAGTTAAAGTAATACAAACAATTCTGGTACAACAACAACTTTCTAAATCCCTGCTGTACTTTCGTTATAAAGATGGTCGTCCTTCCCAAGTGTGTTATCTTTCTCGACCTGCCTACTTTCTCTAGCACTGTACACTCAATACTTATCAGTGAAACTGGTCTGTAATTTAGTGCCTCTTGTCTGCCTCATGTTTGTGTGCGTAAATATTGGAGGGACATTTACATATTTTCCTGAATTTGTGTGCAAATATTGGAGGGACATTTACACATTTTCCTGAATTTGTGTGCAAATATTGGAGGGACATTTACACATTTTCCTGAATTTGTGTGCAAATATTGGAGGGACATTTACACATTTTCCTGAATTTGTGTGCAAATATTGGAGGGACATTTACACATTTTCCTGAATTTGTGTGCAAATATTGGAGGGACATTTACATATTTTCCTGAATTTGTGTGCAAATATTGGAGGGACATTTACATATTTTCCTGAATTCTTGGAGATTTACTGTCTCAAGTGTTTTATTGAACATTTTAAATAGCATATGACGAAGTACCTGTGCTGCCTCCTTTGGTAGCTTTGATGAGAGTAGGTTCCATTGGTTTTGTCACCTTTAAGTTCTCTCAGATGTTTTCTTTACCTCTTATGTAGTGACTAAAATGTTATCCAATGTTTCTTCTGTCGTTTCATCTCATATCCTCGGTCTTCACGTTGATTCTATAGTGAAGGCCTTACGAAATATTTTGTCGTGTTCGTCACATACCTTTTGGTCTCTACTGTGAAAATTCTATTCAGTCTCAACCTGATTACATGATCTTTCACAGTTGGATTTATCCTCATACAACCATAGAACAGCTTTGGGTGAACCACAACTTTTGCTGCCATATAATGTTCAATTATCCTCGCAGCTTTTCTCCTGACTTAGTTGTATATATATATATATATATATATATATATATATATATATATATATATATATATATATATATATATATATATATATATATATATATACAACTATATAATATAATTATATATATATATATATATATCTTGTGCCATTTCGTGCCTACGGGCTCACCATAGCCCGTGCTACATGGACACTTCGTTCTGAGTAGCTAAATCTGAAACAACAGCAACATTTTATGCCTCTCTGTTATTCTCTTTTTTCTCCCTGTGCCTTTTCCACGTTAATTTTGATTTTCATCTTGGCTTCCCTGCATTTCATATTAATCCTGATGTTAGCTTATTCGTCTAACTCCTTCTCAAGTGGTATGAACCCCTCTTTTTTATCAGCACTTTTCCCAGCAATAACTTCGATCATTTCATTCGGTGTTTTTCCTTCTAATTCTTTCTCCTCTCGGACTTAATTCAGAAAGTCCCTCACCTTATTGTAGTCTCAAGTCTATTATCTCTCGTCTTGAACAGGTTCGTGTGTGTGTGTGTGTGTGTGTGTGTGTGTGTGTGTGTGTGTGTGTGTGTGTGTGTGTGTGTGTGTGTGTGTGTGTGTGAGCGGGGAAGGGGATGAGCAAGTCAAACACAATTTAATACATTGTTTTGTTTAGTTCATTGCTGAACAATATTTGAATATAATTAACCCACAGTCTAGAAGACTATCAAATACTGTGATTATTCAAGCTGGGCTACAAGAAGAGGTTTAGATTTCACGAAAGACAAATACAAGCATGCAGAACCGAGGTTAAATTGCATTCGGAAACCTGCAGGAATAAACTCATAGAACATCCTAATACTCAACATCCAACCCCCCATGATGTGCATTATTAAAACGAGTCTTCAAGTCCACTTAACATCTAATCTAGCTCCCACTAATTGGGAAATCTGCAGCCAATTTGTGGCTCTCTCAATTACCTGATGATGATGATCACTTGATCTTTGACATCTAACCCTCAATAAAATCTTCCAGTGGGTAACACAGGTTTGCCATTTGGAAGATTTTGCCATTTCATTGCCATTCACGCCTATTTGCCTTCTAGTCCTTGGGGGTTTATATTGGTGTTTTTTGATTTAGTAAAATTTATGCTTAGGGGTGCCTTCTCGCCATGCCCTGTGGCTTGGGGGATTGGTGCCCTGATGCTACATAAACACCCTATACCCCCCGAAGTGGCAAGGGGAGTTAGGGGACAAGAATAGCACTAGTTTTCTTACGTTCTGGTACATATACTGATATATGAAATAGGCATTTAATTGATATTAGACATTTTAAGTTTTCTAATCCCAAAAATATTAGCAATTTATCATTTAATTCTTTAACCAACGAATGCAAATGATAAATGTCTGAATTATCAAGGGATTATTTCTTGTATTTTATTTCAATGTTGACTGTTAAGTTTCCCCTCATGACATAATAAAAATTTTCCTGTTTAACACAATCCAGCTCGGTGATTGTTGCTGGTATTGGGCACCAAGGATTAGGGCAGTAATGCTGGGATTGTTTTTTATATACAACCTATTTAATTTAACTATGAGGATTAAACAGGTGAGTTAACAGGTTTTTCTTCATAAATTTTAATATTTACGCAATTGAGATTACTAGTCAATTCAACTACACATTATATATATATATATATATATATATATATATGTCGTACCTAATAGCCAGAACGCACTTCTCAGCCTACTATGCAAGGCCCGATTTGCCTAATAAGCCAAGTTTTCATGAATTAATGTTTTTTTGACTACCTAACCTACCTAACCTAACCTAACCTAACTTTTTCGGCTACCAAACCTAACCTAACCTATAAAGATAGGTTAGGTTAGGTTAGGTAGGGTTGGTTAGGTTCGGTCATATATCTAGGTTAATTTTAACTCAAATATAATAAAATTGACCTCATACATAATGAAATGGGTAGCTTTATCATTTCATAAGAAAAAAAATTGAGAAATTATATTAATTCAGGAAAACTTGGCTTATTAGGCAAATCGGGCCTTGCATAGTAGGCTGAGAAGTGCGTTCTGGCTACTAGGTACGACATATATATATATATATATATATGTATATATATATATATATATATATATATATATATATATATATATATTCTCTTTCAGGGAAACACAGAAAGCCATCAAATACAGGGGCCTGGCACACTGCTACAGCTTTGTTCCGATTGGTTCGGAGACCCTCGGTTCGTGGGGATAAATGTGCATCAAAGTTCCTGAAGGAACTGGGCGACAAACTGATCACTGTTACAAAAGACCAAAGAGCGAAAAGCTTCATGTTCCAGCGCCTTAGTGTCGCAATTCAGAGAGGAAAATGCCTGCTGCATCTTGGGCACGAGTCCAACCTCGGAGGAGTTCGAGGATGTGTTTAATTTGCAACAATGACTCGCAACATTGTTTTAAATACTAATGACATCTTTAAACAAATGATTTGCTCAAATATATTGCTTTTCAGCTCAAATCATGGGCAGGGAGAACCAAGGTGAGGCTACAGGAGCTGGAATTATGGCGAGCAGGAGAGAGAGAAAGCGTCGCAGGAAGCATAAACATTTTTGAAGAATGCAAAGCCAAGTGAAACAGGTAAACCAAAGGTACAAAACAAAATGTAATAAAACATACACAGAAACACACTACACGTACACACCTATGTATACATACTCATCGTCAACACATTACACACACACACACACACACACACACACACACACACACACACACACAGATTCTTTTAGCGTGAGAGTAGTAGAAAAATGGAATGCACTTGGGGAACAGGTTGTGGAAGCAAATACTATTCATACTTTTAAAACTAGGTATGATAGGGAAATGGGACAGGAGTCATTGCTGTAAACAACCGATAGCTAGAAAGGCGGGATCCAAGAGTCAATGCTCGATCCTGCAAGCACATATAGGTGAGTACATATAGGTGAGTACACACACACACACACACACACACACACACACACACACACACACACACACACACACACACACACACACCACACACACTGTGCAGACAAACGCATTACCATGTTGTACGAAATCCGTGAGATCACTGTATTATTTTATGCGTAGATTAGACACATGTATGAATTTGGGTGTATTTAAAAAGGAGCTGCCTCGTATGGGCCAAAATTCCTTCTGCAATTTATTTCATTCCACTAGTCTTCCATATGGACAATTATAGCATTGGGACACTAAGTGAAAAACAACCACTTCGCTGAGGAAAATAATTCGACACAGAAAAGGTGGAAAACAATTCCTTGCTCAATTAAAAAAATAATAATTAAAGGCAGTCAAAAGGATAGGTTATTGTGTGCTTATTATATAGATTTCTACAAGTAAATTTAACAGTAACTCTGAAAATAAGTTAACGAAGCTCATCAAATCGTAAGGCAGAACAACTTCATGAGCTAATTGCCTGGTTCATAATGCGAACTAACCACGAATCTATTAACTGGTAGATATCCGAGGTTCAATATTGTAATTATTAAATATTACAGTTACATAATTCCAGTTAATATACGCTTTCCTTACCTGTTTAAAGCAACATCCTTCGAGCAGGTGCTCAGTAATTACAAAACACCCTCCCCCCCTCTTACAAAAATATATTTTATCCAGGTATTAAGAGACTGAGTTAAGAGCGGCATAAATCTACTGGATATCTTATTAAACCTGATATAACCAATTGAAAGTTGGATCAACAGGAACCAGATTATGACGATACGTAACTACAAGGCAGATATTCTGAGATGATCGTTATCTTCATTATCCAAGTGGGTGATTAAGGCAGCCGCAATAACCCTACCACACAAACCACCATTACCAGGTCGCTATAGGGTTCAGTTACTGATACAGATTGTTGACCAGACCACACACTAGAAGGTGAAGGGACGACGAAGTTTCGGTCCGCCCTGGACCATTGATCGACTTGAGAATGGTCCAGGACGGACCGAAACGTCGTCGTCGTCCCTTCACCTTCTAGTGTGTGGTCTGGTCAACTTATTTTAGCCACGTTATTGTGACTCGTCACCTGCATATTGATGCAGATATACAATGGTTGATTTATGTATCTGTAAGAATTTATGTTCAACACTTCTTTAGCTTTATCCACACATACGAGTTTAAATAAAACTAGCTAATGCGTTTTTAGACAGGTATTCCACACCTGGGATTGTATCAAGCCTGCACTATCGGAGGTGTTATCGTCTTCGAAATCATATGACGAGCACTAAATACGTCACACAACATAATTTATATCAATAGGATTGCAAGTTTGAGTTGCTCAGTTGATTAAAAGTGCTTACCATAATTAATGCGGAAAAAGTGTTCTATATTTTTGTTTAGAAGCTGGAGCTCCGTGATATGTGAATATGTCACATGAGTATGTGATCTATGTATTAAATAAAAGTTTATAAATCCTATTCAGTATACCCACATATCTGATAATAGAGCGAAATTTATTTTTACTAGGTAAATTTTATGATTCAATTGTTATTTTACCAAATGAGTTAATGTGTATATACAAACACACACAAAAATCCCAATAACGTGATATATCATATGAACAAAATCCTCAACACGGGAACAACATCCCGTGCATAAGTTCGAACCCTCATCACAGGCCTAGTGAATTTCTTTATATACAAATGTTTTAATGAATTCTATGAATTCGTAAAATTTTGTGCATTTTTAAAACGCAATTTTTTAAAACACTTGTAATGCATAGCTGGACGTGCCTCATCTTCGTTATTGGACTTGATGTAAATAATATTCCATAACACCTTTTTTCGATTTAAAAACTTAAAAATTTCGAGCCTGGCCTCGGGCCGGGCTTGTGGAGTAGAAGAACTCCCAGAACCCTATCAACCAGGTAACCAGTTATCAACCTGAAGTTATTTTCATGGGTTTGATTAGGAGACTCGAACATCAGGTCGAGTGCTGTTATCGATTACCTTCATTCATGATATGATTCTTACTTCAATAGCGTACGAAGTCGAATTTAAGTCGATAATTCTGGCGACACGCCCACGCTGGTGTGCCTGTCGGTGACCCAAGACCAGGGGCCAGATTCACTAAGCCGTTACGCAAGTTCTTACGAACCTGGGGTCAGATTCAAGAAGCCGTTACGCAAGCACTTACAAACCTGGGGCCAGATTCAAGAAGCCGTTACGCAAGCACTTACAAACCTGGGGCCAGATTCAAGAAGCCGTTACGCAAGCACTTACGAACCTGGGGTCAGATTCAAGAAGCCGTTACGCAAGCACTTACGAACCTGGGGCCAGATTCAATTAGTCGTTACGCAAGCACTTACGAACCTGGGGACAGATTCACAAAGCAGTTACGCAAGCACTTACGAACCTGGGGCCAGATTCAAGAAGCCGTTACGCAAGCACTTACGAACCTGGGGCCAGATTCAAGAAGCCGTTACGCAAGTACTTACGAACCTGGGGTCAGATTCAAGAAGCCGTTACGCAAGCACTTACAAACCTGGGGCCAGATTCAAGAAGCCGTTACGCAAGCACTTACAAACCTGGGGCCAGATTCAAGAAGCCGTTACGCAAGCACTTACGAACCTGGGGCCAGATTCAAGAAGCCGTTACGCAAGCACTTACGAACCTGGGGCCAGATTCACGAAGCAGTTACGCAAGCACTTACGAACCTGGGGCCAAATTCACTAAGCAGTTACGCAAGCACTTACGAACCTGGGGCCAGATTCAAGAAGCAGTTACGCAAGTACTTACGAACCTGGGACCAGATTCACGAAGCAGTTACGCAAGTACTTACGAACGTGTACATCTTTCCTCAATCTTTGATGGCTTGGGTTACATTTATTACATTTACATTTAACATTTATTAAACTTGCAAGCATGAAAAGTTGCCAATCAACTGTTGTTATTGTTATAAACAGCCTCCTGGTGCTTCGGAGGTCATTAACTATTTAATAATTGTAAACAAAGCCGCCAAAGATTGAAAAAAGATGTACAGGTTCGTTAGTGTTTGCGTAACTTCGTGAATCTTGCCTCTGGCCTGCCGGATGAAGCCCGTTCTCCGAACCTGGAGACACACCTTAGTGGCAGTAACAAAAAGTTATAGATTCTTGCTGTGCATTGCAGGGTTAGTTTCTAAAGGCCATCTTTACTAGAGAACAGGGATGTAGCACCATTTTCGGGATATCTTAGGAGAAGAGAGATGCTGTGTCTGTGATGCTGCCGATAATGTCCAGTATTCCCCGGTGGATTCGTCGGAAACTAACTCGGATCTTGAAGATCATCATATCAGTTAGAGAGTACCGTAAGCCGAGTACAAAGGCACCTACACAGTGGCTCAACTCTCAATGAATCAAATCTCCGTTGTTGTTTAAGATTCAGCAACCTGGAACAAAAAAAAGTTCCAAGTAGCACGGGTTATGGTGAGCCCGTGGTGGACTTACCTGGCACAGGAGCGGGGCTGTAACTGGCTCGAATCCCCGGTGGCTGGGGGGTTTATATACTATTGGTCGGTGACGTCACTGTTGACACACCAAACATCCATGAATAACTGGCCAGTCCCCCAAGCCTACATTGATTAGCGGACGTCATTGAACCACGAGAATCTTATGACGTCATGGATTTGATATCTTTGTTGACAATTTGGAGCAAATTGCATCTTTTTTTTTTTTAATGGATAATCGCCTTCTACTCTTAAAATACGATTAGTCTTTTTCTTTAGTTACTTTTTATAATTCGTGAATGCTTAGAGTTCACGTAAAGTCTGCATGAACACATTCATTTTAAATGGAAGATGAAATGAGACACATCAAGTTTCTGCCCGAAACGCTTTGCGTAATAGTGGCTTTAGGCATTGTATGTACTAGCTCTATCTATTAATCCAACAAACTTTGTAAAATCTCTTTATGTATGTACCTTACCTAAATAAAAATTATTATAAAAATTATTATTATTATTATTATAAGTGCTGGGCGCCGCAGTTCACAACTCATGACACGTTGTGAACCATTGACTTAAAAACAACATAAAAAGATGCTTCCCACGACGTTGGAAAACTTTCTTAAAATACCCAAACTTGGTCTCAACTTGGGGCCCAACATATACGACTGCTTCAATTATATTCCAGGACAGAGATTGTGGCTTAACAGAGTTGTTGTTGTTCCACAAAATAACACTTGTTGTGGGCTTTGAGTCACAACGTGGCTTTAGTAGTTTGACCAGACCACACACTAGAAGGTAAAGGGACGACGACGTTGTTTCGGTCCCTCCTGGACCATTGTCAAGTCGTTGAGACTTAAGAATGAACGGACCGAAACGTCGTCGTCCCTTCACCTTCTAGTGTGTGGTCTGGTCAAACTTACTGATTGTCTTTTGCCTGTACTCTGCCAAATGCTTTTTGAACATTCATGATCGGAGACCCAATTGTATTCTCCCTAAAGTCACCTCCTAGTTTCTCTAAACCGGCGCCAGGATTAATTAAATTTCCAGTTTCAAGAGAAGGAGGGCACCGCCTCCACACACCGCCTACGTACGTGCTTTCATCATGAAGAATGAACTGCGGAAGGGGAGGAAAAAAATAAGCTGATTCCAATAACTAATCTACATTCCGCAATTGTAGTAAAGTTCTCGGTGACAGTCGCTGAATCAAACCTGCAAAATAATGAGTTGAACAGAGAATAGCCATTGCTGCATGCCATCTTATGGACCCACAAGACGAGAGCAGGATTATATATTTTTTGAAGAGGTTTCCCCCCCTGCATAGGACTTTCAGGGCGCCTGGGTATGGTTATGTTGTTATGATTGTTCAATTGTTATGTTATTATGTTTTAGGAAAATTTGATTCATTTTAGTACAAAGTTGTGCTGATTTCAGAGTCGACTGGTCGAGCGCCTAAGCAAGTTCAAAAACAGCAGATGGAGTTCGAATCTCTGGGAAGACGAGAACTCTCAATTTTGGTGACTGTGACTTCCAGTGAGCAAATGTTCTGCAAGATAACCGCCAATTTTAAGGCCTTCTAATTTATAGAAGCAGTTACCTTGTAAGACTAAGCTCTATGTCTCTCCAGAAGACAGGATTTGTACTGGATCTAAGGTCATTAAGATAAAGTTGTTACGTTCTTTGATAGTTACGAGACTGCAGTCCACCCCTGACCCTCTCTCAAATGTATATTGGAGAGTGATACACACTTGATTATTGTTATCGCGTAATGAGGTGATTTCAACCCTCATGTCAGGCCACGACTTCTTTTTTGTATTTAATTTCACAGTGTGTGACCCCTAAATATATTTGCATCATCTTGCAAAGTCTTAAGTTATTACTGGAAAGAGGAAATACTTATCATATATAATATAATAAAGAAGAACGTATACCCATGCCTCAGAATAAATAAATGAATATATATATATACATATATTAGTATATTTTGGTAGCAGTCTTTCCTGTAGACATATATTATTAAATATGACCGAAAAATTAAGATTAATAATTCTAACACGAATTTTCTCAATATTTCTTATGTTTTTTTTCACTGTCTATGTTATGTTTTCACCATCGACAGTGAAAAAAAAAAACATAAGAAATATTGAGAAAATTCGAGTTAGAATTATTAATCTTACTTTTTCGGTCACACACACACACATATTATTTATATATATATATATATATATATATATATATATATATATATATATATATATATATATATATATATATATATATATATATATATATATATATATGCAGACCCCAAAATCATTATCTCAACTAGTGAAGAACAGCATATCTGATGTCTTCAAGTATGATAAAAATGGTGAACATGCTTGCTAGATTAAAGACGTCAATGTTTAATCAGGAACTAATTTAACAACGCCAGATACATATGGCATATAATAGTAAAATAAAACAGTATCGATTAAACAATTAAATTATATATATATATATTATATATATATTATATATATATAATATATATATATATATATATATATATATATATATATATATATATATATATATATATATATATATATATATATATATATGTGCGTGTGTGTGTGAGTGTGTGTACTAACCTAGTTGTGCTTGCAGGGGTTGAGCTCTGGTTCTCTGGTCCCGCCACTCTACTGTCAATCAACTGATGTACAAGTTCCTGGGCCTATTGGGCTGTGTCATATCTACACTTGAAATTATGTATGGAGTCAGCCTCCCCCACATCACCTCACCTCAATGTATTTCATTTGTCAACTACTCTGACACTAAAAAAAAAAACTATTTCTAACATGTTCTAATTAAAAGCCGCTTGTTCTTATCTAATCTTCTAATCTTTCTGATTTTCTAATCTTCGCTTCTTCCAACACTCCCAAAACAATGCAGCCGTGACCTGAGTGAAATTATCACAACCTGCCAGGCATATAAATTGACAGACCTTCAATCCCTTAACAATAAACTTCTACACGCGCTACAATATAATTTGTGTACGAGAGAATTTACATATATGCAAATTAACAAAACATGAGTCACAGGTAACATTGGAAATTTGGATGGTTCAGACAATACAAATATGCTGAGTTTATTTACATCTACTAATTGTTTTTTTTTTAACCTCCAAACTATGCCTAAATGTAGTTACATTCTCGTTCACTGCTGATAAGCAAGCTACCTAAGTAAGTAACTCATTAGGGAAGAAGATTCAATAACTACACTTTAAGGTATATTATTAGTTCTAAGAAACCCTTTATTTCACAACCTCAATATTTCCAGGACTAGAATAGTATAACTCATCAAACTGCTAACCAAGTTGATTCCGGCTCCCCAGCGACTTATTGCATTCTAGATACAGTCTGATACACCCCAAATAAAACCATAGATACATATTAGAGGGTTCACCATGATACATATTATGTAGACCAGACCACACACTTAGAAAGTGAAGAGACGACGACGTTTCGGTCCGTCCTGGACCATTCTCAAGTCGATTAATCACAATCGACTTGATTATGGTCCAGGACGGACCGAAACGTCTTAGTCTTCTCATCTTCTGGTGTCTGGTTTGGTCATTAGATATATATACTTAAGTTAAAAAAAACCATTGCGGGTACACTATACAAAATTTACGATATTTATCGTAAAATCTCGCTTCTTGTTTTGATGCAAATCATTCTTTCATTTAGTCATTGCTGTAGTGGTTCGAAGTGTCTGTATACATGATCTAAAACGAGTGTTTTTGGCAGTGCGAAATAATTTCCATACATTAGAAACAGAATATATTAATTGCGAACATGCTCTATGTAAGAAAAGTTGAAGAAGGTGAAGAGCTTTGGTTGCTAGCTTCAGTTCCAAGTTACTGTTGTGTACCCAAAACGTTCATTACTGAACGACAAAAACAAAACGCAAATTGGCATCATTATTCCCCGACCACGAACTCTGTTATCTGCGCCCTGCGGTGATGAGAATGTTAGCTTGACTAAGCTACGATAAGAATGTTATCTTGATTCAGGTATGTTAAGATTGCGCTCCGGTCAAGGAATACAAATTTTATGCAGATCCTCGGCATTGGTTGGTGTTCCCGCTGCAGTTTCCTCGACTTACCCTTAACTGATCCTAAGCTGGATTTAATAATTTTTTTTTATTAAGATATGAGGTACATCTGCATTAGTGCAGCTACCCTAGACTATATGAAGTGGAGTACAGTGTGTCAAAAAAGCCTACTAGGTGATGCTAAAAAATCCCCATCACACAGGATGGTTAGTCATACAGAGGCACGTGATAAGCAGTCTGCACTGGCAGACTCCGGATGCATTTTGAGGATATCAACAACACAAGATTGAATAAGGTAGCAGTGGTAATACATCCACAGATCTCCTGTATCAGCTCTTGATACTGGTAATGGCTCAAAAGGGCCACCACTTACAGGATATTCATGCCCGTGCCACCTTTTGGGTGGCTTAATCTTCATCAATCAATCAATCAACCTACTCTACACTCGCTTTGCGTGTGACCTGTAGCCCAGCCGACTCACAACCGGAGCTCGTCCTCAGAGTTTACTCATAACCATGAGAAACAACAATCCCCCTCTACCATTCCACATCAAATCACCTGGTTAGTTAAGACATTTATTATGGTCTAAAATTATTTTACGATTCCAGTAATAATCTACATGTAAACTGGCAAGTGAATCTTTCTCTTGAACTGAAATTATGGAAGTATTTACAGAGAAGTGATTCGAACAGAGGTTTTCACCGAAGAAATGATTGAGAAATGTTCGAACGTTATCTGTTGTGAGCCAAGTGCAGCCCGTCCTCACTAACAAAGGCTCATTAGTTCACTTTAATAAGACTATCAAAATCCTCAGATTAGGCAAAATTGTAATTAATTTTGTCAATAAAGATGTTAATAATAATAATAATAAGTCCAGCAGGCAAACTACGTTTCTGAATTAAAAAAAAATCTACCTACGCGTGATTCACAAACGATGAAATTCGAACATTTCTCAAAATCAGTGTTTTCTCTGACGACCTCCTGTTTGAACTGTAACTTCTGCATATGCTTTGTTGACCAGACCACACACTAGAAGTTGAAGGGACGACGACGTTTCGGTCCGTCCTGGACCATTCTCAAGTCGATTGTGATGAGATTGATTGATTGATGCAATCTTCATCAATCAATCAATCTCCTCATCACAATCGACTTGAGAATGGTCCAGGACGGACCGAAACGTCGTCGTCCCTTCAACTTCTAGTGTGTGGTCTGGTCAACATACTTCAGCCACGTTATTGTGACTCATCGCCTGCATATGCTCTATCGTGCCACATATACAAATTATTGCCATCATGATCCAAACACGTGACCTAACCTAGACCAAACCATTCACCAACATTAATAAATAATGAGATAATACCGGTTCACAGTACGCTACGTGCTTCATAACACACAGAGATCACACTAATGTGATGCATCAAATGAACTGCGTCCGGGATGCTCCCGGACGCAGGTTCGAATCCTCGTCACGGCCCTTGTGGATTTGTTCAAGTGCTTCATAGTAGTTGGCAGAAGCTTCAACGACCATAGCCTGAGGCTCGTTGCTCACATTGGCTAATTTCTCGTTAATCCGCCAAACACAATGTTCATGAAAAACAAATTACATGCGAATTTCAACTGGTTACATATGAACTTGAACAATACTTCCCATATTTGTATCAGACTTCTCGAAATGCTTCATCCGCGAGCTGTAAATGCTGCTAATTACCCACATATCCCAAACACGTAATCTAGCCTATTCTAGGGTTAACTATAGACAATTTATCATATAATTATGTAACAATGCATTGAATTTGCTGAATGTGTTATTTTTCGTCAACCATCGCTTTTGGAAATACAGCCTGAGTATTTTCTGGGAATGATTCAATCTCGAACAGCAGTAAAAATAACTAATTTATTATATTGCTTTGGTTACTTTGCGTTGGTTTCGAGACTCAATGTCCCTGCGGCCCGGTCTCTGACCAGGCCTTCTCCAAAACCAAAATATTTATCCTAGGTCTAACTATACGAAAAATTATAATATACAAGAAATATATATAGTATACAAATTGATTATGTATATATAGTATACAAATTATAGTATACAATTATAGTATACACCTGTCAGATCGTCAACTACGTTATTGTGATTAATCGTCTGTATATCCACCAAGTAAAAATATACAGGGAATACTTCATAGGATATATAGAGATAGACCTGAAAGCGTTTTTGTATACCCTATATCTTTGTCCTACTAAGTTATGAGTTTTCTCTCATCAGACAACCGACGGTTAGAAAGGCGGGGTCCAAGAGCTAACAGCTCGATCATGCAGACACAAATATTAAATACAAGGCTCAGTGTGAAGGCATTACGATGTTACAGTGTAAGTACTCAACTCATTTAGTTTTCTCTCTCTCTCTCTCTCTCTCTCTCTTCCATTAATCAGAGTCCCGACTATGAAGGCGATAGGCATGACCGAGCAGCGGAGATTACAGTTATTAGAAGCGCTTTTGTTAAATCTATAATCTATTGTTTAATTAAGTTCCTTATGTTGCATCCTTCGTGTGTGTGTCTAGGTATTTTCAAACCGGTTCTTGGGGTCAAACTACATACAAACATATATACATACACACACACACATATATATTATATATATATATATATATATATATATATATATATAGCAACGTGAAAGACCTTAGTAAGATCTTAAAAGATACAAAAGATAAATAAGAAGATTTTTAATATCTGGAACATTGTAAAAATAAGTTGTGTGTTATTCTCAAACTCATGGTATCCCAATCTCGCCTTGTTAGTAAATACCCGCTTAATAGTAGGATAATAAACAATTACCGGCTATTCGCGTTTCTGGTTGGCATCTTTGTGCTCTGATATGTTCACCTGATAACAGCGCGGGAGAACAGATGAACATTTACAGGTCACCAACAACTATTACCATCAAGCTAGACCCTTTACACGTCGTGTTAAAGTAGAACCCAGACGGAGGAAAACAGCCATAGGAGCCATCAACTGCCATTTATGTACTACGCTAAATGGATTTAATGCTGCGAATCACTGAAACATTAAGGGAGTTTTGCCATTAGGTTTTTGGAGTGGTCCAAATGCAAGCAGCTGTTTGGTGATTAGGTCGTGTTGGCTATGCCCTCCGCTGATTGGTGTTGATGATCTCGTGGTAACTGTATTCAGCTGTTTGATGGTAGTGATTATGTCCTGTTATTCACGTTGGTGTTATCGTGTTGAGCATGAACTGGGGCTGTTTGTCGATATCTTGCAAGACAAGATATCGACAAACAAGATATCCTTCTGTAGTCTCCTGCAGTCTTCCTCCGCATTTATCAAAACATTGATAAGGAATATGTCCTTCCTGGGATACCATTCACATGGCAGGAATAAGAGATTAACCCTGATATTAACCTTGAATTAGTGCTTTGAAAACGTCTTGCATATCTAGTGACTTCTCTCGTTGTCAGTTTTGCTACCAAAATACTCTTATTTCTTCTCCCTTTTTCTGTTCATGGTCTTCTCCTACGCTCCCTTGCGTAGGAGAAGGCTCTCTTCTTATTCCTATTACTTTCTCCTTCGGTGGTTATAATAGGAGTTGCCTTGTATGGGCCAATAGGCCTTCTGCAGTTCTCATTATTACTACTATCCCCTACACCTTACTTTCCTCCTCAGCTCTCTCTTGCCTATTTATTGCCTGTCCCTACCTCCTAAACACACGGGAGACATCTCCCGTCACGCAGGATGCAGTCGCACTTCCACAGATCTCCACAGATGGCTCAAAAGGGCCACCACTTACGGGCTATTCATGCCCGTGCCACCTTTTGGGTGGCTTAATCTTCATCAATCAATCAATCTCCTAAACACAATCAACTTGAGAATGGTCCAGGACGGACCGAAACGTCGTCGTCCCTTCAACTTCTAGTGTGTGGTCTGGTCAACTTACTCCCTTATTCTCTGTATCACCGTATCTGTACGCAGACTGCATATTATTACATTGTCAAATCTCATTTGACGTTGTTCCCACTTAAGAAGCTCTCGTACAAGCGAAAGCTATTAGCACAAGACCGAAGTTATTAGCAGAGAACGAAATTAGGGAAACGTCATTTTTAGAGTTCCATAAGGCTCAGGGCTCCGTCTAATGATATTCCCAGTGGACGTGATGTACTTGGTGAAGTACATCGCGTTACTCTTGTGTTACTGCTGGTGATGCAGCGGTGAGGACAGAAGAGAAATAGACGATTGAGCACTGCATGAGTTTCCTGTAAAACATCGTTAAATTACAGGCAAAGGTACACACAAGCGGCTAATCGAATTCCGACCAGAATCGTGCAGGGTCATGAGGATGAGGACAGATGTAGAGAGTCCACAAAAATCACAGGATTTCGATACTCTAAAGGTAATTTAACTTTGGATTATACCGAGTCCATAAGCGGTCTTGCGGCATCAAAGCTGATACCAAGATTTACCACACTACCTTATGACTCCGGTGTGATAATGGAGTTCCTCCACCATACGGTCCCTTCAAATGCATGTGTAAATCTTATCAATATGATATATCAGTGATAAAATCATTTGAAGCAATGCAGAGATTTGAACCAGCACTTGCTACAATTTTATTTTATTTTTGATATCACATTAGTGTGATTTTCATGAGTTATAATATTAAAATGCAGACGAGGAGTCACAATAACGTGGCTAAAATATGTTGACCAGACCACACACTAGAAAGTAAAGGGACGACGACGACGTTTTGGTCCGTCATGGACCATTCTCAAGTCGAATGTGATTGAAATATCACAATTCAGTAATATTGAAATATATGTAATACCAAATGTACTTCAGGAGGCACTCATTTAATTACAACAGCATATGCTTAGGTAGTGAACTTTTGAACAGCCTTCAAATCCCTAGAAAAATGTGCGTTGAAAGCACTGTTTACAGCTTAAGATTGGCAGTACTGACGTGGAACTCTTCTTCCCGAAAAAAAAAGAAATTGGACACAAAACTTATATTTACAAAGTTTAGAGGTTTGTTACAAAAAGTGTTTTACAACTGACGTTACTGAACTATGACAATAGAAAGGCCTTATCGATGATAGAACTACATGTAGAGGGCCTTATAATACGAGCTCATACACACAAGGTGTATGTGGGTGTGTGTGTATTACCTAAGTGTAATTATTACCTTAATGTAGTTACAGGAGGAGAGCTGCTCTCATGGTGTCCCGTCTTCCCAGCACTCTTTGTCATATAACGCTTTGAAGGAATGTGTGTGTGTGTGTGTGTGTGTGTGTGTGTGTGTGTGTGTGTTGCTAGCATGCAACCTGCATAATTAAATAAGCAAAAGTACAAAGCCCAAAAAGCAATGTTTAGTGAGAAGAAAACAAAAAAAAGATTAATGAAAACAACCAATCCACCATCCCGCTGCACGTTTGGAATTCTCTCCGGGAGAACTTGGAATTTTATTGCTTTTGTTATCTGTACAAATACGCTGAGAGGCCGATAATTATTTCCATAAACTCTGTCTACAAGTCATGAAAGAAAAGAGGGAAAAAGTATTCACAATATAAACATTGTTCTCTTTCCTCGAAATGGCTTTGTTTAATTTGTATTGATCAAGAGCTGCTGCATATGTTCGGTTTACCCTTTGGTTTATGAAAGATTAATAGGGGAAATAAACCCAAACTAATGAAGCAAGAGTCTAACATATCACACTCGTCTGATTCTGAAGCTTCCATTCACGCCCTCTCGTTCCATTGGAATTCATTTTAACATCCTTTTTTTAATTTTGATAAATTCCCCACTAAGTATTTTAAGGTTCTGTAATGTCTTCCATCTCTCTCTGACCCCTTTCTCTATTGAGGTCAGGTAATAGCTCTTGTTTTTGTCTTCATACCTAATTCCTCGCAATTCTGAGACGAGCCTCGTTGCAAACTTCTGAACATTCTGGTTTTCTTTTGTATTTTTAAGATTAGGGGCTCCGCGATGGGGCGGCATACTCTAAGACTGGTCTCACGTAGGTAGATCACTGCATTCAGTGATCTAAATGCATCCATATATATAGGTTCCTGAATGATGTTCAGACTTACTCCATTGAGAGTATGCTGCTGATGCTATCCTATTTATGTGTCTTCAGTTTGGTTTGGTGTTATTTCCACTCCCAGGTCTTTTTCTCTAGTCGTTACAAGGAGAAGTTTCCCTTCATTGTGTACTCTCGTTCGAATCTCCTGGTAACCGTTTCCATTACCATACATTTGTGTGTGTTGAATTCTTATTGACCATTTCTCCGACAAACTCTAACTTGATTAAGTCGTCTTGGGGATTCTTCATCTGTCTCGACTCTTCTCATTAATTTTGCGGCATCCGGAATCATCGACAAATAGGCTTCATCTACTATGGTTAGGACATTAATGAGAAATAGTATGGACTTTCAGCGCCGTGGAGAGAGGGGGGACCTGCTGCCTGGGTAACAGCTTCTCCCCCGAATCAACCTATCTTTGTGCCCTGGTGAGACCACTCCAGACCAGGCCGACACCAGAGCGCAACTCCATAGTCTCCTGAGACTGATGGATGCCTACTACTACAAGTAGTATGGGTACCAGCACTGAACCCTGAGATGCCTCGCTTGTTACTCTAAATCCGGCAGACTTCACGCCCCCTTCACTTTGATTTTCTGATTCCTACTTGTTTGGTACTCTCTTACCCACGATTGTGCACTTCCACTTACTCCTTCCTGTCCTCTCAAGTATATATATATATTGCAGTCTCCTGTGTGGAACTGTGTCAAAGGCTTTTTGGCATTCCAGAAATACACATTCTGCCCAACCTTCTCTGTCTTATTTTTGTCACTTGATACAGAACTCCAGTAGGTTCGTTAGGCAGGATTTCCCTTCCTTGAAGCCATGGTGGTGCTTGCGTATCTGATCCTCGTTACGTGTTTATCTATTCTTATCCTTATTATTCTTTCCAGTACCTTGCAGCAGATGCTTGACAGTGATACCAGTTTGTGGTGTAGTCTGTTCCCTCTCTCGTTTCTATAGACACGACATTCTCCATCTTCCAACAGCTGAGTAAAATTTCATTCTCAATTGACTCATTCCACACCAGAGCGAGACGTATACTGGGGCCTGGGCCGCTTCTTGTACCACAGTGAAAAATTATCTGGTCCCACAGGTTTATTTTCATCTAATGATGCTAGTTGTCTCATTATAACTTCTTCCGTTATCTCAATATTTGTCAGTCTCTTGTCTAAGGTGTTCAAGTCTCCTAACACTGGGAGCTGTTGCAGATAAGTCGTGAACACACTGGGGAAACTGGCATAAGGCTTCTTGCAAATTTTCTAATCATTATCTGTATGTTCTCCTCCCCAGTCTTGCATAATCTTGTCACTTGATCACTGTATTTTTCTTCGTTCATATGTAGTAACCTCGTATGTTTCTTTGCAATGGATGCAATGTCATTTCTAGAGACTTTTTCTAGTCCTCTTATGTTTATGTATTCGTTCCTAGCTCTGTTGCATTTATACGTGTTAATCTGTATTCTGTAATATTTTTTTAACTTTCTCCTGTGTTGTCCAATCACTTGAGATGGGCGGTAGAGCAACGACCTCGCTTCATGCAGGTCGGTGTTCAATCCCCGACCTTCCGAGGGGACTGAACATCTACCTGCATGCAGATCGATGTCCAGTAGTTCGACACACACACACACACGCTTCCGTGTAGCTCCTTTTCCTGCTGCCTGTTCTTCTTTCTCTAACCTCTTTGAGAGAGAGCATGTGGGGGGGTTGGGCTGGATATGGTTGGGGTGGATATGATGAGGGTGGATATGGTTGAGGTGGATATGGAGTAGATATAGTTAGGATAGGATATATCACAGAATAGAAGAATTCTCAGCTCAAAAATTTGCTGTATATCTGAGGTCAGTCTTATTTTTCTACTATTCCACTTTCATCAAAATTTTTATAACGAATATATAATAATCGTCTATTGAATCCTTCAGCATGCATTTAGACCTTCAGAGGTCTCAGCTGCTGTTTCATTCACCGGGTCCAATTCTGTCATCCTTGATTTCATCTCCTGGCAACTTTTCATCAAAGCTTTTCAAAATCTCTTCAAATTCCAGCATTTCTAAATTTATTCTGGTTCATTATTTTCACTGCAATTAATCATTGCATTACCACTATTCTATATTGAAATTTCGTCGAGTTTGTTCAGAATCACTTTGAATCGTTTTTCATATTATGGTTTTCTCTTCTATTTTTACTTACTCTTCTGTTCTCATTGATTTCAGGGGGTTATTCTAACCACGTTTTCCTATTCACTTACTCTGGCCCATCTTTCATGTTTGTGTTGTAGTAGTTTCTTGTAGGTACTATGTCAAGGGCTCTCTGCCAGTCCATGAATACATAACAAGTCCAACCGTCGCAGGCTTGCCTTATTTACATGATATCATAATTAAACTTCAGTAGATTCGTTAGGCATGATTTCTCGTTCATGAAGTCCCGTTATTGATTTGCATAACTAATCCTTTTTGTATGTAACTATACTATTAGTAGTAGTAGTAGTAATAGTAGGCATTTGCAGGCGATGAGTCACAATAACGTGGCTGAAGTATGTTGACCAGACCACACACTAGAAGTTGAAGGGACGACGACGTTTCGGTCCGTCCTGGACCATTCTCAAGTCGATTGTGTTCAAGTTCTAGTGTGTGGTCTAGTCAACAATAGTAGGCATTCTTCAGTCTCGAGAGACTATAGAGTTGCGCTCTGGTTGCTCTCCAGGGCTCAAAGCCAGGGTAGGTAGATATGGAGAAGCTGTTAACCATGCACGAAAAGTAACGTACTGTTCTGTTTTCTGTTTTGGGTTCTCTGGTAAGGTTAAACACTTCTTCAAACACTTCAAATATTTTTGTATTCTTTCCTAACTTTGTTGCACATAATCCGGGCTTACTTCTGTCCTCAACTACTTGGCCTGGGCTGTAGAGCAGCGGTCTCGCTTCATGCAGGTCGGCGTTCAATCCACGACCGTCCGCAAGTCATTGGTGAGCATCATTTCTTTACCCCCCACCTGTCCCATCCCAAATCCTTATCCTAATTCCTTCCCAGTACAATATAGTCGAAATGGCTTGGCGCTTTCCCCCCTGATAATTCCCTCCCTTCCATGTGTGCTACTGTTGCTGCGCTCTTTATAATTCATCTATAATAATACATATATAATATTACATCTATAATACATCTATAATACACCTATGCATACTTCGTTGGTATCTTCGTACTTTTGTATGTCTTCTATTGTTTTCAATAGGGGGAAGAGGGGAAAAAAAAGTGTGTACATTACAATTACCACTTTTTTTTTTAATTATTCCTCCCCCCCCCCCCCATCTGCTGTAAGGGTTCCAGGAATATATTGTGTGTAACCATTTGCATTGTTCCATCTTACAGTTAATTAAATTTCGACTTTTCGTTTTTTTCTAGGAGTTCCACTTCAATCATATCTCTGTTTCCATCCTGTCCTTATTGCTCGGTATTTCCTGAAGAAAAATTGCAATTATACAATTCATATATGTTACTGTTACTGCAATCATATTTAGTTGTTTTTCACAATTATTTTAAGTTGTGTATATGTGAGTGTATTATAATGTTTGCGTGTGTGCTTGCTTGCTTGCATGTTTTCTTGCGTGCAGAGGTCGGGAGCGATGACTTGTGAGTCGCCCCAAGCAAAGACGATCTCTCCTGACCTTGAGACGCAGGGTACACACACACACACACACACACACACACACACACACACACACACACACAGAGTCCAGCTGAATACTAATAACATTGATCTAACAAAGTGTTAACCAACCAGAGCGCCTTGCTGACTGTAGTGTTGTAACCCTCAACCAAACACTTAACTATCTACATCGCTTGTTAAGTTGAAAAATAAATCCGTCTACGTGATTACATATTTTTTTTTATGTTGCTTGATCTTTTCTCTGGAGAGGAAACACGATATCACCATTTTATGTTAATTGCGTTGTCTAATGCAGCTATCATTAAGTTGATTTATGAAACCTGCAATTTCTTCATTTGTACCTCGTGTAATTACTAAATTATTCAGAAAACTGTTTCACATATTTCACATATATATAGGTATTTCCATTTATATATATATATATATATATATATATATATATATATATATATATATATATATATATATATATATATATATATATATATGTATATATATATATATATATGTATATATATATATATATATATATATATGTATATATATATATATATGTATATATATATATATATATATATATATATATATATATATATATATATATATATATATATATATATATATATATATATAACTGAAAACTCACACCCCAGAAGTGACTCGAACCCATACTGCCAGGAGCAATGCAACTGGTATGAACAGGACGCCTTAATCCACTTGACCATCACGACCGGACATAAGGAAGTGATAGCCGAAGCTATTTGAACCACTTCCCCGCCGGCACTCGGATGGTAATCTTGGGCATAGCATTTTATCAATAGCTATTGATAAAATGTCAAATAGTCTCATTTCCCTCTCAAATAGTCAATTTCTAACTCTGTTATGTGATTTCTCAGAGCTACATAAATTGCAATATATATCATACATATTTTCTGGCTTAGTTTCCCTCTGTAGGATACTCGATACTTTGTTATCTGGTTATCTAATACTTTGTTATAGGGTTATCTGATACTTTGTTACTCTGGTTATCTAACCAGTACATGTGCCATAGAACGCACAATCTTTTGCGTTAATTTATTTCATATATCTGTATAAAATTGTACAATCACTGCTCTCTTTCCATAATTCTCAAGCACACCACCACCATCACCACCGTTCCATGCTATGTGACAGTTGATCTACAACCACTATTTTTTGGTCCTTAATATGATTGGAACCATTTCTGCATAGGCCTCAACATGTACACTCTTCCAACAAATTGATGATTTTTTCACCGGTTCGCCTCTTCCAATGTTTTCATCAAGAATCATACGAATTTGCTCCTTTTGTTCAAACCATCAACTCCAATTATGCTCACATTAACATCTCTCTCTCTCTCTCATAATTTCCACCTATTAAGCTATTAAAGATTTGTAGCATCTACTTCTCATCAATTTTGCACAATTAAGCATTCATCCATGTCTACCTTCACCCTCATTCCCATACACCTGTCATCCAGTCTTTCTGCGATGATTTTTGATGATTCGAATGTGCATCATGAAATTAATCCCTATCTCCACATTCGATTTTTTTTTGTTCTTTTCTTGCCATTCTCGAACATTTTGTATGCATACAAAATCTATAACCTTTTCACAGCAACAATTGTTCATGCCACCACATTGCACCAGGCAGTTCCACTCATTTGTCCACCAATTTGTGAAACTCAACATTTTCTTGGGACTCTTAACCAATTTTGTATTATATTGCATATCACTAAGCTTCATTTGCACATGTAAAGTGACCAAGATCATTGTCATCTCTTGTTAGGAATTCATATACTATGTCTCTCACTCAACCTCAATTTTGATTCTCCGAGTCTAACCTCAATTTTGATTCTCCGAGTCTAAATTCCAATTTTGGTTGGATCACCAGTTCCCCACTTGTTAAACTCATAACACCCCCCAACAGGTGTAACCAAAAAATAATATATACCCCAAAACAGCCTACGGAACTGCACAAAAGTCGTATTATGAGGTACAGATTTACAAAAGATGGTTTTACCCAAATTTAGAGAACATCAGAGATGATTATGGATGTTGAACACCAATATAATTGATAAAAAAAAATTAGAAAAGATAGTGAAGGTAGAGACAAGTCAGGTTGGGTGATTACAGTGATTTGCCACTCAGTAAAAAAAAAAAAAAAAAAGGCAGCTGTTTTCGCCAAACCAGGAAGGTGTAACCCATGCACCTCGCCTATATTATTGATACCGAGGCATAGAAAACGTTGAATGTTACCGTGGCTTTTTGTTTTCGTCAAGCACTGCTATTTGAACGGATTGGTTGATTCTACAGAAAATTACGACGTATCAGTTGAAAGGAATAGTTGGCCAGGGAAAGGGAGTGGGGGGATGGGGGGGGGGGGGGGGGCAAGAGGCCTAGCCAGTGGAGGGTCCTAGCCAGTGGAAGGCCAGCACGTGGAGGGCCGTCGAGGGTCGCTGACAGAAGCGTTGACCGTTGGTTGGGACGCCCAAACTCTTGGCACGGGGCCAAGCTGGATCCTACCCATCCTGCACCTGGCGTACCCACACCCCACCACCTGGCGTACCCTCACCGCAGCACCTGGCGTACCCTCACCGCAGCACCTGGCGTACCCTCACCCCACCACCTGGCGTACCCTCACCGCAGCACCTGGCGTACCCTCACCCCACCACCTGCCGTACCCTCACCCCACCACCTGGCGTACCCTCACCGCAGCACCTGGCGTACCCTCACCCCACCACCTGGCGTACCCACACCCCACCACCTGGCGTACCCTTACCCCACCACCTGGCGTACCCACACCCCACCACCTGCCGTACCCTCACCCCACCACCTGCCGTACCCTCACCCACCTATCACCTAGTGTCTCCTAGCCCAACCACTTTATTAAACGGGGTATCTACATGTGTATAAACATTCAAATGTGCAGTGTTATGTATTCAGTGCCCATGACGATACATTTAAAATTGCCGCCAGAAGTGCCCTTGTGTGTAGAGCCTCGTCCGCGCATGCGCGATGTAATAATCATCTAACATTAGAAAGTCTTCGAAAAAAAAATGTCTGCCTCTAATCATAATATAACTATTCATTGAACATGTAGTGCTTGGAAATAATTCTTCATTATTTGTATAATTAGCGACAAATATGAGATCCATATGAACTAGTTTACAGGTGATTAGTGGAAAGATGACAGTATAGGAACCAAACAGTGGAGGAAGAGTGTGATGATACACAGAGTGGAACATATGGAACTATGGAAGCCTTGGTGATACATAAGAATATTCTCTGAAAGACTCATGCAATGATGAGGTCTAGCAGTCTTCAACACTGCACTACACTCAAGGATTAATGGAACTATTATATGAAGCTCTTAGCTAGGAGGATGTAACAGATTATTTACGATATAAACAACATATTTTCCTGATGGGGAACTTGGAATTTTACTTTATATCATGTGTTACACTGAATACAATAAACTGATTCTGAAAAAGACTAAGTCTGTTGATCAAACTAAGGAAGAATGCACTGTGTCAGAGTTACTGTGTGGTATTGCTACGCTGATAGCATATTTTACTATATGATTGGAGAGGATGTTGCGGTATCTTTCTGGGATAACAAGTAATTCTCCTAGAGTAAATTTAATTTTTAAGATAACATAGATTCACATTTTTTATATATTTAACTCTGTTATAAGTAATATTTGCAGTTTGGAAGTCATTCAGGAACTTGACAGTAAGTAGTGAGCAAAAATGAGAGAGAGATTTGTGTAAACTTATTTTCATAAGTTTTGTAAACAAATACAATTTTCATTCCTAACCTAATGCCTTGTTTATAATTAATATTTACTTCTCCAGGAAATGAATTATAAGTGAATTATTTTACATATCACAGTATCTTATGATAGTTATAGAATACGATTTTGTGAGGGATATTGAGACGTTTCTGATCACTTACACGGTAAACAAGATGCATAATTTCCACTAAATCGACCCCAACCGCTGGGGCTGGACGGTAGAACGACAGTCTCGCTTTATGCAGATCGGCATTCAATCCCCGACCGTCTAAATGGTTGGGCACCATTCCTTTTTCCCCCGTCCCATCCCAAATCATAACCTGACCCCCCTTCCCAGTGCAATATAGTCGTAATGGCTTGGCCCCTTTTCCCTCTGATAATTCCCTTCCCCTTCCCTAACGAAGCCCAACCCCCTCCTTAAGGGGAGGGGGCCTTATTCCTTCACCTGATGCATCTTCTCTCCTCGGTATGTATTGCTCCTCAGGCGTTGCCCCTCCCCCCCCCCCCTTGTGGTGCCTCTCCTCCCCCCCCCCTTACACTGCCTGTGTACCCAGCATCTTGCGCAGTTGGCGTATATTTGCTGTTCCTTTTGCGTAGCAGAGATTTAGTCACTGTCAATTACCTAATTATTGTGTTTGCAAGCGGTAGGAAATTGGTATTTCTTTTTTAATGCTATCACCCAGCGCCGTGTGGGTCATCCACCACCGTGTTAGTAGCCTCTGTATTTGGCTCCTCTGATGCAACGGCGCATTTGCATACGGAGAGGCGCTTAGGGAATGACTATGACCAGTGAAGCTGGTCGACAGTATTGTGGAGGATTGTTCTGACCTCGAGTGACTGCTTCCCTGGATGGCCGGTCAACAATCCCACCATCAACGACAGGATATTATATCCCGTGGTTTAACCAGGCATCAATGAACACGCTGCATATCCACCTTTGCAAATACGCAATGCTGCAACAATGCTGCAACAATGCTGCAACAATGCTGTCACAATGTTTCAAATAGTAACCGTATCATTTTTTTGTTCACCCTCAGTGTTCTCTTGGATTTGACTTTACTGTAGTAAAGATACTCAAGGTTTCTTCATCCCCATTTATTTACGATACTTGGCCCAATTAAATTATGAATGAAGACTGCCGCAGTTCAATTGTTTGCTTATTAGAATTTTTGCTTGATTTTTAAATTGGCTTAGTCGAAATTAAAATTATGTTTCAGTGTTGTTTCTTCAGCTATGAGGGTCAAACACGAGCCCTTTCTTCTATTAGAGCGTGCTTCGGTACGTGTATATTTTATATTTATTAAAAATGTATTTTTCCCGAGTCGAAAAATGTCTCATTGTATATGTATTAAGTATTAATTACATATGAGTAAAAAAAAACATATCCTGTTAGATTAAAATACTTTTCGTTTTTATTTTATTGCCTTTTTTGTTTCTCGTTTTTTTTTTAATATATTTTGTTTTTGTTCGACCTGGGCAACACTGGCGGGCCATTTTGACATATAATTGAAGGCAAAATTATCTTCACCTACCAGGTTACTATTTGACCAAGAACCAATCAAAATTGAGTCCTATGGGGTTCCCCATTTAGCATGATTCGTTGACTTTCCACCCACTTAAGATCTGCTTAGGTTGAAAAATTAGGCTCGAACAAAATTTAGGCCAAAGCTCTTCAAATTTGACTGATGTGAAATATGTACTCTACAGTAATTATTCTTTAGCTTAGGTGTCCAACTTTTCAATGCAGAGCAGCCCTGTGGGCCTGAGGGTATAGCTGATGACCTCAACTCAAGGTGAAGTTGGCAAGTTGTCGTTAGGGGCCTCCCTACCGGGGGCCCCCTTAAAGCTACCCAACAACATAGCCTGCTGGATCATAGTTGTATGCAAGACTCGTCACCAGGACATGGAGGCTACCTAAGAAGGGAGGAATGAACTTACGAAGGAGAGGGAGAGGAGACAGTCAAAGAAACTTTTGAAATAGGAGATAAAACGACGTAAATCGTATATAAGAACAGAAGGTTCTCTCCCATAAACCTAAATATGCTTATTATTCTTCAATACTGCTTAATTTTAGGTAAAACTAGGGCTAAGTCAGTGAGATATTAATATAATTTTTTTCCAATATTCTAAATCAATCTGGACGATATTAGGCGTAGTAGTGCTGGTTTGTTCATTAACTACAACATTATACAACATTCACAATAAGATGAGGTCCCTACAGGTGCTCAGGTAAACTCAGTGAGCTTGTCTTAGTGGTACCAAGGTAGACTTGGCCTTATCTCCCCCCCCCCAAAAATTCACGAATTTTATGAAAAATATCCAAAGGAACGAGAACATGCATGGCATCCCAGGATATGTGCCCAACCATTTCTGTTCCACCCGGGATCTAAACCCGGAATTGTGTGGCATTCAATTCATCCTGGAATTCAAATCCGTGGGTGTGGTTGGCGAGATGGGTGTGGATTCTGGTCGTATGGTACCAGATGTTGACATAATAAACACATTAAAGGTTATTACAAGCAAAGCATGATAGAATTTTGCTTTAATTTTGTAAACATCAGTGTGTAATGTTTTACCTTATAGTAGCAAATTATTAATTATTTGGAATCCAGTTAAACTGATATTACCAAATTTGTCTTGAGAGAGGTGAGGGGTGGGGTGGGTGGAGGGGCTTTTGAAATATGTTGACACTCATTTAATTGATGCCATCCTCTACCAGCCCATGTTAGGCACGTACTAAACAGCAATTAGTATTAAAAAATTAGCCAGGCTAACTCCTAGCGTCTGGGCTCCAACCTCGAATGGGCACAAAAAATCTAATTAATATATATACAATCATACTTAAAAACACCTTTACTTAATTATGTTAACTTGACTGTCATCCTCTGGCAAAGCTTGTGCAATTCATATATTTTATTAGTTAAAACTGACTGGTTTGTATAGCCTCATCAATGGAAAATGTCTCTTTTCGCACGTTCAAAACCCTCACTATTTTATTTTTATATTTGCTTCATCTTCAAACAATTTATTTTTCCCCCCCATGTGCAGTATACCGTTAGTCGTCCGCCTTCGTTATGTCTGCAGGTGAACGTGGCTAATTATCAGGTGAGAAGCCTTAAGATGTCTGGCCACGTTAAGAGAGACTGATGGCGTCTCTCCTGAGTTTCCCGAATGGAAAATTGAAGGTATGTTTTGATATCGACTCCTTGAGTGAAGCGGCGTTGTTGTTTTACATTTAGCTACTCAGATCGAAGTGTCCATGTAGCACGGGCTATGGTGAGTCCGTAACTACGAGTGAAGCGTCGGGAACTGCTTCATATAGCGACCAACCTCTAAAGACAGGTGTGTGGCACCTCTTTCATCCTGCAAAGATTCAGGGACAACCTCTGTCACAATGACAGGTCTGTAACCCTTCCTTTCATCATGCTAGCCAGCTCTCCAAATTTTTCATTCCATTAAAAATATAAAAATATTTTGCTTGGTCCTAAAACGTACGAAAATAAGCAACCAGCCCGTAACCTAATCGAGGATGACTCACGACAAACGTCAGTATTATGGTGTTTTAGTCGTTCGTAGTGATTAGCATCTTCAATGGATAGTTTGATTCGGTAAGAACTGCGATGCCTTTAGACGCAACCCGTTCTAGCACTTTCGTATAGTCAATATTGACTTATTAAATACGTGCATATGTGACATACTAATCATACTAGTTTACCTTGAAAAGCTTCATAGAAAACACCGACCTTACCTAACCTTCTTAGTATGTTAAGATAAGCATCTTATTGCTTCGTAATTATAATTATTACTTAACCTATTATTGGTACAAGTTAAGTAATAATTGTAATTACGAAGCAATAAGATGCTTATCTTAACATACTAAGAAGGTTAGGGAAGGTCGGTGTTTTCTATGAAGCCTTTCAAGGTAAACTAGTATGTTTAGTATGTCACATATGCACGTATATAATAAGTCATTATTGACTGTAAGAAAGTGCGAGAACGGGTTGTTAGACGAGAGAATGAGTTCAAAAATCAAGTAATCCTATGTTAATCCCTGACAGCTACAAGTGGCACCATGAAGAATCCTAGCACTTCCTTCTACTGTTCCTGTTAAATGTCAAACTTAAACATGTAGTTTAAATAACAGAGAGAGAGGACGGTAGGCATATAAATGATTAAAACTAGTTAGTTTTAATTAGCATACTTAAATTTTTATAGTAAAGTACTATTTTATGCTGAGGGAAGGGGGTTTGAGGAAGGAACGGGAGAGGGGGAGATTGGGAGGGAGAGGGGGAAGATTGGGAGGGAGAGGGGGAAGATTGGGGAGGGAGAGGAGACGGATAAGTTGGAGGAGGGGAGTAAGCATGGATGCTGGAAAGAAGATTTATCAATGGACTTTGAATCTTAGACACACCACGAGATAAATATGATGAAATATCTAATAGAAATATCTCGTGATGATTAGGTATATTCTTTAAGAAATTACTCACCTTCCCAGTACTTTGACCTTCCCAGTACTTTGACCTTCCCAGTACTTTGACCTTCCCAGTACTTTGACCTTCCCAGTACTTTGACCTTCCCAGTACTTTGACCTTCCTTCCTAGTTTAGTGCTATTCACTATTTTAACGAAAAGCAGGTTCTTAATTTAGAGGAAGTCATCACCCCAAAACCCATCAATATTTACAACTTGAGCAAGAACAAGCTGAATTAGAGAGCTAGACGTGTATTGAATAAAGGGCGAAGGTATCCCAGGGTGTGGCAATCCCAGGGTGTGGCAACCCCAGGGTGTGGCAATCCCAGGGTGTGGCAATCCCAGGGTGTGGCAATCCCAGGGTGTGGCAATCCCAGGGTGTGGCAACCCCAGGGTGTGGCAATCCCAGGGTGTGGCAATCCCAGGGTGTGGCAATCCCAGGGTGTGGCAATCCCAGGGTGTGGCAATCCCAGGGTGTGGCAACCCCAGGGTGTGGCAATCCCAGGGTGTGGCAATCCCAGGGTGTGGCAATCCCAGGGTGTGGCCACCCCAGGGTGTGGCCACCCCAGGGTGTGGCAATTCTATCAAGTTATCACAACCTGGTGTGCAACTTAACATGGGGTTGACCAGACCACACACTAGAAGGTGAAGGGACGACGACGTTTCGGTCCGTCCTGGACCATTCTCAAGTCGATTGTGAACCCCCTGCTTAACATGGGGTTATCTAGAATGTGATATCCGATAGTTAGGTATCCCAAGATGTAGTATACCAGTGGGTACTATCCCTAGGTAAGGTATACCAGAGTGAACTAACCCAGGGTGAGGAATACGATGGTGTGGTGAAGAGGGATGTGGTTTACCCGTGAGTAGTGTCCCAGGGTGTGTGTGTGTGTGTGTGGTATCCCGAGGTGTGATATCCCAGGGTATACCATGTGATATATGTGGTATACCGTGGTGTGAGGCCACAACTCACCCTGGTAATCACTCCTGCAGCAAGTGAGGATACACACCACTGTACGTTTAACTACCGGAAGTTCTTAAATACTAATTGCTGGCGCAACACAAACGCACTCCTGGCTTTAATTGGTTTCCCTTTGTCGAGTCTCTCTCGTTCCCAAAGCACTCACAACAAGGGCAAGTGTCTGTCTCTCGTACCCAAAGCACTCACAACAAAGGCAAGTGTCTGTCTCTCGTACCCAAAGCACATTCGACCATAAACTAGTCTCTCCTGATACACTTAAAACATTGGTATATGTCTCTCCTCCCTAATGCACTCACATCCATGGTACTTTCAAGTACATCACGGGCTCACTATAGCCCGTGCTACTTGGAACTTTTTTGATCCAAGTGACTGATTCTAAGAAATAACAATAATTTAGCACACTTATTCATGCCCAAGCCACCTCCTCTTGGGTGGCTTAATCTTCATCAATCAATTAGTGCACTCTCCCCCACCCTCTCTCTCTCTCTCTCTCATCATCAGAATTTATAGACGGACGAGAGGATACCTTATGGTAATCATGTCCTCATTGTAATCATTATAATCATCATTAATAGCCCCGTTATCAACATCTTCAATACTGGTCTAATGATAATCATCAGAATTTGCTGCATATCTTAAATTAAATTAAAATTTGCCTATCCACTATGACTGGTGTTTGACTGTTTTTTCTCTCTCTCTGGCAGTCTCTTTCTTGAAGGGAGTCGACGCCTCACCAAAGGCGCTACAGGTGCCTCTCATTGCAGACTTGCAACCCCCCTTAGCAAAGGCAGCCAGCATGTTCGTTGACCAGAGGTATGAGGTGCTTACCTACCTCTGACCTTCTACCTCTATGTCCCTTCCTTTCTCTTGCTCTCTCTCCGTCTACCTTTCTCTCTCTTTCTATGGGAGAGTAGAGAATAGGAGAAGCTTTGCAGACAAGGACTAGGGGTTCGACATGTGGTGTAATGTATGCATGTCTATGTATGTGGTGTATGTATGCATGTCTGTATATATGCATGTGGTGTATGTCTATGAATGCAGGTGGTGCCAAGTTATGACAGTAGAGTTATTGACAATTTTACAAACATATGTGCACAGTGTTTTACTATAGGGCAAAACAAATTATTGATTCTTTAAGGTTAAGCTAGTCCCAGAGTACGTACCTTGGGTTCCCCCTATGGCACTGTGCCATGCTGTGTTGCATTTGATTAGTGCCATCCTCGACCTGGCCATGTTGGTCACGTACACGACAGCGATCATGGTAGAAAGTTGGGTGATGTTAGACCCAAGGGTCTGACCTCCAACCTCAGACATACATATGTATATATATTCCTTTATATATTATTGTCGTATAAATAACGCAATCTCAAGAATTACTCTTGCGGGGGAGGGAAATAACTATTGAGATTGCATGAGTAATTAAAGCTAAAGCTTCAAGAATGATGCTTTTGCTTAAACATCAAGGACATTTTGCTTTATTTCTGAAGGCGTTTTCGTTCTGAGTTTTACTGATTCACAATTTAAATTACTGGAGCACAAAAAACAAAAATGCATACACTAAAGTTAATCAGGCTGCTCATTTAATTAACAAGTTACTGGAAGTTTCACTGAATGCCGCGTTGCATATCATTGCACACCAAACATATTTTACTCTCAATGTTGATTAGTGTCAAATTGCTATGTTCTTGTGTCCTTATTTTTCATCTTACCCTTTCACTGTTCTTCATCTTATCTTCTCTCTTGCCTAACTGTGACTTTCCTTCCCTCATCCTCTTCCTTCTCACTGCTCAGGGGCTCCAGAAGGGGCCGAAACTTCTTTGACAGGGGTCGAAACGTCTTTAAAAGTGGCCGAAACGTCATTAACAATAACACGTTTAAAAACGTTTCTTTAAAACTGGCCGAAACGTCTTTGAAAGGGGCCGAAAGTCTTCAGAAAGAGATGAAACGTTGATTGGGCCGAAACGTCATTAGAAGGGGTCGTAATATCTTTAGAAGGGGCTGAAACGTCTTCAAAAGGGGTCATGATATCTTCGGAAGGGGCCGAAACGTCTTCAGAAGAGGGCCGAAACGTCTACCCTTTTGAAGACGTTTCGTGTGAATGTATAGTGCAGCAGAGCGACAATTTCGCCACTGCCCGTTAGGTTCACTATACTACCAATACTTAGCGTATTTACAGTCTTATTACTGTGATATTATCCCCGAGAAAGAAAAGATTCATCAAGTATTTACGAGACTACTTACGAAACCTGTACATCTTTCTTTTAATCGTAGTGGCTCTGTTAACATTCACTAAACAGTTTACGAGATCCGAAAGCACCACGTGGTTGTGTACAACAAGAGTAACTCGTAGGTTGTGAAATTTCGAAGCTCGTAAACTGACTAATATATGTGTACACACACATCCCCCAACAACACGATTAAGGTAAGACGTAAAGGTTTTCGCAAGTGGCGACGTTAATGGTTGATGAATCCTGAACAAATCCACAAAGGGCCGTGACGAGCATTCGAACCTGCGTCCGGGAGCATCCCAAGACACTGCCTGAATCGACTGAGCCTACGACAGGGTTAAAAAGTTGATGAATCCTTGTGTATGTCGTTTGGATTCGTATGACCTGGTGTGCAGTTCCGTTCTCTAGGCACTTCGGCGGGGGGGGGGGGGGGGGGAGGGGGAGGAGGACTGCTCAGTTGTAAAATTTGACGCAATGTGCATCACGCGTTGAAATATATTTTCTTTGCAAGGATCGACATGTGACATAATATCAAAATGAGGGTTTTCCTTCCAGACATATCCATCATCATTTCCACATTCCCTCCTGCTTCCATGGGGGGTGGTGGTAGTGGCAGGGGGGGAGGCTCTTGACCTTCAGAATGGTCGAAGATGGTACCCAAGCCTTGCAACCCCCCCCCCCCCCTAACCCCCTTCCCCCCCCCAAACCTCCCCTCCACACAGCCGTGGCAGGTGTGGGAGCAACAACCTTACGCTGGGGGTGCATCACATTCAACATTAACCTCTCTCATTTTTACACATTCAGGCTTTCGACCAACGTGTTTGGTTTTAAAATTGAACGTAATTTAGTGTCGAATGTCATATGCTGTGTACAGAAGAGAGGGGGAATTTAAAGCGATGTGTAGTTGAGCTTACATGACGGTTTTGCTAATGTCCCTT
>NC_091201.1:25290627-25320627 GCF_040958095.1 Procambarus clarkii
AAGTACATAGTAGCTTGTTCGTACCACATCGCAATGGTACGAACCTTCCGCTTCTTTAGCTCTGTGGCGACTATTGATAGTTGGGAGTATTTTATTCTTGATTTGCTCCTTAATCTACCCGTCAACCGTATCCATCATTAATTCTGTTGATGGGATAAAAAAGAAGATTCTTGACCTCAATTTTTTTCGATTAGCTGTCACTATTTATTATTTTTTTTATCATATGACACGATCCCCCTACGTGCTTCAAGCCACTAGCTCTACCGTATCCGTACCTCCAGTGGCCGCTAATACCTACTTCATACATAAAGTTAATATAAGAATTTCTAACTTGGTTTCCAAATTGCTTCCATTTGTTTCTCAAAGAATTTTAACACCAGGTGAGACATTCCACATAACCTGCTCACTGCGTTTTGGCTATACTCCTTTTTTTCTTCCCCCAAGTCGTTGCCATTCTTACTTTATCATTTAAGTGAGTGCTATAACCTCCCATAAGCTCCCAAGTGGCTGCCATAATCTCCTACATGCTTCCAAGTGGCTGCCATAATCCCCTACATGCTTCCAAGTGGCTGCCATAATCTCCTACATGCTTCCAAGTGGCTGCCATAATCTCCTACATGCTTCCAAGTGGCTGCCATAATCTCCTACATGCTTCCAAGTGGCTGCCATAATCTCCTACATGCTCCCAAGTGGCTGCCTTGACCCCTGTACTTCTCAGTAGGTGTATCCTTTTAAAATGCTCCAACCTGAGACATTACAATACTTGCCATGACGTCCTACACTTTGTCAGCAGTTGCCATTACGTCACCCACATTGTTAATTGCTTCAGCAATCTTGTTACTCGTTCTCACTTTCTTCAACGACCTCGTAACATGTTTCCGGCTGTTGATACGACCTTTCAAATGTTCCTAGTAGCTAATGAGACCTTTAATGTTCCTAGTAACTGTTGAGGCCTCTTATATGTTATCGGAAGCAGATAAAATTTTATAAAGACGTTCTTTAAGCACCAGAGGGCCCCTTATCTTGAGTCAAGTATCTGACAGAGGTTGCGAGAAAACATCGATATTGCTATAGCCTCCATAAATTCCTCTGATGTATGTCAGGGTAGTTATTGATATCAGCAGCTGTTGCACTACATAACTTCGTTCGAACAACTTTTTGTTTGACTCCAGTGCATATCAGCCTCACTCCACCCCCAGTGCATGGCAGCCTCATTCCAGGTACATATTCTACATTCCTGCACTGCAAGAATGCAGTGACGCAATGCGTATGCACTAAACTGCATTTGGGAGGTCTAAAGATATCGCATCAAAAGTCAAATTTATTGGCCAGCGATTCACTCATCCTGTGAGTGAACGTCCCTCTCCATAGCAGCGAGTACAATGCTTTCCAATTGGAAAAAAAAAACCGCTGGGTTGTTCATCCTGTCACCTGTGCCCAGTCGCAGCTGGATCCTGACTGTCTCAAATGAACAAGTCGTCACTCACGAAAATCACCATTTCCCAACCCTCAAAACGGATAGGAACACATTGACTGTACACAACCCTTTCCATTCGTCAACTGCAGACCATGCAGTCTCAGCCGCAATAGAACTGGCACTTTTTAGTAGCGCTGGCTAGCCATATCCTGGAGCCTCCAGAACATGACCGGATTGCTATTTATAAGATGACTTGGCTTGAAGTCTCCAGGTACATCCAGTCTCGTCTCGGAGTGTGTTGAAGCAAGTTGTCAGGTGTTGCTGTATGTATCTCTGTGTTGTTGTGGTGTTCTACGTGTTGCTGAGTCGTGGGGTGTGTTTCTGTGCGACTCATTGTGTAGAGGGGGTGTGTATGTTTGTATTGTTACACATTTCTGTGTGTCGTGTGTTCTGCTGTTTGAGTATGATGAATATTGCTGTGTGTTTGTCTGTTTTTTTTGGTATTATCTTACAGGATTTGTTTGATTCTCATTGTGTTAAAGCGTCATTTCTTGTTTGCGGAATGTTTATCTGTGTTGCTTTGTGATTTAGTGTGTTCCGAAAATTATGTTTGCTTGCGATTGTATTTTTTTATATAGAATATTTCTTCGTTGCTGCACGTAGTGTGTGTGTTACAAATTATTAATTATTAATTGTGTGACTTTCTCGCTACTTTCTCGTGTGTGTGTGTTTTGCTGTGCTTGCTTGCTTGCTTGCTTCGTTGTTGCTAGGGAGACTTTCCGTGGGTTTTCGAATGTTTCTTTCATTGTGCTTCATGTTTCTTTCCGGTTGTTGCTTTGTTTCCTTCCGTTATTGAAATCTTGGTTTTCTTCTCTTCTGTTTTTTTATATCACGTGTTACTGTTTATGGCCAGGGACCTTTCTCCCTGTTGTATGTGGTCAGGGACCTCTCCCTGTTGTATGTGGTCAGGGACCTCTCCCTGTTGTATGTGGTCAGGGACCTCTCCCTGTTGTATGTGGTCAGGGACCTCTCCCTGTTGTATGTGGTCAGGGACCTCTCCCCATGATGTATGTGGTCAGGGACCTCTCCTCCCTGTCACATGCAAACTGTGCCTTCCCTCTTAGGCAGCTGCTAGTGATTTCAAGACGTCTTATGACATTATCCTGAAGAAACTTCCCATCAACTCTCTATGTATGCTCCTAATGTGGAATTTAATTACCATTATTCATGAAATAAAAAAACTAATAAACTTGTGCTAAATTTATCATTATTATTATTCATTTAGACGTGTTAATGCCATTATGTATTTACTATTTTGGTTAAAATCTATTAAAACACTCGTTTTTTTTTAAATAAATTTGTTTAAATCACATGTTTTGATCTCAGAGTCAAGGTCAGCAGACTGACATATGGGCGTCGCTGTCAGCTTCATTGGTTTGTCCTTTTGGGACACTTATCAATATATTTAATATAAAAATTGTTGAATGTTTCTTCCCACATTCTTCAGTTTCGCCGATTCGTTGCATATTTTTATTTTTTTTACTTCATACAAACTGTTTTTTTTTTTAATATTTTGCAAACGCTTTTGTCTCTTTTTTTGTGACTTTTTTACATTCGTTCTTGTGACTTGTTGCACCCCCTATATATATATATATATATATATATATATATATATATATATATATATATATATATATATATATATATATATATATTATATATGTTCTGGCAACACATCGTTCATCATAAAATGCCGTTCATGGTCTCGGCAAACCTGACCATCATTCATTTTATGTAATATGCAAATTAGGGAGAAAACCCGATGAGTTTCGTTTTCACACCCACTTGGCTGCTTTGTTTTACTACAGTTGTTTACTTCCTCTATTTTTAATGTGGTTCAATTGTTATTTATTTTGATGTATTATTGATTTTTATTGAATTTTTTTTTTTTTTTGTCAAAATCAGGAGTTATTCCACATTCACTATATTCGTGTGGCTGGTACTCTACTTATATCTTCACTATACCGATGTACCAGGCAGTATACTTCACCATCTTCACCACTATGATGTCCCATGCAATATTTCACTATTTTGTTTTTTATTCTTATGTGGGTCTGGCTGTATTTTCCCACCTTGACTATCCTGATGTCCAAGACAATATTCCGTGCAGACCAGAAGTCACAATAACGCGGCAGAAATGTGTGTTCACAATCGACTTGAGAATGGTCCAGGATGGGACCGAAACGTCGTCGTCGTCGTCGTCCCTTCACTTTCTAGTGTGTGGTCTGGTCAACAATATTCCGTCATCCTTTTGACTGTTGTCGAAACGTCGTCGTCCCTTTACTTTCTAGTGTGTGGTCTGATCAACATTATTCCGTCATCCTTTTGACTGTTGCCGAAACGTCATCGTCCCTTCACTTTCTAGTGTGTGGTCCGGTCAACAATATTCCGTCATCCTTTTGACTGTTGCCGAAACGTCATCGTCCCTTCACTTTCTAGTGTGTGGTCCGGTCAACATTATTCCGTCATCCTTTTGACTGTTGCAGAAACGTCGTCGTCCCTTCACTTTCTAGTGTGTGGTCTGGTCAACAATATTCCGTCATCCTTTTGACTGTTGCCGAAACGTCGTCGTCCCTTCACTTTCTAGTGTGTGGTCCGGTCAACAATATTCCGTCATCCTTTTGACTGTTGCCAACACCACCTTGCCACGTCAGCGTTATTATTAATGCTGAAAACTCTTGCTTTTTTCCTGCGTAATTGCGCCAAAAAATTCAGTCAAATTTTCCTGATTGACGTTAGCTTCACTACGCCCGCTTGACCCTTCAACCTTGTTGGCCACGGCGACCCAATATGAGGTGGTGGTGGGTACCCGCCTCTATTGTACTTGTAGGAAGGGCTTCAGCTCCTGGGGTCCCATTTTTTGAATCGTTGGATGTAATAGCTCCCTACCCCTTTAGATCATCGTAAGAACTCTTAGATCTAAGAACGGACTTAATTTGTAACATTTCAATTTATCTTTACGATAAACTGCAAAGTAATTTGACAAATATTTGTCTTAATATTGCTGTCAAGCGCTTTTTGGCTCTTATTTAGCTATCATTACTAAATGACTTTTCGTATATCTGCTGATATTTTTAAGTTCATAGACCGATTTTTTGCTAATTTCTATATATTAAATTTATAATACCATTTTTTTTTGCTATCTTCTTTAATTTGCTTTCAGACACTGAACTGAACTTGAGTTATTTCTGTGAATAACATGTGAAATTTTTAATATTGTGTTATTTTATATAAAAAATATATATTATGAGATGAAGAGATTATACTTTTCGTCAAGATGTTGACAAAACGTGTTTCATAACTGTATTTAGTCATCAAACTGATTGACGTCCAAACGAGCTCCATCACTGTATATATTTTTGCAGGACACGAACATCAAGTTTTTTTATTTTTATTATGCAGAGGAACATTTTCCTGGTAGTGACGTGAGTGAGAGAGAGAGAGAGAGAGAGAATGAAATTTTGTCGACTATTGTATAATACATTTCATCTCTATTGAGAGCCTGAAGGAACGACACTAAACAGACCACAATACAAGTTTTGAGAATAATCTGCGGTTGAGCTAATTTGAAACTTGCAAAGAATTTCCTGGATGAGAAAACCTCTGCAGACATTAAATTTTTTTAACAATTTTGATTAATATAATTTAAAAAATAAGGATTTTTTTTGGTATCCTTTTGTCTAAGTGTGTGTGTATTACAATTGCTCGTTCCATGGATGGTGAGAATGAGCAGTGTAAGAGGATGACGATAAGGAGAGAGAGAGAGAGAGAGAGAGAGAGAGAGAGAGAGAGAGAGAGAGAGAGAGAGAGAGAGAGAGAGAGAGAGAGACAGACAGACAGACAGACAGAGACCTACAGATAGTCAGCATGACGGAGAAACGTCTAAGGGAAACCCAGAAGAAAATAACTCCCAGAGTTTTTTTGTACCTGTTGGCTCCATAAAGCAATTACTGGTGTTGCGGCCCACCTGTGGGACGGTGGGACGGGGGACGGGAGGGACGGGGGACGGGAGGGACGGGGTCCGTACACACTGTTTGTTCTCGTTTGTCTGTTTGTTTAGTCCGTCCGGCCACCTGGCCTGGCTATATTCGGGGGTGGGACGGGAAGAGAAGGGTGGGACAGGATGGGGGAGGAGGGGGGGGGGGGGCGAGGGTGGGACGGAAGGGGTAGAACGTGAGGAATAGGTTGGGACAGAAGGCGCGTGGGATTGGAGGAGGATTGTAGGACGGGGGGACGTCAGACACCATCACAGGAGAAAACCAGACATGATAGAATGTTGTTGTTAAAGATTCGCTACTTGGAACAAACAGTTCCAAGTAGCACGGGCTATGGTGAGCCCGTAGGTACTCTTACATGATAGAAGCAAGCAGTCACCCCCCTTCTAAATCACTTACAGTGTAAGCACAACAACGACCACCTCCCACTAATACTGTCAACGACCACCACCCACTAATACTCTAAAACGACCACTTACCACTAATACTCTCAACCAACGACCACCACCCACTAATACTCTAAAACGACCACTTACCACTAATACTCTCAACAAACCCGATACAGATAAATTACACCTACAAAGCTCCAATGTAAAAAACTTACATTATCACCATTTTAATAACATCATAGATGGGGAAAAAAAGTCTCAGAGATTTCAGAGACAAGGAAACAATACATTATTCTATGAATAATGTATTGTTTCCCAATATTAAACCAACAATACATTATTCTATGATGTAATACAGACTCAAAATCCCTTACGAGGGATAACTTAGAAAAACTTAAAAAATGCAAATTACTTAAATAAACAACAAACATTCCCAAGCATCAGTGTATATGTGAATGTTCCACATCATTCATCAATAGACATCCATATATATGTTGAAATACATGTGAAGAACCTTATAAAAACTGACGAGAGAGCAAGCTTAGATATTAACACACATTTAACAATCCTGCTGCTGTCATCACACACTATATTCCACATTTCAACGCTTCGTTCACATGTGTCTTTCCATCAATCATCATTCCCCCTCCCCCCTCTCCACAAAAAAAGATGAGACTATAGAAGAATGATGATGGCATGGGTGAGGAGAAATGGCTGAGGTGAGAGAGAATGTAGAGAGGTAGAGCGAGGAGAGAGAGCTGTGAATAGAGGGGAAATTTTGAGTATTTGGAGATTATTGTGAGATAAGAGCTATCGGAAAGGAGACCAAGAAGTGAAAGCTGCAAACACGTGCCATGAGATGAGGAGAGAAAGGAAAAAGTAAAGAGAACAATTAAAATCATAATATCGAAGTCACTTTCATAATACAACTTTAGTTCCAACACAAAGCCGAGAGTTATATTAAAAAGAAACCTCTGTGGGTCAATACATTATTAGCAAACGAACCCGCGTTCGATTCCACGTTAAAGAGGGATGAATTGGGCCCCGTTACACCACTCCCACTAGTACATGTACACTAAATATACAGTAAATAAATACACGTCGGGATATACACAAAGATTTTCATCTCAAATATACTCACAGTTGAGATACTTCGCCACAAATCCTAGAGAGATTCTCACCTGTTCCCAAGTAGTATCCAACTGTACAACTGTTAATTGTGTCAGGTATCTTCAGGTTTCGCTTGAGTAAAATGTAAGAAGAAAAACTAGCACTAATAAGAGTTATTTGCTAGCATTCCAAATTAAAATAATTGACCAGAACAAAGAAATATTTCACGCTTGTTTTTTTCACCAACAAATTCCTTTTGCTCTATATTTTCGCTGATTTCTTGATGTTAATTTGTGTACTAACCGCAGTACCGAAGCCTCGTTATATTGTTCTTCACAGTCTCTTGAGGCAATCCTTATGTTCTTATGTAAACTCAATTTGCGCGCGTGCACACACACACACTCAAGCCATGGTCGTCGAGTGCGTGTGTAACTTTGTCAATCTGTCCCCTCCTCCCTCTCACCCCCATTCTCTTCCCTACATTATTACCAATAAGACAATAAGAGCAAATATCTGTATGTCTTAATAATTAAGGAAATATGCAAAAAATAAAAAAAAGATTCCCCGTTTGATTTGAATTTGTGGGAGAGTGGTGGGTAGGATTGGATTGAGGAAGCATCAGGGGGTTGTGTTGAAGTTTCATGTTTCATTGTGCTACGGCCAAAGTTTGAGTAACCGAGAATTTTCATTAGTTTTGCCGAAATCAGTGCATAATATTTTATATTGCTATAAGAAAAATATTTGTTTGAAATTTTGCTTTCAAAATATTTAAGCAGACATGGCCATTGCCAAAAATTGTCGAGTGGGGTCAGGTAACTATGGTAAGCTGTTTTCCCTCTAGAATTCTGACAATCTTACCTAGAGTTTGATTGTTGTTGCCGGAGGCGGCTAGTTGATTGTGCAACCCCATCTGACCTGGATGGCCATGTATATCCCATAGGAATCAGGTTGAAAAGCTGTTGAGACTATAGCCCTTAGAGTCTGGCCTCCAAAATTAAATTACTAGGCTTCTCTACATACGGAATTTGCACAGGTGTACAATTATACGATTTCATTCTCTGTGGCGTCCAAAACAGTAAGTTAGAAATATAAACCGATAATGTAGTCCGATGTAAGAAACAATTGCAAGGGAAAAATGAAGGACTGTGCGAAACATCTGTTCTTACCTCTGATGGGCAGCAGGCTGAGAGTGTAGGTTCATGAGAATCATGTGGCTGAAGCACCTCTAATATCAGACATCAGAAGAATCCTTAAATACAGTACACGGTCCAATAACTTTGGCATCGCTCAAGACTGCGTACTCTAGCCCCAAGATATCCTACGTCTAGTAAGATATTCTTAGTGAGGGAAGAATACCTCAAGGAAGGTCCCTAAGAATTAGTCTCTCACCTCTACCTCTGCTATCTTTTTGTCAGTGTTTTTCACAGGTGGATACAGAAGCAGGTGACTTCTGACTTAAGATACCAGAGATAGAACCTAATCTTTTCGAAGCTTATCTAAAGCCTTAACCTACTTATATTTTCATCTGGAAAACAACACCTGCCAATCGCTACATAGCTATTTCAGTAATTATTGCTTAGTAAACAGGGGGGGGGGGGTGGCGAACGGTAATGAATTAGTGCCCAATCGACCCTCCCTACCCAAGGGAACCCGTGCAATGTCAAGGGACATACCAATCACATTGCAGCTCCAACAGACATGGTCACTTACCCCCAGCCCCAACGTAAACAAAATAACAATAGACTAATAGAACAAGTTAAAATAAATGAATATTGTAAATTCATGATCCAAGGTCATCCAAGCTGTATAAATTAACTCAGCTCATGTTTCTCATTTGCAGTGATTTACTAAAATAATAAATAATTGTCTTATACACTTAACTTCTGTACATAAAGTCATACAGTCATATATGAGTTACTTTAAGTAATATCCTTAAGGTTACCACAGAATCAACTCATTATCAGATAATTTTCATTGTAGAGGACAGGTAGCCTGTTTTTTTTTGGCTTATCGAGGTCTACACCCCCTCACATAATCCAGCTGCCGATTTTCCACAGAATGCATCCCACAACAGGTCTCTTGCTCCAGAACACCTATCTAATGCTAGGTGACCAGAGACATTATGATAAATGAATCGTGCCCAACCGTTTTGATCCCGGGTTCCTTTTCATTGTGAGCCGAGAACGTTGGCTACTGAACTACAGAACTTTTCTAAGTTTCTTCATGTCTCTCCTGTGGCATTGATGAACATGTCTCCTGAATTGGTTTCATACCTCTTCCTAACCCGTCCTCAGACCATGGTCGTCCATGGTGCGGTCGTCCTACAACCCGTCCTCAGACCATGGTCGTCCATGGTGCGGTCGTCCTACAACCCGTCCTTAGACCATGGTCGTTCAAATTGTCGTCTCCAACTCGTCCTCAGACCATGGTCGTCCAAGATGCAGTCGTCCCCACCCAACCCACAAGCGATGCTCTTCGACACTCTGGCTGACCCCAAAAAAACTCCCCATTTAGAGATTTTCTCATGGAACTGTGTGTAACAAAATGCGGTATTTTCTTAAATATATAAATATAATTTTTAAGTATAATCAAGATTTTATTATATACTCGAATTTTGAGACTAACTTATAGTTGATTTTGATGCTTTAGTTCCAGCGTATAAAGATTTTTTTTACACAGTAAACAATTTGTGCTTTGGACATAAAGCGAAGTATTTTTTTTTCATTACATTGTGTGATTTCGTTGAAGATTCCGAGTACATGGATGAATATATCTGTTGTTGTATTGTGGTGAATTGCGTGAAACTGATTAGATGTTGAAATGCCTCCTACGCCCACGGTATGGGAAGGGGGTCCACTACCGCCCAGGGCATGGGCATGGGGTTCACTGCCGCCCAGGGCATGGGGTCCATTACTGCCCAGGGCATGGGCATGGGGTCCACTACCGCCCAGAGCATGGGCATGGGGTCCACTACCGCCCAGGGCATAGGCATGGGGTCCACTACTGCCCAGGGCATGGGCATGGGGTCCACTACCGCCCACGGCATGGGGGTACATAATAAATGACCAATATGTAAACGTTGAAATTGCTTACTACTAGCATAAAATCTGTAATGTATCTCTCATATTCAAATTACTTTATAGCTAGCTGCATTGCTGTTGTGTAAATAAAGTGCAGTGTGATGTGATGAGGTGCTGGTGCAGTGGTAGTGGTGCAGTGCTGTAAGTTGCAGTGTAGTATAGTAAAAGTGCAACGGTGTAGCGAGGTGCAACTGCGTGGTACGGTTGGGGGGGGGGGGGCTCAGCGGTGAAGTGTTGTGTTTTTGCGCGCTTGTCAACCACTTTTTACCGAGGTAATTTAGCAGCATTAGGGAAGCTCCAGTAACGTCAAACTTGCCACAGCTCTTGTCAAGCTCACCAAAGGTTTTTTCTGAGACTCGGCTGCTTACAGTAAGTTAATCTGACAGACGAACCATACAACTTGTCTTGGTCAACTAGAATTTATTTTAAACAGATTTGTGAAACCCCTAATATATATATATATATATATATATATATATATATATATATAATGCTCGAAAATTAACACGTGATGAAAAATGTGACAGCGTCAGACCTCGGAGAAAGAATTGAAACAGGAATTTCCTTAAGTACTTTCGTATATTAATACATCTTCAGAAGGAATATATGAATTATATATATATATATATATATATATATATATATATATATATATATATATATATATATATATATTTATATATATATATATATTATGCGCTGGATTAGTGGTGTATACAGCTTTTTATAATCTTCAGTATGTGGCAAATTGTTTCCTCAAATTGCTTCTGATAAAAACAAATATTTTTAAAGGTCAGGATACAGGAGGATATACACGAGGAGAAGCTGAATACATCCACCCAAACTGCTCGCATTTACGAGACAATTCCTTCATAATTAGTTTTCTCAAGGAAAACGAGCCCTTTTATACCGACGTTCATTATTTTTTTTTCCTTGAGTCTCTCTAAACCTTCCACAGCTCCAAATTTGTTCCATGAGACACGAACTCGTAAATATGAATATAATTTAAAACCAAAACAATGTTATTTTCTTAAATATAGCACAGTTATTTTATTGCGTTTTATAATTGTGTGTATAGATTGGCCTAGAATAGGTGAGGAGTTTTTAGTTTTAATGGTAGTTATTCTTGCCTTATCCTGTGCTCAGGTCATGTTCGTTAAAGCGGCGGTCGTCTGCAAAGACGTATTCATCAATACGTCTCAAATATAGCAGTGTATTACCAGGTTTGTTCTCGTATATAAAGTATTATTCATTAACGTTCTGTGTATAATTAAGCGTAGAAAGGTTGGGTTAGGTTGGGTGTTTAGGTTCTGTTGGTGATTAATTGTATTTGTTGTACATTTGGAGTTGCGATTCGAACAGAGGTCGTCAGCGAAGCACTGTTCGAAAAAATATTGGAACGCCAGCAGTCGAGTCGTGTGTCAATCGTTTTTCATTCATAAACAGGGGGTTTGGTAGCTAGATTAACGGGGGTTTGGTGGCTAGATTAACGAGCATTTGGCCGTTGTTGTCGAGGACGGAATTCCTATTTGCCGTCTGTAGGTGAAACATTTACAAAATTGTGATACCGTCGTCCGTCCTCCAAACACAGATCCAAAAGTAATTCCATCCACCCGCCAAACCCTCCAGCTGTTTATGAATGAAAAGCTGTTTACACACGACTCACAACTGATGACGTTCGAACACTTCCGGAACAAGTGCTTCACTGACGAGTTTTGTTCGAACCACAACGCTGTAAATGCTTCACCCACGTACTATATATACAAATAAGCTATTATAATATTCATTTATATTGAAAAAAAATCCCGTTGTGAATGAACAACATGTTAAAATTTATGAATGCGTCTGTGGAGTCGACCGCTGGATGTAATGGACTTGAGTCGAGAACGGGTTGGATACGAACAACAGCCGAGAAATGTTCAAAAGTTCATCAGTTGCCAGTCGTGCGTAAAACTTACCTCATTCATAAACAGAGGTATTTGGCGAGTGTCTGTAATGAACAGTTGGCCTTAGTTGCACGGACGGGCTGCACTGTTCATGGGATGCAGTGTGTTATTTGAACGTTAGTGTGAAGCCTGTTCAAGAATGGACGGAGCGTAAGAAGTTGTAAGTTACAGCCTGTCTTAATTAGAAATAGCCAAATGCCCTCTTTAGATCTCACCACTGTTAATACTTTATTCACAGCCTACACATAATTGCCAATAGAACCTAACCTAGGGGCTAACTATACACAAAATTCTAATATACATTAATTTATATTTGGGGAAATACCTATTTTAATACAGAGGTAAAAGTGATGAATGCGTCCAATTGGTCGGCGCAGCTTGGACAAGCTTAGCCTCAGGACGAGTTGGTGAATCATATATAAAGTTTTACTCATTCATGGTTGGTGAATCATGTATAATGTTTTACTCATTCATGGTTGGTGAATCATATATAAAGTTTTACTCATTTATGGTTGGTGAATCATATATAAAGTTTTACTCATTCATGGTTGGTGAATCATGTATAATGTTTTACTCATTCATGGTTGGTGAATCATGTATAATGTTTTACTCATTCATGGTTGGTGAATCATATATAAAGTTTTACTCATTCAGGGTTGGTGAATCATATATAAAGTTTTACTCATTCATGGTTGGTGAATCATATATAAAGTTTTACTTATTCATGGTTGGTGAATCATGTTTAAAGTTTCACTCATTCATTAACGAGAAGGAGGTTGGATTAAATAATACATTTGGCTCTCAACGAAGGATTGATATATCCTGTGAAATCCGAGGATTGGTTTAGCTGAGAACAAATAATGAATATAAAAATTTTAAGTTTTGCAATTATTTCCAGAGTTCGATTTTTGTTCTTATATCTTTCAACACATTTATTTTAGAAGTTCTCCAACGCAGTTACGAAAATAAATTCGATCGACAAAAAATGTCCTGCAGACGAAATGACTTTCAAAACAACGACGAACAAGTCAAATACTAAAAAAAAAAAAAAAAAAAATACTACGAGGGCAGCAAACAGCCAATTACCCCTAACAACTTGTTACTGAACCACAAGCGCCCTCTGGCCGCACAGTGCTCTAATAAGTTACTTTTGCTGCAAAAAAAAAAAAAATAAAAAAATAAATAAAAGATGTTCATCTCTTGCTTAGGTCATAAATTGATCTCTTTGTTAAACTTCAAGATTTGTTCCAGGAACATGGAGTGTATCTAATTTATCATAATATATCTAATGTATTATAATGTATTTTGTATAGCATAATCGCCAAATAACATAGCGAGGAAATAGCTTACATATTTACATCGAATTCACTTCATGATCGCATTAAGAAGCATAGTTTAATAAATAACTTGCACCACAATTGTGGCCACCGATTTACAGTTGAGATTGAATGAGAAGATTGCAAGGCAAGGCATCGGTGGTCAGATGCTTATGTACAATGGAGACACATTCATTTTCAAATTTACGAAACCATCTGTGCTATATTCAGACATCTTGCGGGGCCTCGTAGCCTGGTGGATAGCGCGCAGGACTCGTAATTCTGTGGCGCGGATTCGATTCCCGCACGAGGCAGAAACAAATGGGCAAAGTTTCTTTCACCCTGAATGCCCCTGTTACCTAGCAGTAAATAGGTACCTGGGTGTTAGTCAGCTGTCACGGGCTGCTTCCTGGGGGTGGAGGCCTGGTCAAGGACCGGGCCGCGGGGACACTAAAAGCCCCGAAATCAACTCAAGACATCTTCAAGCCATGTACAGTCTTTTGATTAACCGGCTTTGCAAACATCTTAAAAGTATTAATTATATAGATAAGTAATATAAATGCATGCAATAAGGGTTTGTATGTTTAAAATAATAACAACCTAAATTATTATAAGTAATGGAAAGATCACATGCTTTTCTACAGCTTTCTCCTACGGTAGTGAAGCTTTCCTTAACTCCTGTTACACAGCTTAGGAAAGGAAACTGTGCAAACTTGCGAGAAATTGTAAGAAAATGCCAAGAATTTAATATGCTAATGAACCAATCAGATAAGTAATATAAGTTTGTGTACTAATTAGGAAACAAGATTATGTTATCAATTGCAAGATTAGTGCGTCTAAGACTCCGGTCTCCCAGACCTAAACTCTATATGCGGTCTTCTAGACCTAAACTCTCCATGCAATCTCTTCCAGACAAAACTCTTCCAGACATCACCTTTACCAATATATCCATGTTAACTCAACAGAGTTGCCATGTATATTTGCTAAGTCCCAAACACTTTAACCACTCTCCCTCCCCCCCCCCCCCACCCTATCCCAACTTATCCTAATCCCTTCCAAGTGGCATATTGTCGTAATGGCTTGGCGCTTTCTCCACGTAGTTTCCTTCCCTTCCACACACACTAATCCTCCTGATCAAACACGTACACTAATCCTCCTGATCAAACACGTACACTAATCCTCCTGATCAAACACGTACACTAATCCTCCTGATCAAACACGTACACTAATCCTCCTGATCAAACACGTACACTTTGTGCAAGGAAAACATCCTGGAACTTTGCTGAGAGGATTTACGGGCTCTAAATCTATGGTTGTCTAAGTCTGATTTATGCCTGTGTGCAATATCACAAAAGTTTATATCACGAATGGCAATCAGGAAAAAGAATTAATTTTACTTTTTTTTTTTTTTTTTTTTTGAAGAGAGTATGGAATGTGGTCAGTAACTTGGTGAGGCAAATAGCTAGTGTTTAAGATATCTGTATCTACTCTGTATCTCTATAAATGCTAACCAACAGTCAGTTTGGGGTAACTGACCAAAACAGCCGTTTTTGGGTACAATAGACCAGTTTTGTCCGGTCGATCAAAAAGTTACTTTTCCATTATTTTAGGAGGATGGGCTGGATTTTTCCAATTTTCCAACATGTGGCCTGAAATGTTGAAATATGTAATACAAACATGATTTTTTTTTCACTTAATCTCACTAAGGGATTATTTTGAATTGCTATTAACTTCTTTAATGAGAAAAAAATAGTATAATAATCTAATTCTTATTCATTTCTCCCTTATACCACCGACGCCTCTCCGCTTCCTTATTCTCTGATACGGCTCTTCTCTTTCTATCCTATCTTCTCCCCATTTACTCTATCCGATCCCTCTCTCCCTGAACACTTACATCCATCCCTGACTCTCACCTTCTTCCGTGTCTATCTCTCTCTATCCATCTATTCCATTTCCCTCATTCTACCTCCACCCCCACAAACCATCCACCTCCTCCCTCCCTACCCATCTAGCAAAGATACCTATATGAGCTTCTTAGCTCATTAGCCTCCGACCTTTAGCTGATAAGGAACCGCTTCCAATTACGCATCGCTCACCGATAACATTGACTTACGCTATCTTCGATCAGTTACGCGCAGTGGAGCGCTGGGAAAGGAAAGTTATTTTAATCGTTTTGTGCAAAGTCTACAGCCTCGGTAAAGTTTGTTGCTCGGGGAAGTTTTGTGGACCTCAGGAATAGCTACGGGCTCACCATAGCCCGTGCTACTTGGAACTTTGTTCCAGGTAGCGAATCTTTAACAACAACAACAACAACTCAGGAATATACTCTGCTGGTTGACCAGACCACACACTAGAAGGTGAAGGGACGACGACGTTTCGGTCCGTCCTGGACCGAAACGTCCTCAATTCTCGCCTGCATACTTCAGCCACGTTATTGTGACTCATCGCCTGCAACTTTATGTAATATTCCCTATGATATTTATTTCGATTAATTTGGAGAGCATTTGGATGACTTCGTAATGCCTCGTTGTAGTTTCCCAGGCAAACAGAGGAGTTTCCAAACGGAAATTAAATTTAATGGAAAGAAGGAAATAAATTGCAACTAACCCTGCAACCTGAGTTTTAAATCATTTATCGATTTATTAAGAATTTTCTGTCACTATTTTGAGCATATGAATTTAACGGCCCGTCTTGATAATGGGATCACACAGCAAACACACACACACACACACACACACACACACACACACACACACACACACACACACACACACACACACCCCGTTAGTCGTTAGCGTTGCGTTGTTTCAACGTCTTTTGCAATATTAAAATATATTACTTTTAGTAATGTATTGCAACGTAATGACGTCGTTGTTACGTTGCGTTTTTGTTGTGTTTAGTCATTAACAATGCAGTTTGTGGAGCTTAACTAAACCCCGGAACAAACTAGAAAAGGATTTGAGTTCCATGTTGGAGTTAATAAAATGATGATGGGAGGAGCCGGTCGGCCGAGCGGACAGCACACTGGATTTGTGATCCTGTGGTCCCGGGTTCGATCCCGGGCGCCGGCGAGAAACAATGGGCAGAGTTTCTTTCACCCTATGCCCCTGTTACCTAGCAGTAAAATAGGTACCTGGGTGTTAGTCAGCTGTCATGGGCTGTTTCCTGGGGGTGGAGGCCTGGTCGAGGACCGGGCCGCGGGGACACTAAAAAGCCCCGAAATCATCTCAAGATAACCTCAAGATGGGGTCTCTTGTGGCCAACTTACAACGCTTTTGCTGTTGTAAGCAATTGGTCAAAAGTGAGTCTCTCTCTCGGTTACTGCAGAGTTCAACTAACCTCTACATGGATTCCAGGAAGCTCAACAATTTTCCAGCGTCGTTCCATCCACCGTTGATAGGTAATGCTTTCCATTGGAAACTTTCAGCGCCGTGGAGTGAGGGGGGGGGACCTGCTGCCTGGGTAGCAGCTTCTCCCTCGAATCAACGTCGACACACTATTGTGGCAACCTTCGGACGCTCGAACATTAGTGACTTCCAGAGCAGACTCGACATAGTAGAACTTTTCAAACAAAAGTCCCTCAAAGAAGACAGGAACATTTCCCTCTCCATTTTAGACACCTTGTTTATACCAGAACCCAAGAATTTAGCAATATTACTGAATACTTAAAAGGTACCCAAAACAAACGACTATCTTTTCAGAATACATGAAAAAAATGCGGTTTTCGACATTTCTTGCCAAGGCCATTTAAGATAAAACAATTTTATCAGATGCAAACTCTGTACCAACACTCGCGAGCCGCCACCAGAATGATTCTTAGACGTAGGAGGGGCGTGGGAGAAGGAGAGAGGGGGAGGGAGAAGGACAGAGAGGGAGGGAAAAGGAGAGAGGGGGAGAGAGGGGGAGAGAGAGGGAGAGAGAAGGACAGAGGGAGAGAGAAGGACAGAGGGAGAGAGAAGGAGAGAGGGGGAGAGAGGGGAAGAGAAGGGGAGAGAAGGAGAGAGAGGGAGAGAGAGAGGGAGAGAGAGAGGGAGAGAGAGGGAGAGGGAGGGAGGGAGAGGGAGGGAGAGGGAGGGAGAGGGAGGGAGAGGGAGGGAGAGGGAGGGAGAGAGAGGGAGAGAGAGGGAGAGGGAGAGAGAAGGAGAGACGGAGGGAGAAAGAGGGAGAGAGAGCACGCCCGATACAACATCTTGTTGCATAGTTGCAACAAGAACCCTTCAACAGGTAACACTCTACTATCACGTTGATTAACAAGCGCTACAAGGAATCACAAATTCTCTCAACAAGTACCACTGTATTACAGATGATTCCTGTCATCAACAATGACATACACAGTCCCCCCCCCAACCCCCACCCCTTGTCTTTACCACCTGATTGCACTCTGTTCTTCACTAACATTAACAAACGTTTGAACAGAGCCCCGCTCCTGTGCCAGGTAAGTCCACTACGGGCTCACCATAGCCCGTGCTACTTGGAACTTGTTCCGAGTAGCTGAATCTATAACAACAACAGTTGAAATTCATCAATCATACGGTCAACCTGCCTAATCTATGGGTAGAAAGTGAGAGTGAAAAGGCCGAAGCATTCAAAGCGTCAAAATTATGGTGGTGTAACAATTACTAACACGTCGTATTATCAACGGATTAGTCGACTCCGAAGTGACGTTACAGACAACGAATTGATGACCTTGTTCGGCTAACGTTATAATTAACCAGATTTCTGCATCACCGGAGAGATTTCGGCGGATATGCTGTTATTTACAAGGTCAGCACTTCCAAGACGCCATAAATGTCTTACCTTTGTCGTTGACCTAGAGACGACCATTACAACACAAGGCGCTCAGTCAGCAACAGCTTATCTTTGGCTCAGTCATTCATAGAAACATTACTCCAACAGCGATAATTCAATCCTCGCATATCTCTTGATCGAAACGTGTTTCACGACTAACGGGTGTTTAATAAGCAACATTCTGACCAAAGGAATGCTTCAGACAATATCTTCACTAACGCCAGGCTAAATAATGTATACACCTACAATTTTTGTTTTTAAATTTTTATGCCCAGACATCAGGGGCAGCAGATGTACAATACCAACTCTAAGCTTGTAGAACGTATGTCGAGAGAGAGAGAGAGAGAGAGAGAGAGAGAGAGAGAGAGAGAGAGAGAGAGAGAGAGAGAGAGAGAGAGAGAGAGAGAATGGGAGAGAAGAAAGAGAAGGGGAGAGAGAAGGGGAGAGAGAGAGAGAGAGAGGGGCAGAGAGAGAGAATGGGAGAGAAGAAAGAGAAGGAGAGAGAGAGAGACAGAGGGGAGAGAGACAGACACAGACAGACAGACAAGGCACAAAGGTATATATATAGCCTGATCTAACGCCTGGGATTCTCCAAGAAACGGCTGAGTTCGTGTACCTTGACCATTACCTGTTTAAGCATTCCACCAGTGTGCTGTGGTTAGCTTCGCCAAGCGCTCCTGCATTGGTAGTTTGCATGTAACCTCACGTCAAGACTCTGCAAGTCTTACATGTGCGCGAACGGTACCTCGTGTGGATGCAATAGGATCTTGTATGATGCAGTAGGATCTTGTATGATGCAGTAGGATCTTGTATGATGCAGGAGGATCTTGTATGATACATTATAGTGATCGCATGTAGATTTAGACTTATATAAACTGAATCTAATCACTGTCATTATTTCCCATTCGATAATTGAACTGAACTGCATTAAATGGCTACCATCATGCCGGAACAAATTCAGACTTTGTTAAAATTAATCGTTTATGACCTATAAACAATCTCAAAGAATCATCCCGAGATGCATGATATACTGATGATTAAATTAGGAGACGGTAGATGAAATTCAGTGACTAGACTTTACAAACTTTACGTTTAATGAAGTGTTGAGATTGTTTCAGTGACGCACCAGGGGGTGACGTTACCTAGGGCACTGCTGGGTGAGCATAGTCCACTAACTCTCCTGACTGACTTCGCAATTTGCTATGGCGTAGACACAAGGTGTTCCGGCATATTAAAATATTTTTATATTACTTATTTCAAAGTTATAGATTGACCTAGCCAAGTTAAAACAAACCAGGCTACCAGGGAGACCAATAAGGAGTTAATAACTCCCTAAACTCTGAACTGTTCAAGGGCCAACTAGTAAGTTACAAATCAATTGAACATGAAACTGAACACCGGCCATAACAGGCCGACTAGGCGATGAGTCACAATAACGTGGCTAAAGTATTTGAGAGTACACAATCGACTTGAGAATGGTCCAGGACGGACCGAAACGTCGTCGTCCCTTCACCTTTTAGTGTGTGGTCTGGTCAACAGGCCGACTATATCCGTAACAACAAGATGGGTAACGAGGCATATATGAACTGCATGAATCGACTTGAGAATGGTCCAGGACGGACCGAAACATCGTCGTCCCTTCAACTTCTAGTGTGTGATCTGGTCAACATATGAACTGCAACTGTGACACTTCATAATGACCTTTCAGTCCAAGCCAGAACATCTAGGCCAGGTAAACAGGCGTTTACTGGTTCAATTACGTAACCTGGACAGTTTTAATTTAAATGATGGCGGCTTAATTTGCACTCAATAGTTTATAAGCTCCTAAGTACTACGAGGTTGTCTATAGCAATAACAACCTCGCTCCGTAAGCTCGGAAACTGCTTAATACAGACTAAGCCGCCGTGATAAAGGAAAGATGTACATGTTTCGTAAGTGGATACTTAGTTACCTGATGAATTTCGGCCACTTCATAGAACAGCATCATCCCAGTTACCTGAGAGGCTTACCTGTTCTCAATCTGCCTCTCGTGCCATCACTGGACTCTGTCAAGGTAACCACGACAAAATAACTTAACATTAGGCTACTCAAACATGAAACCAAAAAAATCTTTCTCCTGGATCCTCAGACTGTTGAACCTCGGACCTGAATGATGGCAGGCAAGGACTCTACCACTAAACATCAATTGCTACAATACGAAGGCTCATATTAGCAGTTAAAGCAATGCTTGCCGCCTTCCTATAGCGGGCACTAATTGCATTTTTCACCTTTGTAAACGCAGACTAATCACATTTTGTATAAAAGACATACCTCGAACACTGTTTATGTTGCACAGACGTAATTCTTTGTATTTCTGCATGTAGTATTTAAGTATTTAAAAAAAAAAAACACTACAATTACCTTCTGTGGTTGCTTAGTAAATCACCGAACTATATGTTTAACAAATCTCTAACTCTGTCATTGGAGGACAGAAGAAAATGTATATGCGCTTGTTAGCCTTGTAAATGAATGGCCACAATTGTGGTAGAAACAAAATTGGGATCTAGTATCTCCCCCCAATAATTCATCACCATATACAACACCCATCAAATTGCATTTTATAAATTGCAACATTTCCCCCCCCCCCCTTTAAAGAGAAACTGGCACCAATAACTTAAATTACATATTCTCCTCCAGAATGCCAAAGATATTTGTCATGTATTAAACTTGCCGTTCTCACGAATGTTACGTAGCTTCTTACAAGCGAAGAATCCGCTTTAATGTTTTTATCACGGCGGATCACGTACTTGCCCGGGAAAACTAATGACAGCTCGTGTTACTCCGTTAAGTTTTTTGTAAGTAATTAAATTGTGTGTTCACTAACCTGCAGGAAAGATAAGAAAATAGAGGTACGAATTTAATGGCATTGTCTTAAGACAAAGTCACCCCCTATCGCTCAGACGTCTCCCATCTGTTGCAATAATTTTTTTTTGGTCTTAGTTGCCCCGTATCAAGACTCCATCTACTAATGTGTTCAGAGTATTCGGCGATATCGTCATTAAACATGAGTTATCTGGCACTAATATGAATGACACTAGTATGAATATGACACTAGTATCTGACACTGGCTTTGAGAGCCAGAGCCGAGTTACGAATAACTCATCTGCGTGTTCTTATACCTCGTCAGTCATCTACGAATGACACGAAATATATATAACATGAAAGATATAATAATCTAAAATATTTTCCAATAATATCCAGCAATACACATTTATACACATTTATCCCCCACGATACAAACATTGACATTCGGAAAGAATATTTTGCAGCGTTCTTAAGTAGCTGCTGGTTAGTGACAAGGTTTTGTTCAGCGAATTAACATTCTTTAATTTGAATTTATGTTGGCCGACCCTGCACACGGAGCTAATGATGGCCGTGTGATGCTTCGTGGAAACCGGTTAGGCGTGAAATCAACTCCCAGGCCTTTTTCTTCGCTAGATTCCTGGATCGTTTCCTCTCCTTTCTGGTATTTTGTTTCTGTTTTCCAGTTTCCAGCTCCATTGCTTTTCACTTGCTTGCGTTTATAATGTGGTAGCCACTTGTAGAACCCGTCCGATCATTTGTACGGGTCGTCCTGTAGTTACTTGTAATCCACAGTATATTCATGAAAGGCAAGAGTCTATCTTACATTTTCTTTAATGTGTGAACTGGTTTCATGTCAATGGCTGTCTCAGTGTTCACAAGTATATTGTTTACTTAAAATTCACATGTTTTGTATTCCTCTTTGTCATCTGCTCGTAGGCTTTCATCAGTTTGTTGTGGAAAGATTGACAATCCGTAGTGTTGCGTTAATTTAATTAATTTTGCCCCGAGGGGCGAGTTTATTGGGCAGCGCCACTCATCTTGTGAGTGGACACACCGCCATAGCAGCATGTACAACACTCCCCAATAGGAAGAAAACCAGCTTGTAACGCCACGGGTCTTCAGATGCTGCTCTTGGTATCCACGATGAAATCTTATCTTTTCATTCAATCTTAGAAGTTCAAGCTCTAACAGGTGCCTCCTTAACTCATCTCTTGTAATCATACACTGGCTCCTGTGTAGCTGGATTCGCCAACATTCCTCATACTTCAGGCTCCATCCCTTTGCTCTACAGTAAACACCTCGAATCTCGTGTCTAGTTCCCTCACACACTTTTCTGTCTTTCTCTGTGAATGTGTTCTTTCAATGCCTTGGTTTCATTACGTGCTGCTTTCCTGGTGACGTGGCGTGGGAGTGACCTAAGTTGGGAGTGGATTTTATCTGCAGAAACGGTTTTACAAATCTCCTCTCTGCTTTCTTCCCATTCTGAGATATTATTTTTCTGCTCTCGTGATACGTACATACAGCTCACTATGCACATAGGAACCCAGCCACCTACAGTGTCCCAGCCACCTACAGTATCCCAGCCACCTACAAGTGTCCCAGCCACCTACAAGTGTCCCAGCCACCTACAAGTGTCCCAGCCACCTACAAGTGTCCCAGCCACCTACAAGTGTCCCAGCCACCTACAGTGTCCCAGCCACCTACAGTGTCCCAGCCACCTACAAGTGTCCCAGCCACCTACAAGTGTCCCAGCCACCTACAAGTGTCCCAGCCACCTACAAGTGTCCCAGCCACCTACAAGTGTCCCAGCCACCTACAAGTGTCCCAGCCACCTACAAGTGTCCCAGCCACCTACAAGTGTCCCAGCCACCTACAAGTGTCGCATGTCTGATCATACTGCACTGCTCAGCTGCTCAGTTATAAACATTTGCATCTTAATTAGAAATCACATCCCCAAACATCCCATTTAAATCCCTCATTCAGACGGGCAAACAGGTAGTTACAGGCGCCAAAAAAATGCATAATGAAGAAAGCTGGCATGAACATCAATATTGGCAAACAAGGTGGTAAAGTGAAGTCAAGCAGTTGCAACAGAGACTACGTCCAGCGTAAGACGGGCCATAAGTAGCATGCAGAGTGAGAAGAAAGTTCCATCGGCCAGGTGTAGTGTAGTGTAGTCAGTGGGCTCCCCCCACCCCATACCACAGGCTTCGTTTATGCCTACTTAATATGCACAAGAGACTAGCTGGGGACGACGCCTTCTCCATGGTGTCTCGTTAACGACGTGCTTCTTTTAATCACTGACAACTAGGTTTATATCCCACCTTCTCCGACACGACAGCGAAGTGTTCGCTACAGACCCCCACCTGGTCCTGTAGAAGGAAAGGAGGTAGGCAAAGGTAGAATAGAAAATGCAGAGATAGCGAAGAAAAACTTAAAATGATTCGGAGATTCTAGCGAAGAGGGGGAAAGTTAGCAAGGAAGAGAAATGATAAAGTGATGGAGAAGCAGTGAAGTGTTGAATGACTGATGGGACGGACACGGGGATGACAATAGCTCAAGAGAGAGGTGAAAAACTGGTAATTTATATATACACGATACCTGCCGTGAGTTGATGCAAGACAAAGGGGGAATTTTTTCCTGACCACTTTTGAAAGATTCTATTCAATTTGGCTACACTGTATCAAGACTGACAAGTGCTGCATATAGGAATATGTGCATATGAGGATTACAAACAAACCCATTGACAGACGCATGCATAAACACACACACACACACACACACACACACACACACACACACACACACACACACACACACACACACAAAAACACACACACACAAAAACACACACACACACACACACACACACACACACACAGGTGACGGTTGAGAGGCGGGACCAAAGAGCCAGAGCTCAACCCCCGCAAACACAACTAGGTGAGTACACACTAACAAGATATATCAACGATAACATTAATTGGCACAATGAGGAGATTCGAACCAGCGTCCTGGGTACCCCAGGTACCTTTTCCGACTAACAATAGGATCAAACAGGGGACCATGGATCTCAAGGGAGAGGATTATAAATTTGCTGTTCTATCTATATCAACCTAGAACTGCAGTACGCAGCACCAATATGGAACACACTCCTCCCCCCCCCCCAGACACTTAAAACTTTAAACAGTTCAGATTTGGTCCCAATATACATGACCTACTGAACGGATATATATATATATATACTGATGAAACAAAATTCCTCAGTGCCTCAAGTAATAAAGGAGATATGGTTAAGACATACATGATACTTAAATGATTTGACAATGGGAATAGAGAAAGGCAAAGCTCATCACACATTCACGAACCAAAGGTATATACAAAACAACGTCCTTGACGAATCAGGACATGGAGAGTGGAACCACTCATTGTGGAGGACACAATTGAGATTACAAGCACGATTTGTTGACCAGACCACACACTAGAAGTTGAAGGGACGACGACGTTTCGGTCCGTCCTGGACCATTCTCAAGTCGATTGTGACTTGAACGACTTTATAAGCACGACTTTACACACAAATATTAAACAAAATAAACTCGTTGGACTGGAAATTGCATCGAAACCGAATGAGGAATGTTCAGAAGGCGGGGCGCAGGAGGTGGAGCCCAGTTTCCAAAAACTACAAGTGACCACATTAGATACTGAAAGTAATTTACCAGCATGTCCTACAGGCAGTGATTATATTAAATGTTACCGTTGTTTATAAAGTAATTCAACGATACGAACATTTAGGAATGTTAGGGACCCTGGGTTTAGGGACCTCTGTGTTTAGGGACCCTATGTTTAGGGACCCTGTGTTTAGGGACCCTATGTTTAGGGACCCTGTGTTTAGGGACCTCTGTGTTTAGGGACCCTATGTTTAGGGACCCTGTGTTTAGGGACCCTATGTTTAGGGACCCTGTGTTTAGGGACCCTGTGTTTAGGGACCCTGTGTTTAGGGACCCTATGTTTAGGGACCCTGTGTTTAGGGACCCTGTGTTTAGGGACCCTGTGTTTAGGGACCCTATGTTTAGGGACCCTGTGTTTAGGGACCCTGTGTTTAGGGACCCTGTGTTAAGGGACCCTATGTTTAGGGACCCTGTGTTTAGGGACCTCTGTGTTTAGGGACCCTGTGTTTAGGGACCCTATGTTTAGGGACCCTGTGTTTAGGGACCCTGTGTTTAGGGACCCGGTGTAACATCAGTCATCAGGAAGCTTGTCTTCGTCATTATACTAGCTTTAACGAGTGATTAAATGGTTTCTGCGCCGACCAGTAATAATCATCTATCAAAATTTTGCTTCCTTATCTGACAGGTGACTCGTTCATAGTTGATAGCTTAATTTGTAGTGTTGTTCTGCGTGCTAGACAGAGGCGCTACTCAACAATTCGTCTGGCTTGAAACTATTTTATTATATATATATATATATATATATATATATATATATATATATATATATATATATATATATATATATATACGATATACATGGGTTGATACAAAAATAATAATGCAAAAAGGTGCTTAAAGGTTATGGATCTCTTGAAAAACACAACAATGGGAAACATTGATGAATGTCACAGACGGGTTCGATCATTGTTGCAAGTCAAACACTTCTTCGAATTCCTCTGAAGTTGGAGGAAATATATATATATATATATATATATATATATATATATATATATATATATATATATATATATATATATATATATAATAGAGTTTCAAGCCATTTATATATAATATATACATTTAGCCTGACGCTATCTAAGCTCAGAGTCACTTCAAAGCAGGTGTCAAGCTGCTCTGACCTTCCCCACTAAACATCTGACCCACAAAAAATGATGGGGTTAGTAAATCATGTAGTAATTATCTGCCATTAAATGCTGTACTCGTACCATAACACCTTCCCAGGTGATGCACTACACACGACTTGCTCAAAACATTCCTTCTCTTACAATTTCTACATCTGAAGCCCTATGTGTCGCTTCACTATCTACGATCTATTATTACTCAATGTAAATCATCAGACTCCAGTCCCAGATAGCGTTCTTGCTGAAGCCTCTTGCATATGTAGTCACTTCACTCTCTGGTGTACGCTGGAAGCATGAAACACTTCAACGCTTCCTAAAGTGTTGCAACAGAACCCGTGAACACGGCACGAGGAACAAATAACAATTTGATATTCCTAGCGTGCGACTCGACCAAAGCAGAAATGCAGGTTAAATAATGACCTTTCATATGAGATTAAAATTTTGCTTTTCTCTCAGTTTATAAAAGAAATTAATATCTGAAAATAGAGGAACGACAACGTTTCGGTCCGTTCTGGATCATTATCAAGTTGTTTGAGACAATAGAGGTTCATTGATTGATAGAGAATAAACCACCCAATAGGTGGCACGGGCATGAATAGTCCGTAAGTGAGAGAGAAGAGAGGATGTTTTAGATTCAGCTTCTCGGAAGTTCCAAGTAGCACGGGCTATGGTGAACCCGTAGTGGACTTACCTGGCACAGGAGCGGGGCTGAAACTGAAGAGGAGGTAGTACTGGTATATACGGAAAGAATGTGAGGTGAGGAGCAGGAAAGAGAAAAACGTAGGAGTATGATGTAAAGTAAGAAAGTGATGAAAACTAAGAATTGGGTGAAGGCTGAGGATGGAATGAGGTAAAAATAAGATACAGGCAAGAAAAAAAAAGGAGTAGGTTTAAGTCACATCACGTTTGTTAAGAAAGTTGGAGCATTAAAGTACTGTAAAATGGAAGAGTCAAAAGCAACAAAACCAATACTAAGATTCATATTAGACATACTGTCTATCAGAGCCGATTCAACAAGACGGCGTCTGTGAAGATGCAGGAAAGATTATTTTAGAAGACCAATCAATAGGATGATTCGAATCCCCAACACGAGGGAAGAGAGCATTGTTTGTCTCTGCAGACTTAACACTTCTTGTGTGTTCCTTAAGTCAATAAAACCAACGATTAGAAAGGCACGGACCAAGAGCTAACATCTTGAACCTGCAGGAACAAATAGGTAAATACACAATGAACTTAATGTAAGCTTCACCAAGATCCTATACATGGTGTCTGAAGGTTGCGTATAATAAATCTTTACACTGTTCTCAAGTGATTTATGAGAGAAATATTAAATCTTTCTAACGAAAATAAATATATTAAGGCCTCTCCCCTAAAGAGTCGAGCGGCGTCCCTAGCAGAGGCTGGTGAGGGCGAACGGTATGGGAAGAGAGAGGTAGGAGAGGGGGAGAGAGTGGGTAGAAGAGGGGGGAGAGAGGGGGCAGAAGAGGGGGAGAGAGTGGGTAGAAGAGGGGGGAGAGAGGGGGCAGAAGAGGGGGGAGAGAGGGGGCAGAAGAGGGGGAGAGAGGGGGTAGAAGAGGGGGTAGAAGAGGGGGGAGAGAGGGGGTAGAAGAGGGGGAGAGAGGGGGTAGAAGAGGGGGGAGAGTGGGGGTAGAAGAGGGGGGAGAGTGGGGGTAGAAGAGGGGGGAGAGTGGGGGTAGAAGAGGGGGGAGAGAGGGGGAGAGAGAGAGGGGGAGAGAGAGAGGGGGAGAGAGAGAGGGGAGAGAGAGAGGGGAGAGATAGAGGGGGAGAGAGAGGGGGAGAGAGAGGGGGAGAGAGAGGGGGAGAGAGAGGGGGAGAGAGAGGGGAAGAGAGGGGGGAAGAGAGGGGGGAAGAGAGGGGGAGAGAGAGGGGGAGAGAGAGGGGGAGAGAGAGGGGGAGAGAGAGGGGGAGAGAGAGGGGGAGAGAGAGGGGGAGAGAGAGGGGGAGAGAGAGGGGGAGAGAGAGGGGGAGAGAGAGGGGGAGAGAGAGGGGGAGAGAGAGGGGGAGAGAGAGGGGGAGAGAGAGGGGGAGAGAGAGGGGGAGAGAGAGAGGGAGAGAGAGAGGGAGAGAGAGAGGGAGAGAGAGAGGGAGAGAGAGAGGGGGAGAGAGAGGGGGAGAGAGAGGGGGAGAGAGAGAGAGGGGGGGGAGAGAGAGAGGGGGGGGGAGAGAGAGGGGGAGAGAGAGAGGGGGAGAGAGGGTGTAGGAGAGGGAGAGAGAGAAGTAGAGATGGTGTAGATATAAGAGGGGGAGGTAGATAGAGGGGTGGAGGTATAGGGATAAAAAGCTGAAGAGAAAGGGAATAGGAGAAAGAGGGAAGAGGAGAAAGAGAGAGAGAGAGGACGTGAGAAATGAGGAGATAGAGAGAGGTGGAGATAGTGAGGGGTGGAGATAATAAGGCAGCTAAGGATCTTACCGCCCTATGTCACATCTCACACACACATTCTCGACCCCAGTGGTTGCAAAACTTGACAAAAAGCACAAATCCACCACCATCGAGTATACACCTTTCTCTTGGAGTACCTGGCCCCTTCCCATCATTTATCCATTTTAACAATGAACTACATGAGAACGCTCGTCTCATGTCTTGACCCAATCTTGTTGGATAACATCAGAGCCTTAAGACACCGAAGAGGTACACTAACATGCGCCCAAGAATCCTCCACCTAGCCCAGATTCTTGGACAAGAAGATGGTAACCCCAGCATCAGTATCATCAGCATTAATACATCACTCCATCAGCGATCATTCATTCCTAAACTGACTTGTATTCGGAATATACAAGTTGTAAATTCGTGCTTAATCCTATCAGTCGAACCTATGAAGTTCTAACATCATCCGGTTACTAACTTGATACGAAGTTTCGTATAAAGTTCATTTGTAATGGAATGAAATAGTTTCTAAGATCAAGTTTTAGATGAGCTGATGTAGAGTAGTAGTCCTTAACCTGCAGTTTTACAAAAGACATTAATGACTTCCCTAATAAATCCTAGCTTACAAGAACAGAGAGAGGAGGGAGAGGGAGAGAAAGGGGAGAGAGAGGAGAGAGAGAGGGAGAGGAGAGAGAGAGGGAGAGGAGAGAGAGAGGGAGAGGAGAGAGAGAGGGAGAGGAGAGAGAGAGAGAGGGAGAGGAGAGAGAGAGAGAGGGAGAGGAGAGAGAGAGAGAGGGAGAGGAGAGAGAGAGAGAGGGAGGGAGAGATACCGACACCTGCCGCTCGTTTAAGTTCCTGCACGTAGCTAGCGAGGACTCCAGGAGGCTGAGAGGGGCCCCCACAACACATCCTAACCGCTGGCCAGCCTCTACACAGCAGACAGCGCCCTCACCCCAGGCTGCTGCTGCTGCTGCTGCTGCTCTTGCTGTTGTTGCTACCTCTTCCGTTGCAGCTGGTTCTACTCCTGTTGATGAGGTGTCGCTACTTCTACCACTGGAGGTGGAAGTGGTAGTGGTGGTACTCACTTAAATGTGCATACGGGCGAGTGAAGTCTAGCTCTTCATGCCCCGCCTACTGGCCGCCGCCTTGCATTATAAATGATCTGTTTTAACGTTCAAGTTCTTTGTCGATTCTGGCCTTAAAGTTGTGGCTGGAGGTGGCTTCTACGCCATCCTATTTTAGTGTATTCCTCTTGTTGACTACCCGTACAGGACATTGGTTTTTCCTGACATTGTTTCGACTAATTGGCGTTTCCAGCTTCCACCTGTGTCTTTCCTACTTTCTCTTAGTTTGAAGAGGTTATCCTTATCCACCTTATCTATTGCCCTCATTATCTTGCACGTTGTGATCATATCTTCTCAGTTCCTAGTATATATTTATGGTTGAGATAATTTCATTTGCCTGTTCTCATAGCTTAATTCTCTCAGGACTGGCACCAGTCTTTAATGTTGTGTACATTTTCTTGGGTTCTGATTTAAGTGTTTATACGATGTTCTTTTATTTGTCAGCGTCCCATATGCCGCTGATGGCTTCCTGTTTGTGTGTTTCTCCGGTTTGGTGGAATATATTCACTCCAAAATTTATCTAATTCCAGTAGTTACCTTCCCCTTGTGGTGTAGATGCCTTTTGGTCTCCTCTCTTCCTTTTCCCATCTTCATTATCTTGCACTTGTTGAGATTGAATTTCAGCAACCATTTGTTTGACCACTCCTGGAGGTTGTCAAGGTCCTCCTGTAACTTCCTACAGTCCTCTTCTGCTTT
>NC_091201.1:25325627-25335627 GCF_040958095.1 Procambarus clarkii
AATAAAGTTTGAAATCGGCGATTTATTTACCTACACTATTATATATATATAAATATATATTGTATATATATATATATATATATATATATATATATATATATATATATATATATATATATATTCCCCATCTCCTGCGTGATGGAGAATTGTTCGAAGAATCACGTAGCTAGGGCTCGACACAAACTTTGTACTCCCATACATTCATTCTAGTGTTGCTGCAAAGATGCATTTGTACGTTTGGTAATAAATTCACCCTGATGCACCTGTTCCCCCAGCAGTAAATAGGTACCAGGGAGTTAGACATGTTGCTACGGGCTGCTTCCTGGTGATATGTGTTTTAGAGAAATACATGTATTAGATATGACACGAAATATTCTGTAGATCGGAAGTCTGTACAGCGACCACCGGCTAGAAAGGTGGGGTCCAAGAGCTAAAAGCTCGATCCTGTAGGCACAAATAATAAACACAAGTAGTAAATACACACACATGACACTCGTCAAACAGCAAAACTCCTGGAGGATTGACTTGGAACCATTCTATAAGTGTTCACCCTTGTTCACCCAGCAGTTATAGAGAACCTGGAGGTAAACCTTTTACCGGGTTGTGTTCTAAGGGGAAACACTTGTAAGGGCAAAACGTATCATGAGCCAGGGGAAAAGAGTAACATCTCTTATCTTTTGTAACAGAAATCAGAAGGCTCCAAAAAATATATTAATACAATATATGTATACAGTATATATGTATACTTTACTTGCTTTACTTACAACACTCGAAGTCCATTAGACTATGAGCTATGTAGACCCCACAACATCTCACCATTGTTAGGATTAACTCTGCCTCAGGGGTATGCACCTTTGAATTATTGTTGTGTTTGTGAAGGTGTCACAGAGGACAAAGGTACTATTTAGCACACACACACACACTGCTGTAACACCCACCATTCATCCATCTCGTCAGAGGGAGACATCTGCAGCACCCAGGCATCTGAGCTTAGGTCTCTGAAAAGGATCTCGAAGCTCCCAGTTTATACACCAATGACAGAATCAGCAACGAAGCAAGATTTAAGCGAGGCGGGACACGTGGTTGGGGCTTCAGAAGCAAACAGTTCGTTCTTTAGTCAGCACTTAAATCTTCCTAAGAAGAAGATTCTCCGGCACATGGAATCGCTGATTGCCATCGTAAAGTGAATCGACTTGTCCAAGGCAATCAAAGAAATTCAGAACCCACCTTACTTGCTAATCTGTGGATTAGGAGGCAGTGAAACTCCTTCAAGTGTAACTAGTATCAGCAAAAGATTAATGGGGGTATCTCGACCGTCTCTCTCTCTCTCTCTCTCTCTTATCGTGGAAGTAGAATCATAGATGCCAGAAACTTTCATACAAGACCCTCACAGTCACCTCTGTATTGCAGACCATTCCTACTAGAATACCTGCTGACCAAACCACACACTAGAAAGTAAAGGGACGACGACGTTTCGGTCCGTCCTGGACCATTCACAAGTCGATTGTCGATTCTACTAGCACACACAGGAGATGCACCGTGCTGGTAGTTCCACTACAGAATCTAACTGTCCATTACTCAAGCTCTGCAGGTGGTTAATTGTGCTTTGAACTAACGCCTCACCTAACGAGGTCATCTCAATCCAGAGATAAAGAAACTTAAACAGATTCTCGGATAAGTAAAGATGAGATAAATGCCGGTCAAGTTGCAGAGAATAAAACGTCCGAAGTAGCAAAGAAAGAAACGCCAAAAGCAGTAAAGAAGATACGTTATTTAACGCTACCAATAAAAAATCTAGATTCGAGCTTAATTTTTTTTTCATTCATGTCTTGCGTTCACTCACGAATATCCACGAGTTTTTGTTTTGTAATTAATCACGTGCATCCTCATGGAAAAGATAATGATTGTAAATATGATAAATAAAGAAAATTTAATTTTATGCAGTTTCTAAATATGCTTTATGCAACTTCTTTGTACTACTGCCACTTCAATCAATATTGTTAATGGTACCCACTAACAGCTACTGTTGTAGTCTCTGCTGCTACATGCATTGCTGCTTTCCACTGCCGTTTCTACTGCTACTTTCCACTGCCGTTTCTACTGCTACTTTCCACTGCCATTTCTGCTGCTACTTCTCCTGCTGTTTCTACTGCCACTTTCCCTTGCTACGTCTCACTGCTGTTACTCCTGTTATTACTGCCGCTTCTAGGGGGGGGGGGGGTTCGTATGAAATTGTAGATGGGGGAGAACTGGTCCAGATTGAAGAATATCTCAAGTTAATCCTTTCATTTGACTCCAAACTCGGTTGTTGTCGCCAGTTAAAGTGGTGTGTGTGTGTGTGTGTGTGTGTGTGTGTGTGTGTGTGTGTGTGTGTGTGTGTGTGTGTGTGTGTGTGTGTGTGTGTGAGTGAGTGAGTGAGTGTGTGAGAGAGATAGAGAGAGAGAGATAGAGAGAGAGAGATAGAGAGAGAGAGAAAACGGGGCCCCGAGTTGAAATCAAGCAATATCCTTTACAGTAAGAAAACAGTTGTTGGAAATGAAAAGACTTGTCTATTTACACGTTCGACCAAGAAGATATAATTTGTCTATCGCCTCTAGAAGAAAAAAATTTTTTTTTTTTTTACTTTCTGCCCTGAAGGACCCACTTACCAGTTGGAAGTCCATAGCCTTTATATAATCTTACATATAATATACAACATATATACAACCGTGTATGCTTGTTGTGAATCATAAGATGATCTTTTCTATATATTTTTTTAAGCCAGATGAATAAATCAGATAAATAATTGTTCAAAACTAAATTGTGAATCAAATTTACTATTATTATTTTTTTTGTTACAAAACATTTAACTGGGTTTGATTTAAAAAATATATCGTATGGGCCAGTTTGGTGCAATTTCTAGCATGGCTTATGGTTTCCAAGGAGAAAATATTGTATTGAAATATTGTATTGAGGAAATATTGTATTTCTAATGATCTTGAATAAGCTCATTAGAAATACAATAACGGCCATCTAATGTCTCTCTCTCGAACATTTCTTCATTGTCTTTATGTTTTAATCTTTCCCAGATATCCGGATCCTACAGCATACACCCAACGAGCCCAGGAGACTGATTACCGGAATATTGCGCTCTGGACCATGTATCGAGAAGATTAGATTCCTTCGTCAATTCATTGGTTTTATCTTCTCTTTTAATCATAAAAGCTGAGAATTTCTCCTTCAGAAAATAACGTATCGTCTACATGCATTTTTGAGTAGCTAATTAGTAATGCCCTGAACACACATTTAAAGGAGATGGATCAAATGCAGTTCTATATTATATATATGTATATATATATATATATATATATATATATATATATATATATATATATATATTTATATATATATATATATATATATATATATATATATATATATATATATATATATATATATATATATGTCGTACCTAGTAGCCAGAACGCACTTCTCTGCCTACTATGCAAGGCCCGATTTGCCGAATAAGCCAAGTTTTCATGAATTAATTGTTTTTCGACTACCTAACCTACCTAACCTAACCTAACTTTTTCGGTTACCTAACCTAACCTATAAAGATAGGTTAGGTTAGGTTAGGTAGGGTTGGTTAGGTTCGGTCATATATCTACGTTAATTTTAACTCCAATAAAAAAAATTGACCTCATACATAATGAAATGGGTAGCTTTATCATTTCATAAGAAAAAAATTAGAGAAATATATTAATTCAGGAAAACTTGGCTTATTAGGCAAATCGGGCCTTGCATAGTAGGCTGAGAAGTGCGTTCTGGCTACTAGGTACGACATTATATATATATATATATATATATGCGAACAAGCCTGAATGGTCCCCAGGACTATATGCGACTGAAAACTCACACCCCAGAAGTGACTCGAACCCATACTCCCAGGAGCAACACAACTGGTAACTACAGGGCGCCTTGATGATGCAGGGCGCAGGGTGATGGTCAAGCGGATTAAGGCGCCCTGTAGTTACCAGTTGCGTTGCTCCTGGGAGTATGGGTTCGAGTCACTTCTGGGGTGTGAGTTTTCAGTCATATATATATATATATATTATATATATATATATATATATATATATATATATATATATATATATATATATATATATATATATATATATATATATTATTAGCCTTTTCATCTGCATACCTTTTTACAGTTGACATGTCAATGGGCCGTCTGGAGCCGTCCCTTACTTCCTACAACAGCACAAGAAACCACTGTGGATGCCTGGCGCTGTCTGAAATTCCAAATCACACATGCATAGGCATACTTGATCACTCCTAACCACTAGTTTTGCTCCTGTGCAGTAACACACTGGATATCGAGTTTTGGTTGTATCCAACGAAATCAAAGGTGTGTGTGTGTGTGTGTGTGTGTGTGTGTGAGTTCATATGCATGTCTTTGTTAAGATAATCATGTACGTGCATCCGTATTCAATGGATCATTTGCGTGCATGAGTGATCATGGGTTTATGTATGTCGCTGTTCAAAGGTTCGCGTGCACTTGTAATGAGGGATTCCTGTGTGTGGTCGTAATAAGGGGGCTTCTGTGTTTGTTTCAAGGGCTCCTGTGTTTGTTATGAAGGGTTTCTGTGTTTTTTATGAAGGGTTCCTGTGTTTGTTATGAAGGGTTCCTGTGTTTGTTATGAAGGGTTCCTGTGTCTGTTATGTAAGGGTCACGTAACCACGTGTGCTAATGGTCAAAGTATTCATGTGCACATATGGCCATTTACCCACATATGTATAACTACATAAACAGACATTAATGTGCCTGTTCGTATCCAGTTATATTGCCATACATGCGTACACATCCCCACCCATACATGTATGGGTGCCTTACATGTATAAGGCACCCCAACCCATGTATACCAGATTAGTTTGTGTATATGCATTACCATATATGTATATGTATATGGCCTGGGCTCCACATGTGATATCTATTCGAAGGGTAAACATCCATATATATGCCTGACATGTATATACAGGTAGTAGTAGCCTTGGAGTTCATGTTTTATGTAGCATATGGTCCCGGTGTGTATTCGCGCAGGATGGTGTATGTGTATGTATACATTTGCCCAGAGAGGTGTCTATGTGCGTATTTGGTCACCGTTCAGTGTGTGTGTGTGTGTGTGTGTGTGTGTGTGTGTGTGTGTGTGTGTGTGTGTACTCACCTAGTTGTACTCACCTAGTTGTTGTGTGTTTACTAGTTGTGTTTTTGCGGGGGTTGAGCTTTGCTCTTTCGGCCCGCCTCTGAACTGTCAATCAACTGTTTACTAACTACTTTTTTTTTTTTTTTTTTTTTTCCCACACCACACACACACACACCCCAGGAAGCAGCCCGTGACAGCTGACTAACTCCCAGGTACCTATTTACTGCTAGGTAACAGGGGCACTTAGGGTGAAAGAAACTTTGCCCATTTGTTTCTGCCTCGTGCGGGAATCGAACCCGCGCCACAGAATTACGAGTCCTGCGCGCTATCCACCAGGCTACGAGGCCCCTCAACCTGTGTGTGTGTGTGTGTGTGTGTGTGTGTGTGTGTGTGTGTGTGTGTGTACTCACCTAGTTGTACTCACCTAGTTGTTGTTGTTGTTGTGTGTGTGTGTGTGTGTGTGTGTGTGTGTGTGTGTGTGTGTGTGTGTGTACTCACCTAGTTGTACTCACCTAGTTGTTGTTGTTGTGTGTGTGTGTGTGTGTGTGTGTGTGTGTGTGTGTGTGTGTGTGTGTGTGTGTGTGTGTGAGAGAGAGAGAGTGATGGGGGGGGGAGGCAACATATTCATGTGTTTACATGGTCATTTGGTCTTGAATAAACGAGGTCAGGTGTTTAAGATAAGATGTTTACACACACACACACACACCTGTTCAGGTGTTTAGTAATATTCGTGAGTATATGTCTGCCATAAATGTTTATTTCTTGTGGTGTGTGTGGTAAAAGAATTCGAGAACGTGGGCCGAGGGGTGGCCAGAGGGGGGGGGGGCAGTGGGGAGTGGGCCGAGGGGGTGGGGTTATATTGGGGGTGTGGGTCCTCCAATTCATCCATCTTAGTCGGAGCCAGAATAATGACGGCTCGCCTGATGATCTTCGACACTGTAACAGAGTAACCTAGACACTCGGGGTTCGATCCCTGCCCCCTGTTGGTGCCGAGACACGATGCTCTCATCAGGCTTCTGACTTCACTTCACACCTTCCTTGTACACCTGTATCATCCATGTAGTGGCGTTGTCTCTATCACGCCGGGATTATAGAACTACGACATCCACTCTCTCAAGCTTTTTTTTTTTTTTTTTTTTTGGTGTCTTAAGTTTACGAAATATAAAATTTATTAGAATCACGATATTTACGATACATTCTCCCTTATGGAGAATGGCGCTGATGTGATTGTGTTAATGTGTTCCACGGGAGATTGGATCGTTGATGAATGTACATCAAGCTCTCTCTCTCTACTTACTGACCCTGGCAGATCCCTTCCCTTTATTATTTGTTGTTTTAATGCATAATAACTTATCATGTATTGTTGCAGCTTTCTAAGCCTATGTAAGACAAGTGAGAATGTAGGTATGGTGGTTAGCCTTGTAAAAAGCATTACAGCCACGTTTTGTGGTCAACCACCAGGAGGTAACACCATGACCTGCTCCTGAAACATTAAATGTGGGGTTTTATTAATGTTGTGCATTAATGTGCTCTACAATATAGGATGAATCCATCAAATTTAAATCGACACAAGCATGTCCTTGACACAAAAGTAAAACCTCTGATCAAAATCTACATTTTTGTTTGAGAGGACTAAATTGTCGTGAGTCAATGAAATCCTTCATGTCCATGCTCAGATAGGCTATGAATCTCCTATGCTAGCAACAGCCTGCAAGCAGTATGGTCGGATGAGGTCCAACACAACTTACTGAACGGGATGCTGGAAGGTCTCTCTCACGTCTTCATCAATCATATATTCAATCATCACCGAGAGAACCCATAAGTTTGCGGCTCTAACACTCACTGGAATGAACCTTTTAGAGTCGTGTGGACTCACACTTCTGTGTGTTTATGTTAGTTATGTTGGGGGTAACTTGTGTGTTTTTTAATGATGCTAGAGTCTGTAAGTTCTTGCAGAATTGTATAGAGAGTATAAACACTCTTGTGCTGAGATTCTTAGAGCATAATTGTCTTTGTAGAATATCCTTCTACAGCCTCTGATGGTGTTTTGGGTTATAATAGGCTTTGGGTTATTATTATATATTCACATGGGATAGGAAGTGGGGTACATGCTCCCACAGCTGACTATGACGGAGAGGTCACAGCCGAGTCAAACGTGAGAGGATTACAGGTTCCCAAAACTGGGTGAACGTGGGGGGGTGGGTGTCTAAGAGTCCTACCGCATCTAACAACTCTAACATCGTCTAACAAGGTCTGGAAGTGGCAAGCCAGCTATCATTAGGACGTCTTTTAAGAACCTAAACCAAGGCTCTGTCCCATCAGTCAACGTTCTACACAGCGGTTGTTTGATAGATACTTAGATTGATTAAGGCTGATTAAGATACTTATATTATTAGATTGATACTGCAATGTGCAGCCCCGGCATGGAATTTGCACTTTGTTAAGCATAAAACGAAAACTGAAACAGTACAATGGTCTGTTACAAGATTAGTCCCAGGGAACTCTAACACAGTGCACAGTTACAGCCACAACAGACCACTGGAACATTATCTAACTCAGTGCACAGTTACAGCCACAACAGACCACTGGAACATTATCTAACTCAGTGCACAGTTACAGCCACAACAGACCACTGGAACATTATCTAACTCAGTGCACAGTTACAGCCACAACAGACCACTGGAACATTATCAAACACAGTGCACAGTTATAAACCCATTAAGATTTCAACTTAGATTCAACAGAGGAGAAGAAGTTGTTAAACACATATGGCAAAATCTTACTGAAGCGACCATACGAGTCATAAATACTCATACTCCGCCCAAGTAAAACAGAAACAAGCAACACTTAGTGGGCCAGCCAGAGGCTTAGGGCCCGCGCAGGAATATCCCTGCAAAAAAAAAAGTCCCAGAGCTAAGAGGACTAAGCTATGAGGATAGATTAAAATAACTAGAACTCACAGTCAAGGAGAGAATAAACAAAGGGGATATGATCGTAAGATACAAGATACTGAGGCGAAATGACAAGGTGGACAAGAGGAGTCTCTTTACACTGAAAGTAGATAGAGGGGATATGAGTGGAAACTGGAAATATTAATTACTCGAAGAACGTAAGGAAATTCTCGTATCCAGTATGGGTGAACAACGAGCGCTAGGCATCGGAAGAGGTGGTTGTGGAAACCATCTCTTTCCTCAACTTTAAACCCAGATTCTACAAAGGAATTCGAACATCAGAATAGTTAAAATATAACACAACAAATATCCCATGGCTAGTAGGCAGGGCATTAAGAGCCAGAGTCCTCACTTCCTTGTCGTTTACTGATAGATAAATGCTGATTGATAAGTACTGCCGCGGTTGCAGAGGGCCCAAGAGCTGAAGCCGTAGCTGAGAGAACCTGTGGAACCTTCCGTAGCGCTGGTAGTACACAGGCAACGATTTGCCCAACATGCGGTGGTAAAGCAGTCGGTCTTAGTATGAAAAGAATGCCCATCAGAGCTGTGAATCAGGTTAAAGAACTCAGTAGCAGACAGAACCTTAAATTTGCAACAAAATACGATGCTTGCAACTCGCCTATAATTCTCCGTTATGTGCTGAAATTTTCACGAGATCATATCAAATACTATCCATAATAAGGGCTAGCGGCATGCTGATCTCCCATCACATGAGGTAATAGACTTTTAATGATAGACTCTATGCAATTTAAGGTAATTGATGGTGTTCTAGCCTGAATGCACAGTTGATAACCAACGATCCTCACTTCAACTAAACGCTCTCAACAAGACTGGAAGCCGGCTATCGTTCGACATGCTTTTATGATACCCGCTTTTCACGATAGCATTACACAGGCTTTTTTTTTTTTTTAAGTCGGTCTGGAACAAAACTAGCAAGAAAAATCAGGGGAAATTTTCATTATATTGGGATGTAAACCCAATATAATTATTGGGTATATATCTAATATAGGTTTTATATATTATTTATATATTTTTGATATATTTTATAGGTTTTATTGCTTTATTTATATAGCAATATCTAATGAGATTTTGTTTTGTACCGTTTTTATTTTTATTTATTTATTATATTTATGTGTTTTATTTTTTAGTGAACCAATATATGGTGTCTGGGAGAGTTCTGACGTCATAGTCATGAACGACACTTTACAGATCACGTGATCTGGTGCAGCCAATGGGAGGAGGGGAGAGGATTATCAGGGGGAAAGCGCCAAGCCATTACGACTATATAGCACTTGGAAGGGGTCAGGATAAAGGATTTGATGTGGGACGGGAGGGAAGGAATGGTGCCCAACTACTTGAACGGTCGGGGATTGAACGCCGACCTGCATGAAGCGAGACTGTCGTTCTACCGTCAAGCCCAAGGGGTTTGGAAGAGGAGATTTGTTGAGTTACACATCAGTGAATCTGTGCGGGATTGGATGATTGGGGTACATAATATGGGGTACTATGATAATTACCAGGTCAACAAATATCCACGTGTTCAATACAAAGATTGGTTAGGTTAGAGGGGTTGCTTGGGGTCGTGCGCTTTAATACCCTTTCTTGCTGTACGTTGTGGCAGATCAAGAGAACGGACTAGGCAACAGTCCGTGGGTGCTACTGTGGAATTCACAGGTCATTTGATTTCCATTTACGACAGAGGTGAGAAGCCTTGGGAGGCGAAGCTGTCCCCCCCCCCCCCCCACCACACACCCTTGTACACCCCCACTACACACCTGCCCACACCCCCCCACCCCCACAGCAACCCACACCCCACACCACAGCCTGTATAAGCTGTTGCTACGTAGGATTTACGAC
>NC_091201.1:25340627-25405627 GCF_040958095.1 Procambarus clarkii
TATACCGACAAAATGAGTGATATGGTTATATATAAATCCACTGAAATGGTACGCGAGATAGGGAACGGGGATTAGGAGAAAATGCACAATCGCTATGGTTTATATAGGACTTATAGCACATGGCCAGCAGGGTGGGATATGAATGTCGAATGTCAACCCAGCAAGACGCCTGGGCGTCGCTCTACCAACCAGTCCATCTGGGTGGGAGGTAATTATTATACATATGATAGGTAAATTAAGTAAAATATATTGATAATATGTGTGTCTCGTGTTTTTCTCAGGTCAGATTATTAACATTCGGTCTAGCATTCGAACTTGACGAATCTGAGAACGCAAACATTTCCTTTTCAGTTCAGATCTAATTCACAAAATGTCTTATCACGATATGAATATAATGATTAATCTCACTATTGTAATCCTATAGTATTAAATCAAGTTATTTGCTGCTGTGACAATATACTAGATTAAGTATTTTGCTAATGTAAACCTTTGGTAATATATTTATTGCCCAAATGACATAGCTTTCTGGATTTAACAAGTTTACGGAATTAGGTAGTTATGGGATGACCATTGAGTCACTTGCACAAAAGAAATCCCATTGAAGTGATGAATCAATGTGAAAAAACCTTCCAGCACAAGTTTACACACAGTTTACAGTAAGTAGTAAGTTTACACTAAGTAATACAGATACACAAATCATGACTCCAACTGATTTTCTCAATATGGTCCCTGTAATTAACCCTTAAAACAATCACAATCACTGCTAAACAATGTAAGAGGTAGTATATTGGTCTTGGCTCCAGTGAAACATTGGCCTCAACTCTCAGAATGTTTGGTAATATGTTTATTGTTTGTGATGTGTGTCTATGTATGTACTAACACGTTGTACTGAACGGGGTGAGAATAGCTTGAGCTACCTCATCCCTTTGTGTGTATTTTACCTCAATAAACTTATTTCAATTTGCCTAAATAGACTGTAAAGACCTTCTAAGTTCATGAATATTCAGGTAAGGGTACCTTGAGTTCCTTGAGGTGCTTCCGGGGCTTAGCGTCCCCGCGGCCCGGTCGTCGACCAGGCCTCTGAGTGACTGTTCGTAGGGTAGGGGGTCTGTTCCTTTTTTTGGATGTAATTTCTCGTGGAATAGTTCTTAACCATTGTGCATGCAAACAGCTCAGACAGACAGGTGTTTTAAGATGAAACAAGCGAGGGGGGTGCGGAAACAAGCACCCATCACTTACAATACTTTAATCATTTTAAGTCAAGAAAGAACACAGACATAATACTTTTATCCCTAGTAAACTTGAACGTGAATTTATAACACCACTTAAGCATTCAAATATATTACCATTCAAGAGCACTTGACGAAACAAGTGTCCCAAAAGAATTCAGTATATTGCTCGGAAAACCAAATACATTCTCATTCAGATATGCAGTATGCAACTAGCCAATCCACAAATCATCATCAATTTCAACTTATTCTACATTATTTCATAAAAAAAATGATGTAAAGAAACCATTCTGAACGTGTGGTTAACCACTGGAACGCCAGCCCGTCCTCCTAAGGCTTCCCCAACGTCAAGAAACGGTCGTACTAACGTGCCCTTAATCCTAATCTACCAGAGAACCCAAAACAGAAAACGGGACAATATGCCAATTTCGCAAGCCGCTACCAATTTCCTGTACGACAATTTTTTTGGCCTCAGAGTATACGTCAAAATACGTCGAAGCTATTAGAAGAACGGGTTGTTCACGCACTGAAACTACAACAGGTGAACGCCGACCCCATCCACAACAAAGCTTGATATGAAAACCACTTTCTGAACGCCAGAAAAGAACGAGAAAACGCCAGAAAAGCTCAAATAAAACGCAACAGATACAACAGGATAAGAAGGCAAGGCTCATAATGCTATATATACTTCGCTTTCCCATAGTCACTATCAGATAACTTTTTTTTTTTGAGGTAAGTTATGTTCACAAGATCGAGAGATGTGAGCTGATCAACAGGAAAGTTAATGACCATGAAAAAGCGACGAGGCTTGTTGATAGGTAACAATGGAGAGATAAGAAAATAAACATAGAGCATAATTATATATATATATATATCAGTTAGATCAGTAAGAAGGCAGGCAAGCAGGACTGACAGACAGAGGTAAGTTTTTAAGATTTGGGCAAACAAGATCCATAAGATGAACATAAGCCTTACAGAGACGAAGGAGAAGAGACGAACCCCCCCCCCCTCCTCCATCTGACACTACAGACTGATTGATCAACCATGGAAACAGGAGAGAGGAGGGGGAGGGGGGATGAAGAAAAAGGGGGAGGGGGGGGGGGAAGCCAACAAGGCATTCACCTCTCTTTTTGTATCTTCTGATGCAGGCAGCGTCGACAGTGAGGATGACCGCTGTCTTCTTGTCCCGGAGGCAAGGGGGAAGGGAGGGAGGGTTTTGATGTGTGGCAGGGGTCTAAGCTGCCCAGTACCCCCAGTACCTCTGCATACTCACACTCCTCCAGCATATTAAATACCAAAAGAGTGTTTTGTTAGCGGAATATTTTTTTTTCCAACGACGTTCTGGTGATAAGCAAAAGGACTGTTAAAATGATTATTTTATTTTACCTTTTTTTTGTTCTAAGAGGGGGGGGGAGGGCGAGGGAAGGTGGGTAGTTTGATTGGTGTATTTACCTAGTTGTCCCCCCCCCTGCCCCCCCCCCCCATACACACCCAGGAAGCAGCTCGTAACAGCTGTCTAACTCCCTGGTACCTATTTACTGCTAGGTGAATAGGAGCACATCAGGGGTGAAAGAAACTCTACCCATTTGTTTCCACCATCGCCGGGGGATCGATCTCCAGTCCCCCAGGATTACGAATCCCGAGCGCTGTCTACTCAGCCACCAGGACCCTTTGATTTGTGTGTGCGCGCGTACGCGCGCGCGTGTATGTGTTGGATACAATTATCTTCGTTCTCTATTTGTATTACAACAGTTTATTTTTTTCCTATTCTTGACAACTGCTTGATTGGCCCTCGAGTGAAAATTTTGCCTCTTGTGGTGGTCACTCCACAGGAATTCTTTTTTTTTACCTCTTGGACAAATATTTTCGCTGTGGGGGCGGAGAGACGGACGCAGCTGTCCATACCGCGTCTGTCTATTTGGCCAGGCCCGTCTGTTTACGTACCCTGTCTCTCGCGCGTTCGGCCAGCAAGCCACCCGTCCCTCTAACTCATGAGTAACTATTTCGTATTACCCGCGATACTCTCTACTACGGGCTCACCATAGCCCGTGCTGCTTGGAGCTTTTTTTGTTCCGAGTAGCGAATCTTAAAACTCATGGGTAACTATTTCGTATTACCCGCGATACACTCTACTACGGGCTCACCATAGCCCGTGCTGCTTGGAGCTTTTTTTGTTCCGAGTAGCGAATCTTAAAACTCATGGGTAACTATTTCGTATTACCCGCGATACTCTCTACTACGGGCTCACCATAGCCCGTGCTGCTTGGAGCTTTTTTTTGTTCCGAGTAGCGAATCTTAAAGCAACAACAACAACAAACCCACGACACTGCGTTGACGAATTCACAATTTTGGTGTTGGGTTCCCTAAAGCTTTTAACCGCAGGGAGCAGGTTTTTAGCTCCGCCAAAAGTTTTTTTTTTAACCAATCAGCATGCGGGATATAACGTCGGTGTTATAACAGGCATTCCGTAACAATGGCAGACGACATATCAGTAAAGCACATATTGTCTCGTTATGTAGCTGGGCGTGTGGGAAGGGAGTATGTGCTACATATATACTTGTTGGCTTCCCATTGTCCATCTGGTGATCTATGATCAAACCCATTACTGTTATCTCATCAGAGGTTTAATATATAAATATATATATATAGTCACAGTGTCAGACCACGGAGGAAAATTGAAACAGGAATTTCCTTAAGTACTTTCGTATATTAATACATCTTCAGAAGGAGTTTGACTCCTTCTGAAGATGTATTAATATACGAAAGTACTTAAGGAAATTCCTGTTTCATTTTTCCTCCGTGGTCTGACATTGTCACATTTTTAATCACGTGTTTATTTTCGTGATATACACATATATATATATAGAGTTTGTCTATGGTAATTCTCTGGACATGTGGACATGTAAACACACCCTCTACCTGCTTTTGCACTCTCTATGGCAATGCCTCGGAAAGGCTAGTCTTCGTTAGCTCGCTTTGGTACCTTCGTTAGCTCGCTTTGGTACCTTTGTTAGCTCTCTTTGGTACCTTCGTTAGCTCTCTTTGGTACCTTCGTTAGTTCTCTTTGGTACCTTCGTTAGCTCTCTTTGGTACCTTCGTTAGCTCGCTTTGGTACCTTCGTTAGCTCTCTTTGGTACCTTCGTTAGCTCTCTTTGGTACCTTCGTTAGCTCTCTTTGGTACCTTCGTTAGCTCTCTTTGGTACCTTCGTTAGCTCTCTTTGGTACCTTCGTTAGCTCTCTTTGGTACCTTCGTTAGCTCGCTTTGGTACCTTCATTAGCTCGCTTTGGTACCTTCGTTAGCTCTCTTTGGTACCTTCGTTAGCTCTCTTTGGTACCTTCGTTAGCTCTCTTTGGTACCTTCGTTAGCTCTCTTTGGTACCTTCGTTAGCTCTCTTTGGTACCTTCGTTAGCTCTCTTTGGTACCTTCGTTAGCTCTCTTTGGTACCTTCGTTAGCTCTCTTTGGTACCTTCGTTAGCTCTCTTTGGTACCTTCGTTAGCTCTCTTTCCACACTTCATACGCTGCCTCTAAGTCCCTCTCACCGACCAGTGATGAACTACACATCCCACAACATAAGACTTAGATATACCTCTCCCGGGCATTTGTCGTTCCCAGTTCACCTCTTTAACAGTCCAACCTGTCATCTCATCCATTTATAATTATCCATCCATCTTCAAACCATTTTCTAAAGAAACGTAAACTAATTCTTTTCTTACCGTCCCACTTTATGTCTCACAGAGTTGTCTTACATTGCTCTAAGTCTTCTCGCTGAGTCTACGCTTCTACGGGAGCAAGAGTGCTCCATGACTCTGCTTTTACTCGAGTTAGAGCAACCTAGAGCTCTATTTCCACATAGGCAATTCACTACAAACAGAAGTTTTGTTTACCTCTGCTCAGCTTTTCTTCTCAGTCTATACACAAAATCTAAACAATGCAGTCACTCTCGGCTGTGACCCACAGGACCACCACCACACGCAAGCGATGGGTGATGGGGGATGTTCAGCTTCGTAACATCAAATGCTTTTAAAATCCCCCCCCTCTCACTAAACGAGTCTGGCACGAGAGACAGCTGTCTGCCACGCCCGGTCTTCAACAACAACACCCATTGTATCAACATGCCAAGGTTAACAATAGCTCAACTCGTGGAATCAACACATCTCTGCTCTGGAAAACAAAAATGCGCGTGTGTTCGTATTCTCTGGGCGAACGGAACACCTTCCATGTCTATGTTATGTAGAAAGATAAAAAAAATCCTCGCACTACATAACGACTTCAGTGAAAAGTAAGAGTCAAGGCCGGAAACTTCACACGGGATAATTTCTTACGATTGTCTCTGGTGAAGGAGATGGTAAGGGAGGAGGGAGATGCAAGCAGCCATGACGCTTGCAAGAACTCTTAATGAAAGGAATCGTGTCTGGCGAGATGTATCACTAATATGCATTTCTTAACGTACATAAATTAGAGGTTGTCACCTAGCACGGTAGGCGGTCGACATTGGCCTGCAGACACTAGCAGGCTGACATTAGCAGGCTGACACTAGCAGGCTGACACTAGCAGGCTGACATTAGCAGGCTGACACTAGCAGGCTGACACTAGCAGGCTGACACTAGCAGGCTGACACTAGCAGGCTGACACTAGCAGGCTGACACTAGCAGGCTGACACTAGCAGGCTGACACTAGCAGGCTGACACTAGCAGGCTGACACTAGCAGGCTGACACTAGCAGGCTGACACTAGCAGGCTGACACTAGCAGGCTGACACTAGCAGGCTGACACTAGCAGGCTGACACTAGCAGGCTGACACTAGCAGGCTGACACTAGCAGGCTGACACTAGCAGGCTGACACTAGCAGGCTGACACTAGCAGGCTGACACTAGCAGGCTGACACTAGCAGGCTGACACTAGCAGGCTGACACTAGCAGGCTGACATTAGCAGGCTGACACTAGCAGGCTGACACTAGCAGGCTGACACTAGCAGGCTGACACTAGCAGGCTGACACTAGCAGGCTGACACTAGCAGGCTGACACTAGCAGGCAGACACTAGCAGGCAGACACTAGCAGGCAGACACTAGCAGGCAGACACTAGCAGGCAGACACTAGCAGGCTGACATTAGCAGGCTGACATTAGCAGGCAGACACTAGCAGGCAGACACTAGCAGGTTGACACTAGCAGGCTGACATTAGCAGGCAGACACTAGCAGACTGACACACTAGCAAGTTGTTCACCACACAGCTTGTTTGATATGTCTCTGCAGCACCTAGGTCTCTGTGTTCCACCTAGTTTCCTCGCCCCCTCTGTGCACCATCCAACTCCCTCTCTGTGGCACCACTCAGCCGAGCATTGTATACAAGCATACATGTATACAAGCCTGTATACCCCTCTGTATACAAGCCAACTCTTTGAATATCATTCGTGGTAACTTCCTTGCCTTCAGCCTACGATGACTGGTACTCCCAGTTTTTCACAACGTCTTTGAATGCTCTGAATGCTCATATTATATTCCCTACACTCATGAAACATTAAAGAAAGACTGTACAGTTAGCAAGGAAGACCTGGGAGTAGTAGTCACGCTTGCCTTAACATCAAAGGTACACACTGAATACATATACATATTACATATAAGCATATGTAAGCTGCATATAATACATATAAACTGCCTATGCAAGTCTAGCAAACATGAGATTGGCTCATAAATAACTGTGGGGTTCTCGGTTCGAGTTCCCTACAGCCCAAGTGAATGGAATGAGAATGGCTTTTATAAACACCAAGAAATCCTTATGAACATTATTCGTGGTGTTCGTCATACCAGCCCTAGAGTATGCAGCTTAAGAACTCACAATTGGGGAGAAACTGATTTGTTTACTGCCAGACGCCAGAGGTTGAATGATCTAGGAAGATAAGCTATATGAGTAAAACTGATGACATTGGAAGATAAAAGGATAGAAGAGGATATGATCACAACATACAAGATACTAAGGTGAATAGACAAAGAGCATGAGTGACAACAGACTGAGGGAGCACAGGTGAGAGGGTAAAACACAGATATTCCAGGTAAATTGTAATTAGACTCTTAGTTGCAGTATCGTAAGCAAATAGCGTGCCCTTGAGCCAGAGCTGATGGAAGTAATCAACTTTTAAAGATTCAGGTGCAAGTATGACTGCTGAAAAGTCATGTGTTACAAATTCTCAAGGTGTGACAGTTCTGAGGCGAGGCTCTTAAGAGGCTCCCGTATACACTTTCACTGAAGTGCTTGCGCACATCACCCTCAAAAGCGTGATAAAGGAGTCATTGCATTAATGAATAAACCTGCGGAAGGCGGGGGCTAGAAGCCTAGCTCGACCCTGCAAACAGATCTAGACGAGTACACACACGCATGACAAAGAGTGCTGGGAAGACGGGACACCACAAGCGTAGCTCTCATCCTGTAACTACACTTAGGTAATTACACTTAGGTAATTACACACACAGGTGTGTGCGTGTGTTAGGTGGGACCAAAGAGCCAGAGCTCAACCCCCGCAAGCACAATTCGGCGAGTATACACACACACACACACACACACACACACACACACACACACACACACACACACACACACACACACACACAGTGTACAATTAAACTGTATACTCATACAGACAGCGAACACGCACAAACAAATACTCACGAATACACACTGAACTTCTGCTAACTCCATTGACTCTTTGACCTCTGTCTGCCCACCACACCCCCTCACCCACACTATCTTCACCTCCCTCTCTCTCTCCCTCCCTCTCTCTCTCTCTCTCGACAGGGTCATAGGAGAAGACTGAACCACTGTCTTCCCAGGTGGGCGGGAAGAAGAGATGTAGGGATTGGAAGAATGGCAAAAAAATAATCAGAAGACTTCTCAAAATTACACACTAAAACTAGAGAGTATTTTGAATCAAAGGCAGCATAAAAAAGGGGACACAGAAGCTTGAGGCAGAGCTGAGGACAGCCAAAGAGAAAATGGGTACCCCCCCCTCAAAGAAGCATCGCCAAGAACCCCGTACCGAAGAGGGGGAGGCAAAATAACCCAATGTATTAAACTACGAACCAGCGGCATGTTCTTTCAAGGGTGGTTGCCATTTGTGTTAATAATAATGTTGCCACAGGGTAGGGAAGCATTGTACGAAGTGACAATTCAGGTACGAAGCGGAATAGAGAATCAGTATTGGGTCTGAAGGAATCGGTGGACTCTGGAAAAGATAAATGGAAAGTGACACAGATATACTGCAAAATAAATCATGCCAAAGGTGCAGATGGAAGGGAAAAAATCAAAAGAAAAAGGCTTCAAGTTTGGTCACAACAGGAAGATTGATCAGCGGGTAAAGAAAATGTTCACAAGCAAGAAAATAAAACAGAAACCCAAGAGAGCAACAGATCTCAACACGTACATCTATAAGGAAATATACTTCCAGACGAATGAATATATGTCAAAGAGCAGCTGGAGAAATCCTGATGCCTGCGTTCACTTCAGTAAAATATGAACTGGGGAGTTACACAGCTGGTGCGGGACGTACCCTGTGTGTGTGTGTGTGTGTGTGTGTGTGTGTGTGTGTGTGTGTGTGTGTGTGTGTGTGTGTGTGTGTGTGTGTGTATGTGTTTGAAATATATGTAGCTGATATGATGGAAAAAATAGGTCGGTAGCCAGTACATTAGACAACGTACTGTTGAAAAGACAGGATCCAAAAGCTACTATCTCGATCCTGCAGGTACAAATAGTACACACACACACATACATTATTCTAACCTAATACGCATACACACATCTTTCCAGCCAAAGACACATACATACACAAACCCACCCAACCCACATCAGGCCCACCCACTTCCATTTGCATTACATAGGCTCCTCGACAATCCCAGCCCCACCCACAACACCCACACACAACACACACACACACTCCCTCCTCCCCCACACCAGCCCCACCCACAACACCCACACACACACCCTCCTCCCCCACACCAGGTCCACCCACCACCCACAACACCCACACACAACACACACACACACTCCCTCCTCTCCTACACCAGCCCCACCCACAACACCCACACACAACACACACACACACACACCCTCCTCCCCCACACCAGCCCCACCCACAACAACACCCACACACAACACACACACACACACACCCTCCTCCCCCACACCAGCCCCACCCACAACACCCACACACAACACACACACACACACACCCTCCTCCCCCACACCAGCCCCACCCACAACACCCACACACAACACACACACACACACTCCCTCCTCCCCCACACCAGGTCCACCCACCACCCTCAACACACACACACAGACTTCAAACATGTAAACATTTCCTCAAGCACTAAATTTGGGTACAAAGCGGCGTTTTTCGAAATCAAGGAGACATTTGCGTCCTATGTTTCCTCAGTCAGATGTAACAAAAATACAAACAAATATACCAGTCAATGCCATGTCTGTTTGGCGTCAAAAGACCTTAGCTTCTCCCATGCAAAAATAATATTTCCTATTATTTCCGAAAAGGTCATTTTGGCGATGCATAAATGCAAAAGATTCTGGCTTGCGTTTCTCATTATTGGGGAATAATGCCATATACAGAGACGTTCATGAACCTGCATTTCTTATTTGTGTTTAGTGCGTGCCAGTGTGCGTGCGTGTGCGAGTACTCACGTAGTTGAGCGTGCAAGGGTGGTGCTTTGGCTCTTGATCCTGCCTCTCGACTGTCAATCAACTGGTGTACAGGTTCCTGAGCTTAATGGATTTTATATCTACATCTGAAACTGTGTATGGAGACTGTCTCCACCACATCACTTGCTAATGCATTCCATTTATTAATTACTCTGATACTGAAAAAAATCTTTCTAGTGTGTGGGGCTCATTTGGGTACTCAGTTTCCACCTATCTCCCGTGGGTGAGTGCCACCCGCGTTGAATGATTGATGAAGATTAAGCCACCCAATAGGTGGCACGGGCATGAATAGCCCGTAAGTGGTAGATTTTTTGGGGGAGTGAATGTGATCTTTGGACGGGAACACCCGCGTTAAATAATCTGTCCTTATCTACTCTGTCAATTTTGTATGTGGTAATCATGCTTTCCCTAACTCTTCAGTCCTCCGGCGAGGTGAGATGTAATTCACGCAGCCTTTCCTCATAACTCATACCTCGTAGTTTTGGAATTACTCTAGTGGCATACCTTTGAGCTTTTTTAACTTTGTTTTGTGCTTGACAAGACATGGACTTCATGCTAGAGCCGCATATTACAAGATTGGACTATGTATGTGCAAGGTTCTAAATGATTCCTCACACAAATTTAAGAAGACAGTTCTAATATTAGTCAACCTCTCTTATGCCGCTGATGATATCCTTTGCATGTGGGCTTCAGGAGATTCAGCTTATCTACTCCTAGATCCTTCTCTATCTTCGTTTCATGGAGGACTTCCTCTATTATTTACCTTATGTCTGACCTGCTCCCTCCACCTAGCTTCATTTCTGTACATATACTGGAGTTAAACTCTTGTAGCCATTTGTTGGACCATTCCTTCAATCTGTCCAGATCATCTTGTAGCCTCTTGCTATTTTCCTCTGTCTTAATTCTCCTCATAATTCTCGCATCAACACTGAGAGGAACGAGTCTATTCTCTCTCTGGGAGTGTTCAAATGTGCATGCTTATGTCTATTTCCATGTGCGCTTGCGAAGGTCTATGTGTGTATTTGACTGGAGAATAGTTAGTGGCATGTCTGAACTTCCTCCTTGCACTCACGGGTATGCATATTCTCCAATGCAATCCTCCACGTTTGGAGTGTTTCTGCCCCTCGGTGAGTTTGTGTGTCTTTTGGCATGCGGTTTGCTTCCAGAGAGTAGATATTTAGCATTCCTTCCTTCGCGTTGTTCATATTTGGATTGTTGCCGCCTTCCTAGAGTAGATATTTGGACTGTTGCTTCTGCCATCGAGTAGATATTTGGATTGTTGCTTCCTCCATCGAGTAGATATTTGGATTGTTGCTTCTGCCATTGAGTAAATATTTGGATTGTTGCTTCCTCACTTGAGTAGATATATGAATCATTGCTTCCTCCCCTTGAGTAGATATTTAGTTCGTCGCCTCCTCCATTGAGTAGATATTTAGTGTTGCTTCCTTTCACTGAGTGCACTCTCGAGTATTGCTCTCTCTACATAGTTCCCTTCTGCAATGTCTTTCCTTCCAGTTAGATCTTGTTCAAAATTATTCTTCCTGTGAGTCAACGCATGAAATACTCCTTTTTTGGGGAGCAACTTTGGAATGCTGCCCAATTGAGCTAGTACACCGCTCAAGGGCTCCAGCGGTGTAATGCTGATGTAATTGAAGACACATTTCTTATGCTGCCTCCTCAAGTGAGCATATATCCGTAATGCTGTATCCTTAAGAGAGCGTATCTGCTACAACATGATGTCAGCATAGAAAGATAATGGGACAAATCTTTAAGCAAGAACAAGTCAAAATTAAGTCCTCTGTCACCGATAACATTTGTGCAGATGTTAAGCAGATATTGAGCAGGTGCTGAACAAGCACACAATGACGACGCTTCAGTGAGCGCAAGCACAGAACACACACACAAGATGTGTGTGTGAGCGAGTGGATGTGTGTTTTTTGGGTTGGTGCGTGCGCGTCCGTGTGTGTGTGTGCGTGTGTGTGCGTGTGTGTGCGTGTGTGTGCGTGTGTGTGTGTGTGTGTGTGTGTGTGTGTGTGTGTGTGTGTGTGTGTGTGTGTGTGTGTGTGTGTGTGTGTGTACTCACCTATTTGTACTCACCTATTTGTGCTTGCGGGGGTTGAGCTTTGGCTCTTTGGTCCCGCCTCTCAACTGTCAATCAACAGGTGTACAGATTCCTGAGCCTACTGGGCTCTATCGTATCTACATTTAAAACTGTGTATGGAGTCAGCCTTCACCACATCACTGCCTAATGCATTCCATCCGTTAACTACTCTGACACTGAAAAAGTTCCTTCTAACGTCTCTGTTTGCTCATGTGAGTACTCAGTTTCCACCTGTGTCCCCTTGTTCGCGTCCCACCAGTGTTGAATAGTTTATCCTTGTTTACCCGGTGTGTGTGTGTGTGTGTGTGTGTGTGTGTGTGTGTGTGTGTGTGTGTGTGTGTGTGTGTGTGTGTGTGTGTGTGTGTGTGTGTGTACTCACCTAGTTGTATTCACCTAACTAGTTGTGCTTGCGGGGGTTGAACTTTGACTCTCTTGTCCCGCCTCTCAACCGTCAAATCAACTGGTGTACCGATTCCTGAGCCTACTGGGCTCTATCATATCTACATTTGAAACTGTGTTTGGAGTCAGCCTCCATCACATCACTGCCTAATGCATTCCATCTGTTAACTACTCTTGACACTGAAAAAGTTCTTTCTAACGTCCCTGTGGCTCATTTGGGTACTAAGTTTCCACCTGTGTCCCCTTGTTCGTGTCCCACCCGTGCTGAAGAGTTAGTCTTTGTCCACCCCGTCCATTCCCCTGAGAATTTTGTAGGTGGTGATCATGTCTAGGTGTTTATGTGCTTAGGGGAATATGTGTGTGTGTGTGTGTGTGTACTCACCTAATTGTGCTTGCTGGGGTTGAGCTCTGGCTCTCTGGTCCCGCCTCTCAACTCCTTCCCATTCCCAACCCAAACGTCTTGACCTCTCACCAGCCTCTTGCTCTAGATCTCTCAATATTTGTTACCACTCCGTTCAAAATCCAACCTACTAACCTAACTAGAAACGTACAAACCCAAGCAACCCACCAAACCTCTCGAGACATCAGTAGCGCCGCTACTTTTCATAGTAGGTTGCATTTGGTACGATGGTTACCATAACCTACGAGACGCGACTGTTGAGATGATGAATGTCACCAGCTCGTCCTCTTAAGCTTCCCCAACGTCAAGAAACTATCGTACTAAAGTGCCCTTATCCTAAACTACCAGAGGACCTAAAACAGAAAACGGGACATTATATCAATTTCGCGAAACGTTACATCTTCAAGAACGACAATTTTAAACAGGATTCCACAATGCCCAAACGGTATCACCTTACTGCATTTAATATGACGCTGATAAGAGCGTTATTCGTATTAGATCGCGAGTGACAAATGTGTATAGGGTACTTTATGCACATCTCATCCGATTAAAATGACCCGTATGGACATAATCTACGTCAAGGGGTTTTCAATTGAGGATTGGTTACAGGTCAATCTTGTTGCAAGAGGTCAGATTTATTTTAGCCTGTCGATCATTCGCCAGTAATATAGCAATATCGCCACTATAACCCTCATCCAGCAACAGTACAAGCCTCATCCAGCAACAGTACAAGCCTCATCCAGCAACAGTACAAGCCTCATCCAGCAACAGTACAAGCCTCATCCAGCAACAGTACAAGCCTCATTCAAGCACAGTACATGCCTCATTCAAGCACAGTACAAGCTTCGTTCAAGCACAGTACAAGCCTCATTCAAGCACAGTACAAGCCTCATTCAAGCACAGTACATGCCTCATTCAAGCACAGTACATGCCTCATTCAAGCACAGTACATGCCTCATTCAAGCACAGTACATGCCTCATTCAAGCACAGTACATGCCTCATTCAAGCACAGTACATGCCTCATTCAAGCACAGTACATGCCTCATTCAAGCACAGTACAAGCCTTAACCAGTAACACTCTCTACCCGAGACAGAAACCCCTATAAAACCAGCCTCTCCCAGCAACAGAACCAGCCTCTCCCAGCAACAGAACCAGCCTCTCCCAGCAACAGAACCAGCCTCTCCCAGCAACAGAACCAGCCTCTCCCAGCAACAGAACCAGCCTCTCCCAGCAACAGAACCAGCTTCTCCCAGCAACAGAACCAGCCTCTCCCAGCAACAGAACCAGCCTCTCCCAGCAACAGAACCAGCCTCTCCCAGCAACAGAACCAGCCTCTCCCAGCAACAGAACCAGCCTCTCCCAGCAACAGAACCAGCCTCTCCCAGCAACAGAACCAGCCTCTCCCAGCAACAGAACCAGCCTCTCCCAGCAACAGAACCAGCCTCTCCCAGCAACAGAACCAGCCTCTCCCAGCAACAGAACCAGCCTCTCCCAGCAACAGTATGAATCCTTTTAAGCAGCTGATCCCCTTTTGCAACAGTTTCAGCAAGCTTTCTCAGCAGAAGTAAGCGTTTTTTTGCTAGGAATTTAATAGCTAAGGGTAAGTGACAACTAAATCTCTTCACCCAAGTCCTCCCTACCGGCCAAGCCTCCTGGGCCAGCCTTGATGGTGCCTCGATACAGCGGACACCTCACTAGTAGCCCCAACCTCTCATAAAAGCTCTCACAGAAGTAAACATTAAATACTGAGACTAAAGAAATGATACTTATATTAATTTAAAATTAAATTTTAAGGTAGGTGTGTGTGTGTGTGTGTGTGTGTGTGTGTGTGTGTGTGTGTGTGTGTGTGTGTGTGTGTGTGTGTGTGTGCGCGTGTGTGTCTGTGTGTTTTAAGGAGAAATGTGTGATGTACCTGATAAATAGAAGAGCACATTAGACAACCGACGGTTACAAAAATGGAATCCAAGAACTAACAGCTCCACCCTTCAGCCACAAACCGTAAAACACAAACTGTAAATACACGTACGCGCGCGCGCACAAACACAAAAACACACAAAAACTCAAGATGGAAAAAAAAAAAATAAAAAAAAATAAAAAACTTCGAGGACACTCCACCGTTTATCTCATACCAACGAAATTACTGACATGTTCAAGAGAAAAAAAAAATAAAAAAAAATAATTCTCCATTCCTTATCACCCTAATGGCCAAGGGAACGTTATCACCCTGCGAGGAGAATTAACCTCTCTCCCTTCATATAAACTGACTATGCTAATCCTGGAATAGATTTTCATTGTGTGGTCCGAACACCACACTAGTTGAACACAACTTTAGTGCCCACTGCAGGGGCCTCGTAGCCTGGTGGATAGCGCGCAGGACTCGTAATTCTGTGGCGCGGGTTCGATTCCCGCACGAGGCAGAAACAAATGGGCAAAGTTTCTTTCACCCTGAATGCCCCTGTTACCTAGCAGTAAATAGGTACCTGGGAGTTAGTCAGCTGTCACGGGCTGCTTCCTGGGGGTGGAGGCCTGGTCGAGGACCGGGCCGCGGGGACACTAAAGCCCCGAAATCATCTCAAGATAACCTCAAGATAACCACACGCTATCCAATATTCAGAACTCTGAAACAAGTTCTCTCTAAGAGATTTGATGCCCTTTGATGTGTTCCGCTGGCCTGTTGAACTGCCCAGCTTGATGAAACGCAAAAGAAGGAACACGTAAGAACATCGTCTCAGGAAAGTCAAGGAGAAACATAGAAAGATATTTCTTTGTTCCACCCCGACAGATATACCAGTGCGGGAGACATAAACCCCAGTGGGTAATGAGACGGTAATCGGGGCTCTCGGAGGTGTTGTCAAATTTTTTCCCCCGAGTCTGACGTCCAAGGTTTTTGTTTCAAGTAACTGATACTGTGCTGTAGATGGACACTACAGGTAGGGTGGGCGGTCTCGCGTCTTTAAAAGAGGTTTGGGGGGGTTCGATTCCCGATGGTTCAAGGGGTTATAGGCACTTCACTACTGTTTTACCTTTATTTAACATCGGTGTGTTATATTGTAGTAATTCTGGTTCAAAGATTTCTCATAATTTTCTCCTTTCTTGATATGCTGAGACCAAACTTCACAATCGTGGCTTGGATTAATTTCCATTATAGTGTAATTACCTAAGTGTAGTTACAGGATGAGAGCTACGCTCGTGGTGTCCCGTCTTCCCAGCACTCTTTGTCATATAACGCTTTGAAACTACTGACGGTCTTGGCCACCACCTTCTCACCTAACTTGTTCCAACCGTCTACACACACTGTTTGCGAAAGTGAATTTGCTTATATTTCTTCGGCATCTGTGTTTAGCTAGTTTAAATCTATGACCTCTTGTTCTTGAAGTTCCAGGTCTCAGGAACTCAGGTGTGTGTGTGTGTGTGTGTGTGTGTGTGTGTGTGTGTATGTGTGTGTGTGTGTGTGTGTGTGTGTGTGTGTGGTGTGTGTGTGGTGTGTGTGTGGTGTGCGTGTGTGTGGTGTGCGTGTGTGTGGTGTGCGTGTGTGTGGTGTGCGTGTGTGTGGTGTGCGTGTGTGTGGTGTGCGTGTGTGTGGTGTGCGTGTGTGTGGTGTGCGTGTGTGTGGTGTGCGTGTGTGTGGTGTGCGTGTGTGTGGTGTGCGTGTGTGTGGTGTGCGTGTGTGTGGTGTGCGTGTGTGTGGTGTGCGTGTGTGTGGTGTGCGTGTGTGTGGTGTGCGTGTGTGTGGTGTGCGTGTGTGTGGTGTGCGTGTGTGTGGTGTGTGTGTGTGTCTATATTTGTAAGCACAACCAAGTCTTTTCGTGTATATGGCGAGCCTCAGTATTCGTGTTCTCGGCGCTCAACACACGTGTCATCTGGTACCAGCCAGTCAGTGAGGGTTGTGTAGCACTGTATCAAACGGTCACGCCCGCAATGGGGTAGCAAGCTGCTCGTGACGAGCCCCTCCACGCCTCAAGAGCCAAACCCTTCTACCCGATACTCATTCTATTCAGACACAACTGGAGAAACAAAGCTCCGTATCTTAAATGCATTACTGGATGGTTTACAACATTTCCATTTCAAAAGCTTTCTTCTTTTTTTCCTATTTCACTTTGGACTTCTGGTTCTGAAGTAGTTCATATATTCATATTAACGAATGTATCATTATAAATAAAAATGTTATCTGAACTTAAATTAAATTATTTTCTCTGGTCATTTAGTTGAAGAAACCAGTACCTGTCTTGGCTATTGACCACACCCATGTTATAAGTGACTCTATCGAAGTTGAATGAAACTTAACAGCATATTAATTAGGGACAGGCTGTTGTGTGTGTGTGTGTGTGTATATATATATATAATTTTATTATATATATATATATATATATATATATATAATAAAAAGGGTAAATTTAATGATTCTAACACGTATCTTTTTAATATCTCTTTTTCCTCACTGTCGGGGAAGGTGAAAAGTTAACTCACCAAATTTAATTTTCACACTTTTATTTTTTGGTCTTACGCGTAAGGATGCATTTCGCAAGGTCACTCCTTACATTCTCAAACACTAATTTACCCTTCTTTTGCACATAATTATATTCTCTTTAGGTGAGGTGGTACAGAAGAAGAAGTGCATGAAACAAGTTGATGAATGGCATATCATAGGGGGGATATTGATAGGGTATTACATGTATCAACATAAGCCGCTTATGTGCTTGCGGCTGCTTGTGTTTCTAAGGCAGGGTCATTGGATCCTGTCTCTGTGTTGGCTCGGGGTCTTGAAGTGGGTAAAATGTAATTGTGTGTTAACTGGCTGTTGATTGATGGTCTTAACATTTTGATGTGTAGTGCCTCGTTGATGTCCAGTGTTCTGATGTCGTTATACCTGTTGATTATTTCAGTGTTGCTTGTTAAGATGTCTCTGGTGATGGTCTGGTTGTGTGAGGAGATTATATGCTACTTGATGGAGCCCCTGTTGCTTGTGCATTGTTAATCGCCTTGAGAGAGCGTTGTTGTCTTGCCTATATACTGAGATCTTTGGGGCTGACAGTCCCCAAGGTGGGCACGTGAAGGCATAGACGACGTTGGTCTCTCTTAAGACATTCAGTTTGGTGTCTGGAGAGTTCTTCATAAGCAAGTTGGCGGTTTTCTTGTTTTGTGATATAGTTAATTGTATTTTCTGATTGGTGTCTGTTGGGATAACGATCCTGTCAATTGTATCTTTCAAGACTATTGATAGGAACTGTGTACACTGAATTTTCCTCCATAACATAGAAAAATACAGATAAAATAATAATTTTAGAATAAATTAAAACCTTGCCGTAGTGCACTTATCCTTGCCACAATGTTTATGCCTTTACCATTCACAGGTAGAAAATGTATTAATATATATGCAGTCTATTAAGAGAAAAGTGTGTGTCCAAAGTTGGAGGTCAGACGCTTGATGCTAGCCTCACAAAAAATTGCAGGAGGAATGGTCTGGGGTGATGGACGGACATAAGCTGGTTAGTGTAGGCCTAAGTTAAATGCTTTAAGAAATATTCGCATTTATTTACACATGTGATTTTCTTCCAGTCAAGTGTGATTTATATGGTGTAATTCCCCTAGAGTTTTAAGTGATATCTTCCAATATATCCCAAACAGTTCTAGTGTTTCTCGATATATTTTCTGAGAGAATGGGGAGATGGGGACGCCGGAGGGGAATGGTATTGGGGGGGGGAGGGACGAAAGAGGACCCAAGCTGGTTGGGACAAAAGAGGTCAAATGGGAAGTGGGGTGAAAAGTGGAGGAAAAGAGGAGCAAAGGGGTGGAAAGAGGGGTAAGGGGTAATAATATTGGGGGAAGAAGGGGAAAGTAGAGAGGGGAAGATTAGATGGAAGAAGAGAGAGAGAGAGAGAGAGAGAGAGAGAGAGAGAGAGAGAGAGAGAGAGAGAGAGAGAGAGAGAGAGAGAGAGAGAGACAGACAGTCCCGGGCACCGCCGGCTACCCCTCCTATCATATATAACCTCCACAAACCTCAGAGATCTTCTACCAAGTGTCCTCCCCCACATTACGTTCAAAAGTATAAAACTCCACTACAACAGATTGTTAAGTTCAAGGCTTTAACACCGACGAGTCTGCATTCGTCTCTGGCATATTAGCCCCAAACACAGAGACACGAGAGATAAAAGGTTCGGTACACTGGAATGAGGCCCAGACCAGTTCGTGCACGTGGTTTTCGACCTCTCAGCTTGGTACCTTCTGAACAAGACCATTGTGGAGGCCACGCCACTATTCTCCGATAATAAGGAACACGCACATGTACCAGGCTGTGATGTAAACATTCTGTACATCAACTCGTCAGATTTAGAGGTGTGCACATGTCTAATACACACACATCATCAAGCTCATGCCTTCGGTTGGATCATCAATCTCATGCCCAAGTTCACATAGTCTGCCCAATCTCATTTTAATCGGATCCCGAATCCCTTATGCCCAATCTCACGGTAAGCTGCTTACCTTCCATGCTCAACTTCACAGTCAGTTCCTTATCCCATCCATTCTCAAGCCCACAGGAGACTCCTTAACCTAACCTAACCTACCTTCTGTACAAATCCACAGTTACCTCCCTACGTTCATGCCTAAGATATCAGAGCCAAATCCTTAAGGGAATCTGTTATCTGTTCTTTAAACAGTAATAATTATAACCCAAGAAAAAACAGTAAAAAGGTTTAATAGGTGGACACAGTTTCAGAATTTCAGTGCAAACAGTTGTAGTATATAATTATATAATACTCATGAGATATTGATGATAATGCTGCGTTATATTTATGACAGCATAATCACAATAAGCGAAGGCATGTATTTAATTCGTTAATAAGGTTACACGAGCGTTGACCTTCAGAGTATTCAACTCTGGCATAGTCCTGACCGAATCAATTCTTTGTTGAAGAATTGTGTTGATAATTGTTTCCAAGAAGGGAGCAGACAGCGGGCCAAGAATATGATTAGTATGAGAGAGAGAGAGCGAGAGAGCGAGAGAGAGAGCGAGAGAGAGAGAGAGAGAGAGAGAGAGAGAGAGGGAGAGGGAGAGAGAGAGAGAGAGAGAGAGAGAGAGAGAGAGAGAGAGAGAGAGAGAGAGAGAGCGAGAGAGAGAGTGAGAGAGTGAGAGAGTGAGAGAGTGAGAGAGAGAGTGAGAGAGTGAGAGTGTGAGCGAGAGAGAGAATTTTATTATTATATATATAAATATATATATTATATATATATATATATATATATATATTCATTGTAAAGGTTGAACCCCACATTACGTAACGACATAAAAACTTAGAATTGCAAATGAGAGAAAAAAAGAAGCTTTTTATGCGAAAGAAGTAAAGAGCAAACAAAAGACTTCTTGAAGACATATGAAATTAGAAAGAGGATAGAAAGCATGACAAGTCTACCGATTCAATCAAATCTAATGAATTATATTTGATGGCTGCCACACACATGGATACCAAAAACACCACAACGATAGCGGAGTGCTCTGCAAAACCCTTTTTCTGTATGCAAATTAAGTAAGGAAACACTGCTAATAACTCAATATCAGGCTGATATTAAACTGGGCACTAATCCAAGAGTTTTGTCGAGAAAGATCATATAAAGGAAAGTGGAATAGGCAGGGAGAAGAAGAATTAGTAAATAACACATAGTGAACAGGTGGTATATGACACCGACGACAATACTCAAGTGAGAAATGATAAACGGGAATGAAAGAAATGATAAACGGGAATGAAAGAGATGATAACGGGAATGAAAGAAATGATAAACGGGTATGAAAGAAATGATAAACGGGTATGAAAGAAATGATGAACGGGAATGAAAGAAATGATAAACGGGAATGAAAGATATGGCGAAGATGGTTGGAAGCCATTGCTTGATAACAGCATTAGATACCAATAGAGTACCACTATGATGAGACCAACTGTATGCGAACTAACCAATGAACCTAAAATATATCCACATTGCTACATTGACTACCCAGAAACAATCCAGTTCTACCCAGCAAAAAACAAAAAAACAAATTAATAACTAAACCTCTTAAAAAAACTATTAAAAGATAATTGCAACAACGAACATTGCTAATCAACTTGCGCCTCGAGTAATAAGAACCACGAAGATTACCTTCCAATAATTAAAAAAAGATTACTATTGGTCCCTCCAAAAGGTTATCGGTGAAGTAGAGAGTCGGGCGGTGGCCAAGAGGAAGACACTAGTGTGAGGTCGACTGCATGCACAAGAGGTGGTCTCTCGTAGGTTCGTCTGGGATTATATCTTCGCCAAGGAAATATAAAGATACGCAGCGGAAGGCAGAAAGTGGCATGAAAACTTATGCAGATGAGGAGTCACAATAACGTGGCTGAAATATGTTGACCAGACCACACACTAGAAAGTGAAGGGACGACGACGACGTTTCGGTCCGTCCTGGACCATTCTCAAGTCGATTGAAAACTATTATGTTTATTGTTGAAGTGGATGGGAGAGAAGGAGAGGGAAGAGAAGGAGAGGGAAGAGAAGGAGAGGGAAGAGAAGGAGAGGGAAGAGAAGGAGAGGGAAGAGAAGGAGAGGGAAGAGAAGGAGAGGGAAGAGAAGGAGAGGGAAGAGAAGGAGAGGGAAGAGAATTAAATTAAAAATAAAAAAAAAATAATTAAAAAAAGATTACTATTGGTCCCTCCAAAAGGTTATCGGTGAAGTAGAGAGTCGGGCGGTGGCCAAGAGGAAGACACTAGTGTGAGGTCGACTGCATGCACAAGAGGTGGTCTCTCGTAGGTTCGTCTGGGATTATATCTTCGCCAAGGAAATATAAAGATACGCAGCGGAAGGCAGAAAGTGGCATGAAAACTTATGCAGATGAGGAGTCACAATAACGTGGCTGAAATATGTTGACCAGACCACACACTAGAAAGTGAAGGGACGACGACGACGTTTCGGTCCGTCCTGGACCATTCTCAAGTCGATTGAAAACTATTATGTTTATTGTTGAAGTGGATGGGAGAGAAGGAGAGGGAAGAGAAGGAGAGGGAAGAGAAGGAGAGGGAAGAGAAGGAGAGGGAAGAGAAGGAGAGGGAAGAGAAGGAGAGGGAAGAGAAGGAGAGGGAAGAGAAGGAGAGGGAAGAGAAGGAGAGGGAAGAGAAGGAGAGGGAAGAGAAGGAGAGGGAAGAGAAGGAGAGGGAAGAGAAGGAGAGGGAAGAGAAGGAGAGGGAAGAGAAGGAGAGGGAAGAGAAGGAGAGGGAAGAGAAGGAGAGGGAAGAGAAGGAGAGGTAAGAGAATGAGTGGGAAGAGAAGGAGAGAGAGATTGAGATATAAGAGAAGGAGGAGCCGTCAATACTGGAATTGGAAGAAGGATGAGGAATTGAAATTCTGAAAGAGGATGTTTGCTGGAAAACGAGGAAGGAGGCTTGACAGTTTGGTGACACTAGAGAGAGGTTGGGGGAACTTAACAGTAAGTTCAGTGCCAATGATCTCAACATTCCCCATCTGGCACAACTTCTTGAACAGCCACAAACTGGTCACCACAACACAAGGCGCTCAGCAATCATTAGTCAATCATTCTGGCTGTGCCTTTCACCAAAAAAATAACTTTATTAGAGATAACCCAATACCAAGCTGATTCACTTTTGTACCATGTTTGCTCAGAATGTAAACACACGCGAAATCAAGTCAGAAGATGACTCTGGCGCATAGTTGACTCCTGGTTCATCTTGTACCAGATCCAATGCGATAACATTGCATCAAATCTAGATTATTAATAATAGATACGGTTAAATAGATCATCAAACAAGCGAGTCGAGAGGTCTTGTAGAGGTCTTCAGACGAGGTGATGTAGAATAACAGCTTCTTGTAGTTTTATTCGTCACATCAGGGCTATTCCAAATGAACCCTTGTGATATGAAGGGAAGAGAGAGAGAGAGAGAGCGAGTTGGAGAGTGCACGAATGGGAGAGAAAATCAGAGGAAGTGAGAGAAGACAGGAGAGAGAGAGAGAGAGAGAGAGAGAGAGAGAGAGAGAGAGAGAGAGAGAGAGAGAGAGAGAGAGAGAGAGAGAGAGAGAGAGAGAGAGAGAGAGAGAGAGAGAGAGAGAGAGAGAGAGAGAGAGAGAGAGAGAGAGATACGTGTTCTAGTTTGTAGCTTCGACAGATAAATTTCGTCACAGAAAATGACGGGGAGTGACTGGCTGCATTCGTGCCAATTTAATTCTTGTTGATAGTAACCAACTTGGCGCTCCGATCATGCATGGGCTATATTCTCCATGCATCGCCTGCCCTGGCCGGCTCCCTGGACTCCTCCAAGGTTACCTACAGAATAATGATAAGATTTATCGGACTCCAGCAGCACAGGAAATCCCATCTTCTGCCTAACCTACCGAAGATCTTTATTGGAAGAAAGGGAGGCTAAGAAATTAATGACGGCTTTAAGAATACTTGTAAAGGGCGTCGCTATATCCAACTGAAAGTTCAGAGAGATTATAGATAAGATATATTTTTAAATATATTAATCAGGATATATAAATATATATACCAGGATATAAATATATAGATCAGGTGGAAGGACCAAAGAACGTAGAGACTGTCTTGGCGGGGGAAAAAACACACACAATAAAACACCTAAAACACCTTAAAAAAAACACCTCGTGTGTTGTGTGTGGTTTTCTCAAGAGACTTTATAAATATATATTCACGTGCTGCCGTATGATTGGTAGACGTTACAGCAAGGGGCCCGTGCTCTTGAATAAGTTAGGGAGAGATTTCCTCAGGTTTGTACTTCCACATATGAGGTATAAGCAGCACTAATCATGTGCATACCCAAGTCTATTGTGAGTATGCGCATGATTAGTGCTGATGCTCAGTCTATTCTGTACGTGGTGATTGCCCTAATGCATAAAATTTGTTTACAATATAACTGAGCTTGCCAAAAAAGTAATCTAATTCATTATTTCTGTATCTTAAGTATTTGGATAAAATTAAGCTTCACCCAAATGTAAACGATTATAGAGTTTCCTGATAGTTATTGAAGTTGTGACGAAGAGGAATTTGTGTTCCTGTCTTCTTCATTGCTTGCAACAAGGAATGTGTTACCAGCAATACGTAACTCAGGTAACACAACGACAACGTAACGTCGCAAGCAGATGAGCTGTCGCCCCTGAGCGAGCCCAGTAAGAGCTGCAACTAAGTCAATAACGAACAAAAGTATCGTTAAATACTCCGTTAAGTGCTATCATTTGCACCAGGAACACAATAAAGGAGCAAAGATTAAGTGTCATTAAAGAACTTGGGAGAACCGACTATACAAGAAAGAATGCAGAAGAGTTCGTGAGAAGATGGAGGCCTCAGATAAGAGTGGCAAGCACTACACATGCACAAAATATCCATATTGACTCATTACAGACATGACGTTGAAAAATCCCCCCGGGTCCACACTTTGTCATGTGCATCTTGATGTTATCTTGAGATGATTTCGGGGCTTTTTTAGTGTCCCCGCGGCCCGGTCCTCGACCAGGCCTCCACCCCCAGGAAGCAGCCCGTGACAGCTGACTAACACCCAGGTACCTATTTTACTGCTAGGTAACAGGGGCATAGGGTGAAAGAAACTCTGCCCATTGTTTCTCGCCGGCGCCTGGGATCGAACCCAGAACCACAGGATCACAAATCCCGCGTGCTGTCCGCTCGGCCGACCGGCTCCCAAGCACTCCCAAGCACTCTTTAGGCTGCATCAGATGCAGCCTAAATTACCCCAGGGGAAATTTTGTTGCACTGTATGTGCAATAAGTGTTCTTTTTAAGGAAGAATTGCAGGAAATGTGAGAGAAAAGAGCTTATGATTAATAGTGAATACAAACGGTATAAACTTGAAGAATGGTCCTGTTAAAACATACGAACTTTATAGAAATTTATAGTTTTTTAAAGTTCCAGGGGGGGGAATTTATAGTTCCCCCCCCTGGTCTCTACTAGGGCCAGAGGACATAGTACATTCCTCTAGTTAGTTTAGTTCATTTATTATACACCCCATACCCATCTTGTGGGCGGTAGTGGAAAGGGTTACAGAGGCACATAATGGGCTCAGGGACTGAACCCCACAATTCAAATAGCTAACCAAGTTACAATCTTGATATGCTAGTTACAAAATTCAGTATAAGTCGTCACATCATCAATGAGTTCGAGACGACTTATACTGAATTTTGTAACTAGAAAGACTGGATATTATGTCTCCTGACCAATACTGGAAAATGGAACTTCATTCTGATGGACCAAAGTCTAAAACTTTGCTACGAAACTAGTCTGAACTCAAGAGGACTTCTCTACGAACGAAAATATTAGAGAGAGGCCGTATTAATACGACATACGATGCCTATAAAAAACATTGATAAAACGAACAGAATCGAAACATTTATCATGAACATGTTCAGAACGAGAATACATGGGTGGTCCACTAGACATTAAAGATGCTCCACAGGGATGCAAGAACAACCTCTTCAATGAGTAGTAAGCAAGTGAAATGAGCTAAAAAGAAAAAGGATGTTGAGAGTAATACTTTACATATTTATTTATTTATATACAAGAAGGTGCATTGGGAGTTAAGAGAATACGTAGTAATAATAATGATTTTTACATTCTTGTAGAGCCACTAGCACACAAAGCGTTTCGTGCAATATAGTATATAGTATAATATTCAATATAGTATATAGTATAGTATTCAATATAGTATATAGTAGAGTGTTCAATGTAGTATATAGTATAGTATTCAATATAGTATACACATAGTATCAAGGAAGTGCTTGGTAAGAAGCAAGAGGATCAGAAGCCACTGTAAAAAAAAAAAAAATCCTAAAAACGACTGCAGTGTCCTGGAGCTGAAACTCGCATTGCTATCACATATTGGTGAGTACATATAGGTGAATACGATGACCCGCCGCCACTCGCGTCATTGACAAAAATATCTTATACCACCATGTTTTTGTCTTGCCTTATATTACCTGGTTATTTGCAAATTACCAGGAGGTGCCGAACACAAAAATGTTGAGCAGCAATTGATGACTCTACATTAATTTGGAAAATGTATAATTATCAATGATGGCAGGGAGCAATCAGTTACCGCCAACCGGGCACTTTGAGCCGCCTCCTAAATTCTCCCGGGACGAAACTGTTCGCCTTAGCTGGAAACCCGTTTTAGCAGGGTATTATAAATTTGCCAGGTGGCCTTCGTGAGGGGATATATACAGTCATGTAGCCTCACTCCCACCTATATATTATGCCCCATCTTGAGGTTATCTTGAGATGATTTCGGGGCTTTAGTGTCCCCGCGGCCCGGTCCTCGACCAGGCCTCCACCCCCAGGAAGCAGCCCGTGACAGCCGACTAACTCCCAGGTACCTATTTACTGCTAGGTAACAGGGGCATTAAGGGTGAAAGAAACTTTGCCCATTTGTTTCTGCCTCGTGCGAGAATCGAACCCGCGCCACAGAATTACGAGTCCTGCGCGCTATCCACCAGGCTACGAGGCCCCATGGCTGAAAAAAAATATTACTGAAAGGGTTATAACACCTGACTTACTTCAATGATAATGTTACTGCTGTGTGCACTTGCGTTACCTTGATATTACGGCGTACTGACTCGAACGTGTGTTCTATATAGTCAGACGAGTGATATAGCTGCGTGAGCGGATTTAACATTACGCTATAGCAACCGATTGATATAGTGCTATGAAAAGCCCAGAGTATTATGTATACTAATGATAATAATATACTTTATTAATAAAGGTATGCATGCTAAGAACCTGAGGAGGTATTTATGAGAGGTTCAAGGAGTTCATTTTAATAAAACCACAAGAAGATTTAGCGTTTCACAGTTATCAGAGACTAAATCAGTAAAACTGAAAGGTTGAATGAGGTAAACACTTAATAATAAACAAGATTATTAATATGTATGACTTGAATAAGCAATTTAGCAGAAATAAATACATTAGACGACCCAGTATTATGCTAAGTTACGCTCATAGTATTGCTATTGCTGGTGCCTTTATCGCCCTAACTGCATCCCGGTTTGTATGAAAATATAAGTTTAGAGTAATGGTAAAGTAATACCTGATCAACCAGGCTGTGACTCATACGTCAGGCTGCGAGCAGCCGCGTCCAACAGCCTGGTTGATCAGTCCAGCAACCATGAGGCCTGGTCGACGACCGGGCCTCGGGGACGCTAAGCCCCGGAAGCACCTCAAGGTAAGGTAAGGTAGAGTGATTATGAGCCAAAGAATCAGATACTGTCACCAGTACAGGGGGGGGGGGGAGAGAGAGAGAGAGAGAGAGAGAGAGAGAGAGAGAGAGAGAGAGAGAGAGAGAGAGAGAGAGGTTTAGAACACTCAAGCTTTTGAGAAAGTATATTACTCCAACCATGGAATCGATGCAGGAAGCAAAGCAAGTTACAGCCTCTCTCCTGTGGCAGGTAAGTCCTCTACGGGCTCACCATAGCCCGTGCTACTTCGAACTTCTTGTTCCAAGTAGCGAATCTTAAAAAACAACAACAATGATGCCGGAAGTGCTCAAATCAAATATGCTTATATACTAATCCTACTGAGCAATGGCTTGTTAAAAGTGCGTGAAAGAAAGCTAGGAATACAGGCGATGAGTCACAATAACGTGGCTGAAGTATGTTGACTAGACCACACACTAGAAATTGAAGGGACGACGACGTTTCGGTCCGTCCTGGACCATTCTCAAGTCGATTGAAAGCTAGGAATGCTTGGAAATGGTAGATGAAGCCCCGGAAAGAAAAACATTCTTGCATGAACTCGTAGGACTAAGTTACTTAATATGTTATACAAACTTTCTAATATATCTATAATGTCTCGATTACTAAAATATCAATAATGTCACGAAAAGTAATGTCCATATCTGTATCATATTAATCATTCAAATGCAGCCTGAGATTTGCTAAAAAAAATTCTCCACGTATATTTTTATTTTATTCTACAAAAAGACGATTAATAATCCCTTGATTAACCACAACCTGATAATGATCCAGAACGGACAGAAAGGTTGGTCGTTTCTCCATTTTTCCGAGGTATGATTTTGTCTATTAAATTCCCTTGAGATTGATTACTAAAAACTAAATCTCAAATTACACAGAATTCACATTATCTTCGGGGGAAGGCAGGAGAAGCACTTTCTTACGCCGTGGGAGATGTTTCGCCTTGAAGCAAGTAGCCTTAAGCTGGACTGGTATTCTAGTCAGAGAGCACTTCCTCTCCCAGAATATAAATAATATACACACATGGCTTCCTACAACACCGAACCGGACTCACCGCAGGTGTCATCGTCTTAGAATGATGGTGACACCTGTCAAGGTAATTTCTAAGTTCTTATTAAAGTAGAACTGCGTTCTTTCTGTTCTTCGTTACACTGATGGGTACAGGAGTAGACGACTTCTGACTCATCTTAGTATGCTTTGAAGATTTGCTTCTCACAGCTCACTATATGTTTTTCTACATTGGTTTTTCCCCTTGGATAAGTCGCGCCAATCAGCTTACAACCAATTATTTACACTCCAATTACTGATGAGTGAACAAGTGGGATGAACAGTTAACAACCGGTGCCCAGTTGACACACACTGTCAAAGGCTTGAACCCGCAGGTATATTTTATATTGTATATATATATATATATATATATATATATTATATATATATATATATACACACACACACACACACACACACACACACACACACACACACACACACACACACACACACACACACACTCCTTGCACCCAACTTAGTGCAGATAAACCTGTGTACATTAATTGAAAGTAACTCTCATCACTAATTAAGGTAAGACACGATTATAGCAAGTTTTTTTTTTGTGTGTGTGTGTGATCCCAAACTCAAAAATAAAAAAATAAATCTTGGCATACAATTATCAGATACCTTATTAATGCCATATATCAGCGGTCTCCCTCGCAGCACAGCTGACTAGAGAGAGATCACTGATTAGTCTCGACAAAAAAGCCTGTTTAGAAATTGGGCTGCAGGGACATTAGACAACGTTGATAGACTAAATAGCCAGAACAGCAGCAGCTCTCCAGTGCATGCAGCCAATGCACTAACTCTACACCAAGATGACGTAGCAAGTAAGGCAAAGACTCACTCCTAAATTGCTGCACAGCTACATCAGAAGAAAAACAACAGTGAAGGAATAGGAAATGAAACAGAAGGATAAGGACAGACAGGTTCACTACAAGGAACTGTGCGAGGAAGTCAATAAGAAATTCCAGAAGGTTTTCACATTAGAGCAAGAGGGAGTTTCTAAGATGTGAGGGAATATCTAGCAAGGGACCACTGGAGGAGTTTGAGAATAATGGAAGCATTTGCTTGAGATGGATGTAACAAAGGCTATTGGCACGGGCGGAATCTCATCATGGATACTAAAAGAAGGAACTGAAGTACTAAGCCAACCCCACTCAATGGTGTATAATAAATCACTGGTAACAGGAGATCTGCCAAAAATTTGGAAGACCGCTAATGTAGTACCGGTATACAAGGGAGACAGAAGGAAGCACTGAACTACCGGCCAGCACTTTGCATACCATGCAAAGTGATGGAGAAGATTGTACGAGAAAAACTAGAAGAACATCTGGGGGGAAAGAACTTTATAACACAACACCAGCATGAGTTCAGGGATGGGAAATATTGCCTCGCAAGATTGAGTTCTATGACCAGCAAATACAAAATAGGCAAGACAGAGGGGCGGGCAGACTGCATATTTCTGGATTGCCAGAGAGCCTTTGACACTGTACCCCATAGGAGACTAGTGCATATGCTAGAAATGCAAGCAGGAGTAAAATGGAAGGTACCCAATGGGTAAAGGAGTACCTAAGCAACAGAAGACAGCGAGTCACAGTGAGGGGTGAGGTCTCAGAGTGGAGAGATGTCACAAGTGGAGTCCCATAGGGTTCAGTCCTTAGACTTATACTGTTTCTGATATATGTAAACGATCTCCCAGAGGGAATTGACTTGTTCCTCTCAATGTTTACTAAATATGCCAAAATTATAAACAGGATTGAGGAGGAGGAGGAAGATGCTACAAGATGACCTACACAAACTGAAGGAATGCTCCTGCAAATGGCTACTAAAGTTCAACCACAGTAAATGTAAGGTAATGAAACTAGGTAGAGGGACCAGGAGGCCAGACACATGTTACAGAATGAGAGACGAAGTCCTCCACGAAACGGACAAAAGATGTAAGCGTTGATATCACGCCGAGCCTGTCTGCTGAAGCCCACATCAAAATATCATCATCGGCGGCGTATGCGAGGCTGGCTAACATCAGAACTGCCTTTAGAAACTTTTGTAAGGAATCTTAAAAAATCTTGTATATCACATATGTAGGACCAATCCTGGAGTATGCAGCTCCAGCATGGAGTTTACTCCTTGACAAGCATAAGATGAAGATGGAGAAGGTGCAAAGGTGTGCCACTAGACTAGTCCCAGAACTAAGAGGAATGAGTTACGAGGAAAGACTGCGTGAATTGCACCTCACGTTGCTGGAAGACAAAAAACTTCGGGGAGACATGATAACCACATACAAAATTCTCAGGGGAATTGGCAGGGTAGAGAAGAACAAATTATTTAATACCGGAATGCTCGCACAAGAGCACACGAGTGAAAACTGAGTACCCAAAATGAGCCCCAGCGACATTAGAAAGAACATTTTCTGTGTCAAAGTAATTTATAAATGGAATACATTATTAAGTGATGTTGTGGAGGCAGACTCCATACACTGTTTCAAATATAGATATGATAGAGCTCAAAATGCTCAGGAACCTGTGCACCAGTAGATTGACCGTTGAGAGACAGGACCAAAGAGCCGAAGCTAAACCCCCCACCAATCACACCTAGGTGAGTACACCCTATTCGCAGAAAAGATTTTTATACAGCAAATCCACAGCGAATTGGGCACTAAAAGTCGTCATCCTTGCTCGACCCCCAAACCTCGTCCTATAGAAACTGTCTTTTCCGCCTCCCATCCCTCTCTCTAATGCCTTTTAATCCCCCAGTAACGCACTATATAATATCGCAGTTCCTTTGCGCTGTCAGTGTAGGAGAGACGGAAAATGTATGCAGTAGATTTACAATTCGTCTTTTGTTACAATACCACAAAGATATTGTGGCCGAGTACGCAATAGCACACAAATATAAGTATAGAAGGACAGATCTCGAACCCCTGTCCATGCTGGACAGGCGAGAATATATATGCTCATTACCACTGAAGAAGTTCTCCAATCACCTGTCTATTGCGAATATTTCTAGGTATAGAACCAAAAAAAAAATCGTTAGGAAACATGCCAATGGGACCATCGGGGGATTGAGTACCGACCCTGCAACTAACAACGCCTTGCCAACCAGTCCATAATAATAAATCATCAGGGGAAAGCACCAAGCCATTGCGACTATATAGCACTTGGAAGGGATAAGAATAAGGATTTCGAGTTGGACGGGGGGAAAGGAATGGTGTCCAACCACTTGTGGACGGTCGGGGGATTGAACGCCGACCTACATGAAGCGAGACAGTCGCTCTACCGTCCAGTCCAAACTAAAACGCTCCACACAGTGAATATCTATGATCTCTCTCTCTCCCCCCCCCCCACGGCCGCGAGTAGCACATGACTTCTCAACATCTTCTCAGGGCTTTCAAAATGACGGGGGATGTCATGACGACGAGGGCGTACTTTACCTTAATGTCGTAGAAACTAATTGGGACGTCTCGTTTAACGAGGATCTCCTGACAAGCAGGGAATCTTTGCCGGGCATCATATTCCTTATCTCCAAAAGTGTCTGCATGTTACAAGCACTTACGCCAGTCACTATATTGCCAAGGTCTTTATTTACATATTTGAGAAGTTTTTTTTTTTTTGTAAGGTTTGAAAATGTTGAAAATATTTTTGTATTGTTTTTCCCTATGGTTTATTTACTTAATTTTTGTATTTGTCATACACCTGTTCGGCTTCAAATGTTTATCTGTTTAAGGAATATGTAATTGCAAAATAGTGCCCCCTTGTTAAATGAGCTTGTTCACTCGTTAACTATATTATAAGAATCTCCGATATTGAGTAGAGTTAAAGTTATTTCAATCAAGTTATTTCAATTATTAAGTATTTATTGTATAATAAGGCAAAATCTAGTTGCAGTTACACACACACACACACACACACACACACACACACACACACACACACACACACACACACACACACACACACACAAACACACACACACACAAACACACACACACAAACACACACACACACTCGTGGTCACGTGAGACTTGCTTGGACAGATCGAAATGACCTCTAGCTGCAGGTATTGTATCGTGATGTAGTTGAGGTATTGTATCGCGTAGTATTGTATCGTAGTATAGTTGGAGGTATTGTAATCATGTTGTAGCTGTAGGTGGCTGTGTTGCATCAAGGTTCAGCGGTAGTTAGCAGCATTGCATCACAATGTAACTGAAAGTGGTGTTGCATCGCAGAGCAGCGAGATTACGTCTAGAATTAACAACCATTCCCTCGGTTATTTACAGATTATATATATATATATATATATATATATATATATATATATATATATATATATATATTGCTGCTAAGTCATTTACATTCATCCCGATGATTGATTTGTTTACATGCTATCACAGGTGTGGCCACTGAGCTACAATGTTAGCCAACATAATGACATTGTCTTCAGGCCTCCATGGACAGAGTTGAGAGATTCTTTACACACATGGTGCAGTGAGCTATTGAACACTCAACCATAGTTGATTGAGGTGCGTTGACAATGGCAGCTCAATTTCAGTGTTAACCAGTAGTGCTCATGCAGGTTTGTAAGTGGACAGGTATTTACACTAAAGTATACATAAAATGTTACCTATGTATACCCGGGTATACACATACACGCTAAAAACTTGTCACCTAAACGGCAGTGAACATAGTTTACTCTGACCAATATGGGGGGAGCATTTGCCTGCTTATGACCTGAAATATAATAGGAAATAACTTTTTCTACAAAGAGCTTTAAAACATCTAACAGGCTAATATGCTCAATTGAAGGCTTATTTTCTTGACCTTGCATAAGAGAATACCATTATCGAGACTCTGTGGTATATAAATGTCTACATTGCTTCTCTTAGTGGCAAGTTTTGCAGCGAAATAGATAAAACTAGCGTTAGTTTAGGAAACCACAGGACTTCCTTGATACTCTGTGCGTGACTGAGCTGCGAATGTTTGACGCTGGTCGCTGCAGGAAAATGCTTATTTGATTGTCCTTGTTACAAGGAGGTAAGTGCGAACACACATTGTTAAACACACACACACACACAAAAAAAAAGGTTGTTTTCACTTACGTCTGGGAACTACGCTGTTAGAGGGAGTCAACGACTCAAGCACCAATCGTGCTTGTGTCCGTGGTGCTTGTGCTCAGCTTGATGTGTTTGCAGGGTCGAGCTAAGCTCCTGGGGCCCCCGGCCTTCCGAACGTTCATAGATTAATGCATTTCTCAACATTTATTGCAACGATTAATGTGTTCATAGATTAATGTAACTCATTTCTCAGGCTTTTATCATACCTTGAGGTTACCTTGAGGTGCTTCCGGGGCTTAGCGTCCCCGCGGCCCGGTCGTCGACCAGGCCTCCTGGTTGCCGGACTGATCAACCAGGCTGTTGGACGCGGCTGCTCGCAGCCTGACGTATGAGTCACAGCCTGGTTGATCAGGTATCCTTTGGAGGTGCTTATCCAGTTCTCTCTCTTGAACACTGTGAGGGGTCGGCCAGTTATGCCCCTTATGTGTAGTGGAAGCGCCAAGATGCATACCATATTTACATTTAAAATCTTGGATCAATTAGCTCAATGACTTTTAAATCTAACCTGTTCCACTTTATTGACTGCTCTGACACTAAAAGTTCTTTCTGACGTCTCTAGTTTCCATCAATGATCCCTCGTTCTACTGTTGTTAACTTTGAACAATGCTGCTTTGTCTATTTTTTCCATTTCCGTTAGAATCTTGCATGTTACCATGTTTTCAATCCACCCATCACCCAGCCCAACCACTTGGGCTGGACGGTAGAGCGACGGTCTCGCTTCATGCAGATCGGCGTTCAATTCCCGACCGTCCAAGTGGTTGGGCACCATACCTCCCTGCGTCCCATCTCAAATTCTTATCCTGACCCCTTCCTTAGTGCTATATAGTCCTAATAACTTGGCGCTTTCCCCCTATATCCCCCCCCCCCCTTCCGTTCTCTCTTTTCCTCCATTGTATAATAATAATAATAATAATAATTTGTATTTAGGCAAAGGTACATACATAAAGAGATTTTACAAAGTTTGTTGGCTTTATAGATAGAGCTAGTACATACAATGCCTAAAGCCACTATTACGCAAAGCGTTTCGGGCAGAAACGTGTGTTCTTGTGTGTGTGTGCAACGTGTGTTCGTGCGTGTGCAAACGTGTGTTCTCGTGTGTGTGTGCAAGAATCTTGTGTTCAAGATCCAGTTGTCTCAGTCTTTCCTTATAGTTCAATCCCTTTAGCTCAGGTACGAGATTCGTTCCTAAGCTTTTGGACCGTTTCCCATTTCTCCTTGTCCTTTTTCGGGTCAAGGGTTCCTTGCTGGGGATGCATATTCAAGAATAGTTCCCACCTTCGCTGTATATAGGGCCCGAAAAGCCGCTGTGTGTATGCAGGCTAACCATAGCCCGTGCTTCTTGCCCCGCTCCTGTGCCAGGTAAGTTACGGGCTCACCATAGCCCGTGCTACTTAGAATTTGTGCCGAGTAGCTGAATCTATAACAACAGCCGCCGCTCTGTGCAAGTGTATTTGAAGATCGGTGTCTGTGTACATCTATACATCTATCTGTACATCTATCTGTACATCTATCTGTACATCTATGTATACATCTATGTATACAACAAGGTCGATAAATAGAGCACCGTAATACTAACGTTAAGTTGCATTAATATGTCCCGTTTTTAAGGGATTAGTGTATTTCGTAAAAATACGACGGTGTAGGTGCCAGGAACGATTTATTGCAGTTGCAAGGGATTTAAATGGTAGAGTGAAAGTGATCCATCTACGCATGCTACTGTGGTGGAAGGTGAACATGATGGACTGAAATGTTAGAAGCTGGATATAATTAAACTATAATGGATGATCAGCATGATTCAGTAATGATGGGAGATGAACATGATTCAGTAATGATTATGATGAGGTAGCTCAAGCTATTTTAACCCCGTTCAGTACAATATATATATATATATATATATTATATATCACAATCAGCATATTACCGAACGTTCTGACTGAAAAACATGTACATTTCTTCCTTAACACATGCAGTATGATAACTCCACATACCGACAGCCCAACAACTTGGACTGGATGGTAGAGCGACGGTCTCACTTCATGGAGGTCGGCGTTCAATCCCCGACCGTCCAAGTGGTTGGGCACCATTCCTGCCTTTCATCCCATCCCAAATCCTTATCCTGACCCCATCCAAGTGCTATATAGTCGTAATGGCTTGGCGCTTCCCCTTCACGTGCAAACTACTGTCACTATACAAGGGAACTGTTGGCTCAGAAAGCAATATATAATGAAGGCACTGAGGAAATCACTCCAGTCAAGCGGACATTGTAGTTATCATGACCAACAGTGACAGCTTGAAAGCGCCTGCCACACTAGGAAAGGAGAGACAAGCAAAACTCATTATAATTCCTCATCAATGAGCTATTACCACAATCTTAAGCTTTTAGTCCTCGCGGGATTGGTGGTTCTGGTGGAGGAGGGGATTACCTACATTGGTGTCCATTATTATGCAAATCCTGCAACCCACTGAAACCTCAATTTAAGACGATAAAATACATCAGGGAAATATTAATGTCTAGGAATAAAAGGCAGAATGACGGCCACGATAAATAAACAATGTATTTTTATAGGTTGTAAACTAATTCAATTGTTACTACGCAAACACTTTATGAATCAAACTTTCTAGAATTTGTATTACTATATACATTCGAACAGCTGTAAATAATGTTTAAATGTAAATTTCAACCTCAGTATTTTTTTCCATCTATTGTTGTTGAAAATCTCGTTGTCATTACTAATAGTGTTGCTATAATTGTTACTAATCCAACTATAACTGTCATTCTATTATCTTGAGATTATCTTGAGATGATTTCGGGGCTTTAGTGTCCCCGCGGCCCGATCCTCGACCAGGCCTCCACCCCCAGGAAGCAGCCCGTGACAGCTAACTAACACCCAGGTACCTATTTACAGGTACACCCATAGTACCTTCTATGCTACTTATTACTGCATTCCAGCTTCTTATGCAATTACTACTACCACCAGTATGCACAGTAGTTTATATGTTATCACCCCTTAAACTGCAAAACTTTGCGTATAAATGTTCGTCCAGAATACTCAAGTTCGTATCCCACTGTTGTTTACTTGTTCAGTTCAGATTCCTAATGAGTTGTGTGCATCGTTTTGAGTAAAGCTGTTGATTCTGACTGAGTATAATATCAGGCGTTTTTGTGCTAGGTAAGTCACCACCTACGGGCTCACCATAGCCCGTGCTACTTGGAACTTGTTCCAAGTAGCTGAATCTATTAAATATTATCTTTCCAGCTGATGTGATCCTATGTAGCTTTGGAAAACGTCAGTGTAAATTGTATATCCAAAGTGTCATACATGAGGCCCGCCCATCCTTCTACATGTGGCTGGCTACCCTCCTACATATGACTGGCTACCCTCTTACATATGGCTCCTCACACCTTCTACATATGCCTCGCTAGCTCCTTGCTTCTTCAACCGCATCTGGAGTATCCAACTAACACAGTTTAAGTTAAAGGAAATAACTTTATATAACTTTAAGTTTAAAGGAAATTTAAGTATATGTATTGGCCAATGTTCATGGGAAGAATGTTTATGGATGTCAGTCTAGCAAATTTTAGTTAGTTACTGCTGCTTGCAGACAACTGTACGAGTTTCAGACTCGTATTGGATTTGACAGCTCTAAAATGATGTGGGCTTTTTTTTATGCTTGGGCAGTGTCATTCGGATTCCTGTGACGCCTAGTTGTTTGTGGCAGTTGCATCATTATAATTATCAAAAGGTAGTAGTGTTCATTGTTGTTTAGTTTGAGAATAATGATGTTAGGAAAGAAACTAATAATGCGTGTGGTTTTTACAGGGAAAATAAATTGTTAATTTCTTTGCTGAAATAAAAGCAAGCCCATTATGTTTGGTTAGAAATCGACAAGGGGCTGTTGCCTTAGTATGATAAACAAATGCCAGTGTGACGTAGTTTATGAGTTTTGAGAAGTCAGTTAAGTAATTCAGTGTTCGAGTCAGTGAGGCTTCAGTTAAGAGAAGCTATTTGATCGCTTTGGAATTAGCTGTCATCGGAGCCATTCTTAGAAGGGAATTTGAAATAGAAATCCAAGTTGATTGCTTCAGAACTTATTTGCCCATTGAACTAACACGTTTTTGTAAACATAATCTTCTTACGAAAAACAGGCTTTCAAGAGGATCAGTCAATTATCAGAGAATATAAACAGTCAACAATAGGAATATAAAATCATTTGCTGAATTCTCTATTGCAACTGGACTGAGTACAGGTGTAACTGATACTGCACAGTTATACAAATTGTATACGTGGTATTGATGAAGTATGAAAGTAAGTGTGGAAATAATTCCCCCCAAAATAGGAGATGATATTTTTGTAACTTTTCTATTAGTCGTGGACAAATTAGGCGTTGACTAGACAAAATCTGTGGCTCTGGCTACAGATTTAGCACCTCAAATGATGGGTAGAAAAACTAGTGCAACTACTAAATTGAAGGCAAACCAACTAGCTGTGCATGAAACCCATGAATTTTGCATCACATTATTCCTAAGTGTTGTATAGTTAAGCACTAAATGTGGATAATTTCACAGACGTCATGAAGACAGTGAACATACATGAGCACGAATGTTAACCACATGCAGATCCGATGTTTTCTCGAAGACAATGAGAGACTCCTCATATTCTTACAATGTATTAAGTCAAGGAGGTGTAATGAAGAGCTTTAATGAACTGCAGGATAAAATAAAGATCTTTGATGCCAAAGACAGGAAAGAATATTCATGAATTTAAAGATAATGAATATGTTTAGGATTTTGCTTTCATCTTGAATGTCAAAGAACAGCTTATTACTTAAATACAAAGTTGTAAGAACGCAATAAATTGTGACAATTTCGTGACTGTAATCGTCTCTTTAAGATGAAATTGTAGGTTTTTGAAAGGCAACATATAGCAAGTAATCCTTAATACTTTCCAACCTTCAAATCCCCACAGTTGAATTTTATACAAGTATATATATACACACAGTAATCCCGCAGGATTTCTATGCTGAACGAGTTTCGTGAAAAATATACCGTCTTAAAATACCTCGAAAAAGTAAATTTTTTCAGAGCCTATTCTTTCTCGGTGTTAATGAACCACCAAACTTTCTAATATTAGAAATAACTTACTATTTGATTCTGTTTTGAGAAAAAAGATTTTCGAGTATGTTGGGACCTTGCATCACTTCCTGGAGCCATATATTTTTTCCAAAGGTCAAATGTTGTGCCTCGGAGGGGATTATCGCCCTATTTGGAAAATTAAGAAATCCTCTGTAATGAGCGTTTCATCATTGAGTATTGAATCGCGGCTGAATTCAATACTCAACGATGCTCAGTCATTTGGTCCAGACTTTTAATGTAATGTTCCAGACCGAGAGACGGAGCGTTAGAAAATAGTATTAATAGGGATAAGGGATCCCTTACTAGGGATATGGATATAGTATTAATAGGGAAATTGAATAGTTGTTTTCTTAATTGTGCAAATACTTCCCACTTGCCACCTCAAGGTAGGAAGTCTTTCATGTCTTGTAAGATGTAGAATATCGTAAGTAATATGGCCCGCGATATTAAAGTAGTTTGGCACCATTTCTCTAAATATTAAAAAAAAGATAATCTGAAAATCTATTTTCAAAGCAATTAATAATCGTAGCCCCTTACAAAGAAAATTAACCCAATCAATTGAACATCTTTCACCTATACTTGATAGATCAAGAATATTTTTTTTACAAATATAAAAGGAAGTGATCCTATAGCTTCACTTCCTCCCTTTAGGGAGAAAATGAACCAACTTTAGATGATACAGGTCGAGTACAAGTTATTTCCACAGCTTCGTCTCACTGTATCGAATCAAATCAAATCAAAGAAAATTCGTCAATCACAGACTTGGCAGAATTTGTTTTTTTCCGAATCTAGAGATCATCAAGTGATCTCTAGAACCTACTCCTCAAGCCAGGTAATTCAACAGCAAGGTATTGAACTAGGAAAATTGCCAAGGGATTGTTTTTTATTATCATGCCCGAAACGCTTTGCGTAATAGTGGCTTTAGGCATTGTATGTACTAGCTCTACCTATAAGTCAACCAATCTTTGTAAAAATTTATTGTATGTATGTACCTTACCTAAATAAACATTTTATTTTTATTTTATTTTTTATTTTCTACCCAAGACGTGGCCACACATTAACAATGCTAACAAACAAACCATTTCCTTCTGCCCCCCAAGAAACGGGGTTAGAGATCTGTGAAACATATAGTTCAGTGATTTATTGATCAACCACAGAAGATGACTGTAGTGCTTTTAAATGGAAATCTAACCTACATAAATAAATACGTAAATACACAGGTTTGCGTCTGTCCAACATAAACAGTGTTCAAGATATCTTTTACACAGTGGGCAGGTGGGTAAAATGAATGCATTATTAGGTGAGTCAGTGGGGGATAAAGCATGGTGGTGTATCATTAAACAGCAGCATAGACTAAGAACTGAAGTTTCTATGCCACCCTCTGGAAAACTCCTGGTGTTTCTATGGCACCCCCTGGTAAACCCCTGGTGTTTCAATGCCACCCCCTTGGGAAACCTCTGGTGTTTCTATGCCACCCCTTGGGAAACCCCTGATGTTTCTATGCCACACCCTGGAAAACCCCTGATGTTTCTATGCCACCCCCCCCCCCTGGAAAACCCCTGACGTGTCTATGCCATCACTGGACACACACCTGAAGCCTGTGTTACAGCCAGGGTTGTGGAGAAAGCCCAACTTGGCACATCTCACTTTGCATGCAAGAAGCAACGTACCGAGCCAAACTGCTCTCCCCAACCGTACCTCCTCCCAGTACAAATTACCGATTGTCTACCAGTTACCTAAAAAAAAAAAGAAAGTTGCTATTGCGGCAAGGATCATCTTGTATCACAGTGGTCTACGTTGTCTAGTAATAATCGAGGTACCTGGTTCAATAACTTCGTAATAATCGACGTTCATTCCCCCCAGGGAAGGGGGGTGGCAAAAACGGTTGGGTACATTTTCTTTCATTCGATGCCTTTGTTCACCTAGCAGTTAAATAGGTGGGGGGGGGGGCGTTAAGCAGTTGTTGTGAGTTGTGTCTTGGAAAGGATTGAAGTAATCAGGAACACGTTCTAAACCTGTATGACTGTGTAGGACTTGGATTAGGATTATGAGAACGTCTAATCAACGTTTGTGGAACCTCAAAAATCCTTCCTGTCAACGGAAATGATATTTACAAAAAAAAAAGTGCACATTCTCTTTCTGAACGGTAAAGCAACGGCTTCCCTGCCTGGTGGGTCGGTGTTCGATCCTCGACTGAACAAGGAAGTGAGCATCCTGTCATTACATCTTACTCTCATGTTCCTTCCAAGGAATCTCTTATCTTAATCTGTTATCTCTTCATAATTTTCCTTCCTTCACCACTAATCCTCTTAAGTCAATATTTACCAGAACAACTAACGTTAACGTTAGTTAACGTTAGTTAACAACTAACGTTAGTTAACGTTAGTTAACGTTAGTTAACGTTAGTTAGTTAACGTTAGTTAACAACTAACGTTAGTTAACGTTAGTTAGTTAACGTTAGTTAACAACTAACGTTAGTTAACGTTAGTTAGTTAACGTTAGTTAACGTTAGTTAGTTAGTTAACGTTAGTTAACGTTAGTTAACAACTAACGTTAACGTTAGTTGTTAGTAAACGTTAACAACTAACTTGGGGAAAAAAAAGAAGAGTTATTTCAGTCCACAATGAGCAAGCAAGACATAAACTAAACACCAATATTTCTTACTCTCAGTGTTCGGAAATTGACAAAAATGACTAAACAAAGTCAACTTGAAACATCTTATTCAGTAAAAGCTACTTAGTAGTATACTTATATCACCCCTTTCTTTCACCCTATGCCCCTGTTACCTAGCAGTAAAATAGGTACCTGGGAGTTAGTCAACTGTCACAGGCTGCTTCCTGGGGGTGGAGGCCTGGTCGAGGACCGGGCCGCGGGGACACTAAAGCCCCGAAATCATCTCAAGATAACCTCAAGAAGAGAACCCCCTGGCAAAGTGGACGTAATATTCAGTGAAAGCTCCTTAGCTACTGTTATACCGAGATAACAGAAGCTGTTTAGATCTGTTACAAGTGAAATCTGAAATAGTGTTTCGATTAAGGCTGACTACGTTTTCAAAGACATATCAAAATATGCGATAATTAATATACATTCACTGCAGATACTCACACACATTCACTGCAGATATTCACACACATTCACTGCAGATATTCACACACATTCACTGCAGATATTCACACACATTCACTGCAGATATTCACACACATTCACTGCAGATATTCACACACATTCACTGCAGATATTCATACACATTCACTGCAGATATTCATACACATTCACTGCATACATACGTACATGTTGTGATGAATGACAAAAAACGCTCACAGATGTTTCCAAGGAATTCCAATTAACATGTTAAAAAATTATTAAATAAAACTAATAATAATAATTATTAGAATTAATAAAAGCAATACAAATAAGAGAATTACAAACCTAAATTAAAAATAAACTATCATTAACTGTAAATCCTCCTTATAAATCTCCTTTGTCTTAAAACTGTTAACCAGGCCACGAAATTAAGGAAGTTTGTAATATTATCAGATAAATTAAGGTCTATCATCTTTGTCAATAATATTGCAATTGATATGTGAAAAAAGTTGCACTTACCAAATTTAAGAGACTTAAGTATTGTTCAGGCTTAGTTACTGCTCAAGCTCTCATATAATCAATGATTTATAGCTTTGCACATAAATAAATATATTAATCATGTTATTCATGATTAATATAATATGTCAGGTCGGAATCATAGAGCTTAAGTTTCGAGTGTGTATTTACATGATTGTATGATATGTCTTCGAATTTTTCAATACAGAGAGATTTGTGATCAGTATTTATGATCACCTCACGTGATGTGATCATAAATGTGATCACATCATACAAGTGTTGCTTGAGCTAATGCAACATTGCTATTTGTTGCTTGTGTATAGTATCTAACCTCATGTGTCTAATCATCGTCTTTTTTTTATCATTTCTCTCCTTGCCTGTTTCTCTTTTCCTACTTGCCTTTTTTTCGTTCGTTACTTCATCATATTGAATCTAAAATGTGCATGGGCAAAGTGTAATGATCATATGCCATTGTATGACTACCCATCCTGCGAGATGGGTCACTTCATCACACAGCTAGTACCTTGCAAATCATCACATAGGTACTGGGTCCTGAATCACATAATAGCCCTCGATTCACACAGCTAGTAGTTCGCGATTCATCACACAGTCAGTAGCTGGTGATGAATCACATAGCTAGTAGGTCCTTGACACAAACTCTGTAACTCTACATATAGTCTAGAGCCTACAGGCTCTAAGGGACCTGGATAAATGTACCTCCATGGTTGATAATACAAAGACAAAAATATATGTCCTGGGCAAGTTTGTTCATCTGGAAGTTGTTGGACGCTGAGGGCTTTGTGGGGGTCGGGGCCCCCCTCTGACAAAGGCGCCCCCCATCAGACGCTCTTCCCTAAAGGGTGGCAGGGTCATTCGTCGCTTGGCTCCTGCCCAACACTGCTCGCCATCTCTCCCAGAAACGCTGCAGAACCATCCTTCAGCCTCTGCTAATTATTTGTTTCCTAAATCGACTTATAACACTTCTCTGAAATTTATCTGAAATCTGAAATCAAATCTGAAATTTAGGATGGTTGGTTGAGGGATGTGAATGTTTCTCTGGTGAGGCAGCAGGTGTGTAAGGGATCTGTGTGGGTTGATGTAGGTGATTACACCCATGTATGGTTGGTGTAGGTCGTCCCACATCAATGATATAGGATGCTGCTCTTTGCTCATCAATCTCGTCTCCATCTCTGGGATGCCGGGAGAGTCCAAGCTCATCACGATGAGCAGGGAGGGGGGGGGGGTAGAAGGGGAGTGTAGTTTGATGCTTCGACACAGGCCACCGTTCTGTATGGGGGGAAGAGGGGGGGGGAGGGGTGATTGCAACCCCTGATACAAGCTGTGTGGGTTAAAATAGTGACCACCCATATCCCCCCCCCCTCCTTTCCACAGGCACAAGCCACTAAGCTCTAGGGCCGAGTGCGTGTTAGTGACCTCTGAAACAAACCACTGAGCTGTGAATGTGGAAGGGATAAGGAGAGGGGGTTAAGGGACCCCAAAACACAATCCACCAGGCTGTGAGGCGTGTGTACAAACCCCCCACCAACCCAAGCCACTAGCAGAGGAGGAGTAGTAGAGACCACGTAGCCCCCTGCACTGCCGATTCTGAAATGAATATTGTATCACGGAGCGTGTGATTAAGAATTCTCATCGTCATCTATCCAGCGGCTACGGTCCTGCATTAGTCGCTGTGGACAGTTTATGGCTTGAGTAAAACAGCAGACATACGTATTATCATGATTAAAACGTTTTTGCAAGAGAAAAAACTAGATGGCAGAAGGGGACAAATGTAGGAATTGCATTAAAGTGTTAAAAAGAGCATCTGTGACGGAGCCTCAAGGCGTCGGTAAGATCCTGAGCATTAAATTTACGTGTTAATGAAGCGAAACGCAGTCCTGCAAATGGAAACTTATGCCAAATTATAATGCAAAGCCAAATGTTTGTAGAGCCAGCGCACTTTCTCGACTATGTGGACGGAGAAACAGATGGATAAACAGACAGATTGACAGGTCGGACGAACAAATAAACGGGTGGGACGCACGAACAAAACCCGTCTGATGGACAACGGACAGGTGGACATAATGAAGGTAGAGAAGAACAGAACACCATGGTTATAAAAGTACTCTGGATCAATTTTTGTTTTTTTGTTTTAGAGATAAAAAAGGAAAGTGTGATTTAAGGTGTCTGTGGCAAGTTTTTCTCTCTCCGTTCCTGTCTTTACACACAGTGACCGGACAAACCTGTCCTCACAGTGAACAACCAGTCCCTACAGTGATAAATGTAGGGGCCTGGGGCCAGATTCACGAAAGCACTTACGCAAGCACTTACGAACGTGTACATCTTTCCTCAATCTTTGACGGCTTTGGTTACATTTATTAAACAGTTTACAAGCATGAAAACTTCCCAATCAACTGTTGTTATTGTTATAAACAGCCTCCTGGTGTTTCGGAACTCATTAACTGTTTAATAATTGTAAAACAAAGCCGCCAAAGATTGAGGAAAGATGTACAGATTCGTAAGTACTTTCGTGAATCTGACACCTGCTTCCTCTCAATAACACGATTACATTTAGCTCTTAAAAAGAAGTCCAAGCACGTCTGACAGTGTAGAATGCGGTGGGGCAAGCAGAAACACACTGTCTGTCTGTCCTGGCCAAGACCCATCTCCTCTTAAAAGCATCTACAGTTGGAAACTATAATATGTCTATACCTAACCCTGTCAGTTCCTTCAAGTCCAGTAGCTTGTTCTCGAAATTCATTCACCTCTGCTTCGTGCTAATCTGGTGGCATACCTCTGAACATTCTCTAACTTCGTCTTGGGTTTGAGTAGATATGGACTCCACGCTGGAGCTGCATACTCCAGGATTGGTCTGATATATGTGGTACACTCAGTTATTTTGTTTAGTTTCTAAAAGCAGTTATGTTGGCCAACCTTCCGTGTGATGATATTCATATGATATGTGGGTTTCAGAAGAGAGGTTCACTACTAAACACCGTCCTTCCCCAGACCTTATTCTTGAAAGATTTCAACTCGCAATTGTTAATTCGTGTCCGGCCTCCTGTTCCCTACACGAATTATCATTACTTTACATTTAGTCTAGTTTGCTGGGTGTGGCCGATTTAGATATGTTGAACCAGAATTGGCAGAATGGAGAGGTTATTAAGGTAGGGATTGTGATGGAGTTGTAGATTGTTATTAGAAGGAGAGTGATGGAGTTGTATATTGTTATTAGAGTTGCTGATTGTTATTATATTTAGCTCTAAGGATAGAGTTTTGGTACTCTGTCTTCTGTTGATGTGGTTTGTTAATGCGTATGCGCGCATGCATGCGTACATCCATGCAAGCGAGCATGCTTGCATGCCCACAGAAATCACAATAGCGTGATTCATCAAATTAACAAATCCACTTAGCCCGTGACGAGGGTTCGAATCTACGTCCGAGAGAATCCCAGACGCTAACTCGACTGCCTCAACCATGCCGTAGCTCAGTCGATTAAGGCAGCGTCTGGGGGGGGGGTGAATCCTCTCGGACTTAGGTTCGAACCCTCGACACGGCCCATTGTGGATTTCTTCATGCTTGCGTGCATACGCGTTTGTTTTAATATACGCCTTCATGAACCTTCAGTGGAATCAATGGCTCGTAAACCATAACACGAATACTATTCACATGCATCTGAACCCCAGAAGCTCCACCTTCTCTCTGGTGTGAACAGTCAGCTGCTTGGGGCTTCATCTGATATATTACGAGAATATCCGTTTTATGATCAACGTGTATTATACGTCTTTATAAAAAAAAGTAAAAAAAAAAGCTTTACATGAACTTCGTATCAGGTTTTATGACGACCGGATTGGCTTTACAGAGAGGGTGCTGGGCAGGATGTCTTCAATAAAAGTATTTCAAGCATGAAGTGAACTGTTATATAATGCAATTTAATCATTTTAAATCTAAAAATAGCTTTTAGTACATGTGTGCGAATAAAATCTATTAATTGAATAAGGAAAAGCCATTCTTGTTTCTCTGTAATGGTGTTAGGGCTGAAGGATAGAAGAGAACTATCAGGGGGGAAAGCGATAAGGTATTACTACTATATTACACTTGGAAGGGGGGTCAGGATAAGGATTTGGGATAGAACGAGGTGAAAGGAATGGTTCCCAACCACTTGGACGGTCGGAGATTGAACGCCGACCTGAATAAAGCGAGACAGTCGCTCTATCGTCTACCCTTTCGTGAAACCACACACACACACACACACACACACACACACACACACACACACACAATTTCTTGAAACTTGAAGATGGAATGTTGTCTTAAGCAACTTATAGTTGGTTTCTTGATCAATACAATAAGGAATGAGCAACATACTATATACAAGTATAGCCAATACATTACGGCAATACAATGCAACACACCCAGAGAGAGAGAGAGAGAGAGAGAGAGAGAGAGAGAGAGAGAGAGAGAGAGAGAGAGAGAGAGAGAGAGAGAGAGAGAGAGAGAGAGAGAGAGAGAGAGAAAGCAGTAATGCAAGATTACTAACATGACCTAACGAGCGTGAGAGAAGGGAACTATCAAGGGGAAAACGCAAAGCCATTACAACCATACAGCACTTGGAAGGGGTCAGGATATAATGATTTGGGATGGGACGGGGAAAAGAAATAGTGCCCAACCACTTGTGGACGGTCGGGAATATTTAGAGACAATTAATATCTGTGAGCCATCACTCCTCTAAATAGGTTGCATCTGAAACGTTGGCTATGATAACATCAAATGGGTGACCTATCAGGGGCGAGGATAGGTTGATGTAACAATGGGTCAAGGGGACGAGGGTAGCTTACTCACAGGGCTCGGTGAGTAAGGAGGATATGAATCTTGCAACTGATTATGAATAATTCAAGATGACAGATGAACTGGTGAACTTTCCTCTAAAATAAATCATGAAATTAGGAGGAAAAAGGAGTTTATCGAGAATATATCTTGAGCAGTTTTTCCTTATTAATGCCACTCAATAGCTCGGTCGATAGAGCTTCGGCTTCAAACGAGTGGGGGTTCATGGTTCGAGTCTGCCAGAGCCCAGGTGAATAGTGTGTCTTGAGCAGTATTTACAACAGGTACGAATTAAACTTACTAATGTGAAGCAACGTCAGTAAGTTTAATTTGTTTCCGTTGTAGAAGTTCGTGAAAAAATGGGGGTTAGCATTGAGGGCCATGACAGCTGAGTGGACAGCGCTTCGGATCTCGTAGTCCTGAGGTTCCGGAATCGATTCCCGGTAGAGGCGGAAACAAATGAACAGTTTCTTTAACCCTGATGCACCTGTTGACCTAGCAGTAAATAGGTACCTGGGAGTTAGACAGCTGCTACGGGCTGGTTCCTGGGGGTATGTAAAAAAAAAAAAGAGGCCTGGTCGAGGACCGGGCCGCGGGGACGGGATGCCCCGAAATCATCTCAAGATAACCTCTCAAGATAGCATATGAAACTTGAGACGCGTCTTAACGCCTCTGAAGCTTCCTCGTCACTCTTGTAGAGCTTCAAAAAGAGCTTAAAGCTAGAGGAACGAAGTTTATTATTAGTTACCAAAGTAAAACTTACAATCAGCTGACAAAATGTATTAAATTGACTTAATGAATTTCAAAATTTTCCTTAATGTGGAATTCAAAGAAACTATTTGACATCTGGAGTGAAAAAGCGAAAGAATTCATTTAAAAAAAATTTTGGTCAGGGGCTGTCGGACTCACTCGATTTGAATTTAACCAAAATTATTATTCACTCTTCTGTTTTGTGTTGTGAACTTACTGTGGATTTCAAATAGAATTTTGGGGAAAGCAGAGTGAGGTGAGGCAGGTGTAGCAGTAGGGAGGGTAGGCGAGGCAGGTGTAGCAGTAGGGAGGGTAGGCGAGGCAGGTGTAGCAGTAGGGAGGGTAGGCGAGGCAGGTGTAGCAGTAGGGAGGGTAGGCGAGGCAGGTGTAGCAGTAGGGAGGGTAGGCGAGGCAGGTGTAGCAGTAGGGAGGGTAGGCGAGGCAGGTGTAGCAGTAGGGAGGGTAGGCGAGGCAGGTGTAGCAGTAGGGAGGGTAGGCGAGGCAGGTGTAGCAGTAGGGAGGGTAGGCGAGGCAGGTGTAGCAGTAGAGAGGGTAGGTGAGGCAGGTGTAGCAGTAGGGAGGGTAGGCGAGGCAGGTGTAGCAGTAGGGAGGGTAGGCGAGGCAGGTGTAGCAGTAGGGAGGGTAGGTGAGGCAGGTGCAGCAGTAGGGAGGGTAGGCGAGGCAGGTGTAGCAGTAGGGAGGGTAGGCGAGGCAGGTGTAGCAGTAGGGAGGGTAGGTGAGGCAGGTGTAGCAGTAGGGAGGGTAGGTGAGGCAGGTGTAGCAGTAGGGAGGGTAGGCGAGGCAGGTGTAGCAGTAGGGAGGGTAGGCGAGGCAGGTGTAGCAGTAGGGAGGGTAGGCGAGGCAGGTGTAGCAGTAGGGAGGGTAGGCGAGGCAGGTGTAGCAGTAGGGAGGGTAGGCGAGGCAGGTGTAGCAGTAGGGAGGGTAGGCGAAGCAGGTGTAGCAGTAGGGAGGGTAGGCGAGGCAGGTGTAGCAGTAGGGAGGGTAGGCGAGGCAGGTGTAGCAGTAGGGAGGGTAGGCGAGGCAGGTGTAGCAGTAGGGAGGGTAGGCGAGGCAGGTGTAGCAGTAGGGAGGGTAGGCGAGGCAGGTGCAGAAGTCAGGGGTAATGAAGTATCAGTATTCCCAGCACAAGACTAGCAGGCCTGGCCGGTATACGTGACCCCTTCACTTCTCCCAGTCCCCCCATTCAGACCCAGGCCCCCCCACACAAGCCACACCCCAGCCAGACCCTGGTCCCCCTGCACAAGCCACACCCCAGTCAGACCCTGGCCCCCCCCCCCCCCCACACGCCAGACTCCAGTCACACTGGTACAGACTATGGCAAGATCCCACACTCGCCAGAGCCAGATGTCAAGATGGTATGAGTGACAGTAGCAGGCGGAGGATTCTGTATGTGGGGGCACGTGGTAGATCAGACACGTGGTAGGCTTGGCACGTGGTAGGCCAGGCACGTGGTAGGCCAGGCACGTGGTAGGCCAGGCACGTGGTAGGCCTGGCACGTGGTAGGCCTGTTGTTTTATTGGAAGTATATAGTAGCCGAGAGTTTTATAAGGTTGCAAACTTACCTTATTGCTCTCTGGGTTTTAGTTTGAGTTCGGTCGTTTCGCCTCACAGCTCTCAATCAGCACATTCGAGAACTACCATAGAAGCATTGTAATATAAATACTTAGGTGACAACATCCATCATGACATCCAAATGTCATGCTTTAATGCACTCAGAAGTCAATATCGTTGGATACTTAACTAGATGCGAAAGTCATGTAGGAATACTAGGGAATGACATCATTGCAGATGAGGCTGCAAAACTTACAACTACGAAATATAGATATTTACATACCACAGAGTGTAGAATTGATTAGGCCAATAATTAGAGATAGAGCAATGCAGGCATTATATAGTGACCGTAACACAGCAGCTGTAACATCAGGATCTGTGGCTTGCACAAGAATTCAACCATGACTAATAACCTCAAACCTCTGCTATTAGTCCAACGATATATCAATGGTTTTTCTTCATATTTTTCTTTTCTTTTTAATGTTATATTAGGACTATGATAACTCCTCATATTCTAGACATTGTATATTCGTTATATATAACTTCCTGAATGTTTTCATTTCCATATAAAAGGAATAGTTTGAATGTGTGCCATCCTGATGTATGTAGATAATTATATATATTTTGTGTGGGATTTAGAAGACGGGTTCTGTGTGATATAAACCCGAAAATCGCAGGACTGCCTGCTATGTATCTCCTGTGTGAATGCTACCTTTAAAAGAAAAAAATCAGGTCCTTCTGCAACTGGTCTAGGATTAAAACCAGTTTCCTAGGTGCACTAACATCGCTTCATGCAGATCAGCGTTAAATCCCAGACCTTCCAAGTGGTTAGACACCATTTCTTTCCCCTCGTCCCATCCCAAATCTTTATCCTGACCCCTTCTAAATGCTATATAATCGTAACGGTGATAATTCTTTCCCCTGATAATTCTCTCTCTCGCCAGGATTCCTTGTCACTTCAACTCTATCCTTCAATCTCAACTCATCACGGTTCCTTCCTGCTCCTCCTGCGTGGAGGGTGGCAAAGTTGTGTAGTTAGCTGGTTCAGGGTTAATAAGGGTGGGATTATTAACACAGGGGATTCAATACTGTGGCTGGATAGATGTGGCAGGGTTGCTAGAGGATCAAGTGTGGTAGGAGGGGGTCTAGTTGGATGGGGAGGAGGGTGTGGTAGGAAAGAGGGGGGGGGGGAAGAACTATCAGGGGAAAGCGCCAAGCTATTTCGACTGTATAGCACCGGGAAGGGGTCAGGATAAGGATTAGGGATCGGACGGGCAATTACACCTGTTGTTACCACAACAGGTGTAATTACCCTTGAGGCTCAAATGGCCCTATCCCTGGCAACAGTGATTGATTGGTGAAGATTAAACCACCCAAAAAGGTGGCACGGGCATGAATAACCCGTAAACTGGCAACAGTGACTATATCTGTATAATCACATATACTATATGTGATATAGTATATCTGACTATATGTAGATATACTATATCACTATATCTACCCTCCTTTCGCTCCCCTTCCCCACCTCCTACTTCTCCCCGTACCCATCACAACCACTACCCACTACCCCTCCAAATCTTCTTTCCCCCCCCCCCCCATCCTCAACCCTCCCCCAACATACCCGTGTATAGTACCCTGGACATCCCCAACCCCCTCTCCGCTACAGATGTACCCTACTGGAATCTCACCTAATACTTGCACAAGAGAGAGAAAAAAAGTTGTTTTCAGGATGCTATATTTTCTTATGAGTGCTTCTATACGTCTTGAAATTAACTCTTAATTCTAGCTCAAGGTCTCTAACTTTACATTTTAATTACATTATTTACCTTTTTTTAATACATCCCAAAATCGACTGTCATTTCAATGATTGTTAATTTGGTAGTTTGGATTGAAAGCTGCCCTCTACGGTACAACTCCTGGTGTTCAGATTTGCTATTCTCGTTTCAAGTTCTATGGGATATATTGTAAATTTGAAGTTAAATGCACCGATGAGTAATATTGACACCAGGGTCACTATTTTGTTAGTGACACATACACGTTAATTTTAAAACTTGATATGATAGGGAAATGGGTCAGGAGTCATTGCTCTAAAAAACATATGGCTAGAAAGGCGAGATCCAGGAGTCAATGCTCGTTCCTGCAGGCACAAACAGGTGAGTACACACACGTACACACACACACACACACACACACACACACACACACACACACACACACACACACACACACACACACACACACACACACACGCACGCACGCACGCACACACACACACACACACGCACGCCCACACACGCACGCCCACACACACACACGCACGCCCACACACACACACACACACACACACACACACACACACACACACACACACACACACACACACACTCACACACACGCACGCCCACACACACACCTGAGAAACTTTGTGTAATTATGCCAGTATTTGCAACCCGTTAATGTTGACCAATAACAAAAATCGACACTGTAGAATGCTGCAGAATCCAATCAAAACTACAAGAGTGGCTGTAAGCAAATGGCTACTAGATTTCAAACCCAGGAAGTGCAAAGTTTTGACGATGATGAAGTAAAGAAAACCAGAGAAAGCAAATAGTTATATAAGTTAGAGACCTCAGCAAATAATAATATATAAAGACTAATTGAACATCGCCCACAATTACACGCCAGAAACCCACAATTTTTTTGTTTAGCGACAAATACAAGGAAACCTCACAGCAGCAGTTCAAAACTTTAACGAGGCGGGGGGGCCTCGTAGCCTGGTGGATAGCGCGCAGGACTCGTAATTCTGTGGCGCGGGTTCGATTCCCGCACGAGGCAGAAACAAAGGGCAAAGTTTCTTCACCCTGAATGCCCCTGTTACCTAGCAGTAAATAGGTACCTGGGAGTTAGTCAGCTGTCACGGGCTGCTTCCTGGGGGTGGAGGCCTGGTCGAGGACCGGGCCGCGGGGACACTAAAGCCCCGAAATCATCTCAAGATAACCTCAAGATGAGATAACCATTTGAATACGATGCATTGTTTACCTCAAACACTATACAATATTTACCTCAGATAAGCCTAAAAACGTGAAACAAAAATATAATTTAAAGTGTGTTTTGATATGCCGCCAGACCGAAACCCTGAACTACTCTTCAAGTAGTTATGAGCACAGACGCGAAGAACTACGCAATTCGAATAGATGATGGTCCAGAGAACATATGGTAGCGACGTACGAGATACTGAGAGACGAAGGAGTCAAAGGTTATATAGTTTCAAGTGAGACACGGGTAGATACTGGAAGCAACCACACCACCCCCCAATGTCTCAAGAGAGCTGTATGAATACATGAATTCTGTGTTCATGTAATATGTGGATTGAAGTGCAGGAAGTGGCAGCTTAGGTATATTATATACACAGCTAATACTCTCTAATGATAAGCACGTATGTATGATGATACAAGACGGACTGATACACGCGCATGCACACCCGCACGGATAGCCTTCAGGAACAAGGGAGCTGTCTGACTGCTGTTTTACAGCGCAGGTGAAATCCACGCTAAAGTATGCTTGTCCGACATGGACCTCTCATTTAATAATTATATATATATATATATATATATATATATATATATATATATATATATATATATATATATATATATATATATATATATCTTTATTTATCGAAACGTCTTCGCTTTTTCACTATATTCAAGTATGTTTTTATTTCTACTTTTCGTATGTCAAGATACCCCATACATCACCATTACCAGGTTTAATGACATATCAGTGAACTCATTAACATAATACTACAACTCAGCCAAGCGAAACGAAGAAAAACGCACTGTAAATTTCTCTCAAAATACATTAAATCGTCCTCCTTCCAAGAAGCTCACGTAAAGACCTGACCTTACTTGACCATTGACCCCGTAACTCCTGATCTTTTTCTTGACTAAGACACAAAGGAGATCCATTTGGTCACCCAGGATGGCCCTCTTGTTTTGGGTAAGATAGCATTGTAAGCTTTACCTAACGTCTCTTATCAAGACAACAGCTGTTTACTGATAAATAAGAGGCATAATCCGGATTTTTTTTTATTATTATTGCTTGGGTTTAGGCAGTAAAGATGTATTACTTTCGTATCGGTGGGTGTTCGCGCCACACACTGAATGCAAATTCAAGTCTTTAATAGTGTTTACAGAAACACTTTTTCATTCGTTAAACAGACAATAAGATTTTGGTGTAAAAAAATTGATTTTTAAAAGTTTAATTAAAACCCCAGTTTACCAGGTGGGTAAACTTACGTTTGTTTATCTGTTAAAAGAACTTGTGTAGGTCTGTTAATGTGTTAAACCTCTTGAGACCGAATGACCGCCACGTGGGACCGAATTTCAGTCGCGTGCGACCGAATTTCAGTCGCGTGCGACCGAATTTCAGTCGCGTGCGACCGAATTTCAGTCGCGTGGGACCGAATTTCTGTCGCGTGCGACCGAATTTCTGTCGCGTGCGACCGAATTTCTGTCACGTGCGACCGAATTTTCACTCATTCAGTAAACTATTAGCCTAAAAGTCGGAAGCAGTCACAGAGCTCCACCTGGATACATCTTTTGCCCTCGAGTGTTTATCGTTTAAATAAATAACCTGTTAATGCCTGAACGAGTTTGTGTGTGATGTATAATATCGTGAACTCATCTTGATCTTATTCAATGTTGATGAATGTTGATGAATGTTGACGGATGTTGATGCTGCTGTGTATAACTTTGAAAGCTGTGTATCCAGTTCGGCTCAATATTTCAATTCAAATCACACCAGTTTTTTATTTTTTTTTTTTTTTGCAACACTCTTGCGCTGAAACTTATTTTCCTTAATTATGTTGAAACTCACGTAAAGACTTGACCTTGCTTGCCCCTTGACCCCCCCCCCCGTAACTCCTGACCTTTTTCTTTACTAACACACAAAAGGAGATCCACTTGGTCATCCAGTACTTAAGTATTTTCCGTAAGTACTTTCGTATATTAATACATCTTCAGAAGGAATTCCTTCTGAAGATGTATTAATATACGAAAGTACTTATGGAAATTCCTGTTTCAATTCTTCCTCCGTGGTTATTTATATATATATATATATATATATATATATATATATATATATATATATATATATATATATATATATATATATATATATATATATACACACACACACACACCATAGTCATAGTCTGACATAGTCTGACATAAGTCATATCACGAAACACTGACCATTTGTATGCGGAAAATCCACAGAGAAAAAGAAAAGAAAAATTAATGTTTTGGCCGATCAAGGCCGTTGTCAAGACCAGACTACAAAGAACCACCAAAGATGATACAGAGCGAGGGGGACCAGAACTTGCAAGCTCTTGATGCATCATGAGGATATCCTGAAGAACAACAGAGTGAATGCAGTGCAAAGTTCTCCATATATACCGATTGTCAGTATATGATATATCTCTTTTTTCTAATTTTCTCCCCCTTCCCCGTGTAGAGAAGTTTGTCGTTCATTTCCCATGATGATAACATGTGTTGCAAATCTCGGTATTTTCGCTGGTTTAACTCTGTGTTGTTTTTATGTGAGGTTTGGTAATGTTGAGGCTGTATACTCTATGACAGATGAGCATGTTGAACATGACCCTTCTGGAGGATCCCTTGTTTAGATTAGGGCTCAATGCGTTCTGGGACAAGAAGCCTTGTCCCAACACACACACACACACACACACACACACACACACACACACACACACACACACACACACACACACACACACACATTCAGGCTTGTATCGAGGTCCCCCCCCTCCCCTCCCAAGGTCGAACTACTGAACCACCCCAGAATGCAACCCCCACAACAGTTGCCTATCACCCTTGTACCTATTTACTGCTAAGTGAGGCATTAGATAAAAGGAAACGTGTTGAAAGAAACATTTCTATCCCATCCGGTGAATTAAATCTGAGATTCGTGATTGTAATTCGAGAACGAAGCCAACTGTACTACATGACCCCCCCCCCCTAATGTCAAAACCCCACGGATTTTCCCCTTTGTGACGGGATGCTTAGTTCCCATAATCCTATACTACTATGAACTCTACGGTATCCTTCATGGCTTTGTATTTTTCAGCGTTATTTTCAAGAAAACCTCTCACGGGGTTTGAAGTATATTAAGGTTCTCTTGCATAACCTCAAAAGGGTTTTTGTGTTAATTATTATTTTTGCAGCTAAAAAATTGAAAAAAATACGAGTATTTCCTGCTATACTTTTACTACAAAGCAAATTGATTCGTAAATAATTATAATACTTCACTGGTAAACTCACGTCACTCAGGTTTACTGTGGCCTGTAGCACAGTAGTCTACGTTCTGGGGTGTAAGGGGGCCCACCACAGCTACCTCGGCTCAGCGGTGTAACAGGTGATGCGTGAACTACTGTCTCTAGGCGGCTCAAGTTCAAGGTTAAAGACCTCCTGGAATCTTTCATTTAGCAATTCACACGGAGCCTTGTCATTGTTTGTGGACCCTCCTCCTTATTCCTTAAGTCTGTTTACCTAGTTGTTCAGAGTTTTTCCTTTTGATGTGGCTGTATGCAGTTAAGGTTAGGTTATGTGTGTGTGGGGGGGGGGTGTGTGTGTGTGTGTGTGGTGGGGTGTGTGTGTGTGTGTGTGTGTGTGTGTGTGTGTGGTGGGGTGTGTGTGTGTGTGTGTGTGTGTGTGTGTGTGTGTGTATACTCACCTAGTTGTGCTTGCAGGGGTTGAACTTCGGCTCTTTGGTCCCCCATCTCAACTGTCAATTAACTGGTGTACAGATTCCTGAGCCTATTGGACTCTACCATATATATACACACTTGAAATGTGTATGAAGTCCTATGCCTTTATCACATCAGTTCCTAATGCATTTCATTAAACTACTTTGACACTAAAAAATATTATTTCATATGTCGCGCTGGCTCATTTGGGTACTCAATTTCTAATTGTTTCCCCTAATGCCACAGGCTGCGAGAAGCCGCGTCTAACAGCCTGGTTGACCAGTCCAGCAAAGTGGCGGCCTGGGAGATGACCGGGCCGCGGGGACGCTAAGCCCCGAAACCAACACAAGGTAACCACAAGGCAATGCGTGTGCTCTCTGTGTTAAATAAACTGCCCTTATCTACCCTATTAATTCATGAGAATCTTTCATGTAGTGATCATTTCTCCTCTAACTCTTCTCCCTTCCAGCGACTTGAGATTTAGTTCCCGTAATCACTCCTCGTAGCTCATACCCCTTAGCTCGGGTACTAGTGTGGTGGCCTGCACCCACACACACACACACACACACACACACACACACACACACACACACACACACACACACACACACACACACACACACACACGACACACACACACACACGACACACACACACACGACACACACACACACACACACGCGCGCGTGCATGTGTGCTTGTGTGTCTGTCTTGTTATTTAAGTGATCTTAGTTTTTTTAATGCCCTATACTATTAAAATAAAATAAAAGGGTGGCTTTTAGTATGCAGTGTTGTTCACTACAGATGTAGTGTCGTTCCCTACCGTTAAAGACTCAAACTACAAAGATGCCAAATGTAAATGTTTGAGAGAACTGCTCTAGGTACAAAATCAACGACTACATAGGAAGATTTTTCTACCACCTCAGAAGGTCCTGAGCATCAACAAGAAGCGACTTTACATCTGACACCCATTGATGACTAACTTGACATCTCACACCCAAAGGTGAAACACAGGAGCAGTTTTCCAAGTATATGGCACCAGTTTGGGATCTTGTGTGGTTGTGTGTTGCTCGTGTGTGTAACTGGCTGTTGTTGGTGGCATGTTGAGTGCATGGTTGCCTAGTATTGCTATGCTGAGTGCGTGGTTGACTAGTGCGGGTATTTTGAGTGCGTGCTTTGATCGCTGGCAGCATTTTTGAGTGCGCAGTTATCTCGTGTTAGTGGTATATTGAGGATAGCGTCATAGGGGTATAGCTGGTACATAACTGCATTGATACACGGCTACAACAGGTCTATGTAATTAAACATACTAGTTAACCGGAGTAATTAAACATATTATTTAACCGGAGTTACAACCACACTCCGGATATTTCCCTGTTTAATGCATGCATAGAGCAACCAACCAATCCTAGTCGTCATTCTGCGTCCCTGGCAAAGAGACCTCTCTCTTCAACGTCAACTATTTTAAATTAATAAAAAGTGTGAAAATATTGCATGTAGAATCCTGCATTCAATGCTGCAGCCGGTTAATGCAACATGGCTTCATATATATATGTATATGTATATATATATATATATATATGCATGAGAAGCGCTAGCCAAGCTGCGCTTCTCTCTGGCAATCTCCTGGAGTTATTTATGCTAACTTGCCGATAATATATATGAATATATATATATATATTTTACACTAGAATCACACATAAGATCGAATCTAAACGTTACGTCAAAACATACTGTGGAAGAGTTCGGGTCAGTTTCCACACTGATAAAGGTGTTTTGGAGAAGGTGCAGCCAGGCAGGCAGGCAGGCAGGCAGGCAGGCAGGCAGGCAGGCAGGCAGGCAGGCAGGCAGGCAGGCAGGCAGGCAGGCAGGCAGCCAGGCAGCCAGCCAGGCAGCCAGCCACAGCCATGATAGAACAGCCAGGCAGCCAGGCAGGCAGGCAGGCAGCCAGCCACAGCCATGATAGAACAGCCAGGCAGGCAGGCAGGCAGGCAGGCAGGCAGCCAGCCACAGCCATGATAGAACAGCCAGGCAGCCAGCCACAGCCATGATAGAACAGCCAGGCAGCCAGCCACAGCCATGATAGAACAGCCAGGCAGCCAGCCACAGCCATGATAGAACAGCCAGGCAGCCAGCCACAGCCATGATAGAACAGCCAGGCAGCCAGGCAGTCAGCCTCAGCCATGATAGAACAGCCAGGCAGCCAGCCAGGCAGCCAGCCAGGCAGCCAGCCTCAGCCATGATAGAACAGCCAGGCAGCCAGGCAGCCAGCCTCAGCCATGATAGAACAGCCAGGCAGCCATCCATCCATCCAGGCAGCCATCCATCCATCCAGCCAGCCAGCCACAGCCATGATAGAACTGCCAGACACTGATAATTCCCGACTACAGGGCCCAGCGACGCTCCATGAGCACCTTCAGGCGTTGTGACGCAGCAGACAAGCCACTTTGCCGTCATTACGTATACAAGAAAATCTTTAAAAAAAGCCCCCCGAAAAAAGCCCCGAAGGTGTATTACTTGACATGGAGTGAATAAGAAAAATGCGGATAACTGGCTATGTGGCTGAAGAGCATTTAACCGTAATCGGTGTCCGGATTAGCCAGGAGGAGAGGTGGTGGGCGGGGCAGTCCTTCTGACTAGTGTCCGGACCGGTTCTGGTGCCGAGCTGAAGGCTGCTTCTGCCTCCTCGCGATGAACACCTACATGAAGGACTTTTAAGACAAACGCTCAACCATATTTATGACCGAGATAAAATACAATGTGAAAAGTTTTTGTGCTGACGAAAATGATTTTTTTGGATCACTAATTTTCTTGTATACGAAAGAAATCTGTAACCGAGTTGTGTGTTGTAGTAGATGTGTACTGTAGTACTAGGTGTACTCACCTAGTTGTGTTTGCGTGGGTTGAGCTCTGGCTCTTTGGTCCCGCCTCTCAACCGTCAGTCAACAGGTGTACAGATTCCTGAGCCTATTGGGTTCTATCATATCTACACTTGAAACTGTGTATGGAGTCAGCCTCCACCACATCTCTTCCTAATGCATTGTGTGTGTGTGTGTGTGTGTGTGTGTGTGTGTGTGTGTGTGTGTGTGTGTGTGTGTGTACTCACCTAGTTGTGTTTGCGGGGGTTGAGCTCTGCTCTTTCGGCCCGCCTCTCAACTGTCAATCAATCTATTACTCTCTATTTTTCCACACACACCCCCAAGGAGCCCGTAACAGCTGTCTTAACTCCCAGGTACCTATTTACTGCTAGGTAACAGGGGGCATCAGGGTGAAAGAAACTCGGCTCATTTCGTTTCTCGCCGGTGAAGGGAATCGAGCCCAGGCCACAGGATTACGTGTCCAGCGTGCTGTGTGAGAATCCTGACAGGATTATAGGAGAGAAAAAATATTCCCACTAACCTTTCCCTCTCAGAATTCTACCCCAAAACGTCACGGATAGCATACATCTTTTAGTTAAGATTTATGAAGACAAATTAATATAATTAGGGATAAACAATGGACTATTGAATTGATTTATTGTTTGAGTTTGTTTGTGGGTGGATTTTGAGAGTTAACATCGTGACATGCGTTTAAAACTAAGAATCTAAATTAAAGTTCGCAGAAACTATGCAACAAAATGGTTATATTACAAAAGGTATACCACTGGATTGATTGTAACTTAGTGCCAGGGGAAAACCTCTAATTATATGGTATCAGGTACTATAACTCATCTGTTTGGCGTATTCCGAGAAAAAGTTTTTTTCTCTCTTCAGATTAGTCAGTATATATTTCATATCTTTCAGCGTGAATTTGGTGAGGTTTCTTCCATCGTAAATAAAGATCTTGATATAACTTTTCTCTTATTTACTATTCGGAATATATTATCGATATTAATATTTTCTTTTTGTTGCGGATAGTTCGAACTATTTATTCTCTCAGTTTCATTCAAAAGAAAAAATTTATCAACAAAACGAATGTACTTTAAACACTATACTATGTCGTAGCTCAGTCGATTAAGGCAGCGTCTGGGATGCTCTCGGACGCAGGTTCGAATCCTCGTCACGGCCCATTGTGGGTTTGTACTTTTAAAAAAAAAAACGCGAGTCATAAATCTATTGATTTCATAGTATTATCGAAATTGACATGATTTAGTATATGTGAGATTAACACTTTATATCAGTTGCATTAAGCGAACAAATTTCAGTGTTTTTCACGCGTGTTGAGGAGGTGTTGGTAAGGCTTTTCAAGGTAAAATATATTTTGGTGGCTCTCCTGACATCAATTTATGCTACCCCCGGAAGCTTCTTTATACAAGTTATCAACAAAATTATCAAAATTTGTTGAGCAATTTGCATGTTCATTTTCATTTCTTGTGCAAGCTTCAGAAACGCTTTTGGTAGGCGACTAATGGCGAGAAATGATAGTGCAAATGCGTGGAGAAATGTTAGTAACAGAGGCGATTACAAAAATCTGGTACAAAGGCGATTTTATCCCAGTACCTTTGGAAGAAATGGAGGGGATGCTGGGGGTCTGATATGGTGGGTAGGGTCTCTGTGTACACTGGCTTCGCTTCATTACAGGCGAGGTGAAGGCCGTCTACCTGGCAACCATAATACCACCACCCCTGCAACCTGTGCACTCTTGGCTACACCACCACCCTGCAACCTGTCAACTCTTGGCTACACCACCACCCTGCAACCTGTGCACTCTTGGCTACACCACCACCCCTGCAACCTGTCCACTCTTGGCTACACCACCACCCTGCAACCTGTGCACTCTTGGCTACACTACCACCCCTGCAACCTGTCCACTCTTGGCTACACCACCACCCTGCAACCTGTGCACTCTTGGCTACACCACCACCCTGCAACCTGTGCACTCTTGGCTACACCACCACCCTGCAACCTGTCAACTCTTGGCTACACCACCACCCCTGCAACCTGTCCACTCTTGGCTACACCACCACCCCTGCAACCTGTCCACTCTTGGCTACACCACCACCCCTGCAACCTGTGCACTCTTGGCTAGACCACCCTGCAACCTGTGCACTCTTTGCAACAACAACAACCCCTTCTAGTTGCACACTTCACAGCACCCCCCCCCCCTTCTCTGCACACCAAAACCCAACCATGCACTTTACAACTCCACCTCCCCCCCCCTCCACGGTACTCAAACTCCCACCCCCACAGTACTCTCACCTTCCCCCCTCCCACAGTGCCTGGGGGGTGCTCTTTATCTCCCCCTCCCCCTTCTCTCTCTTGACTTGCCACAATGTAAAAAAAAAAACGATATCCTTACCAGACCAGAAACTTACGAACAGGTGGGGAAGGGGTGGTGCAGCAGCTAGGGTAGAGTGGTGCAGCAGTTAGGGTAGAGGGTGGTGCAGCAGTTAGGGTAGGGGGGTGCAGCAGCTAGGGTAGAGTGGTGCAGCAGCTAGGGTAGAGTGGTGCAGCAGTTAGGGTAGAGGGTGGTGCAGCAGCTAGGGTAGAGTGGTGCAGCAGTTAGGGTAGAGTGGTGCAGCAGTTAGGGTAGAGGGTGGTGCAGCAGCTAGGGTAGAGTGGTGCAGCAGCTAGGGTAGAGTGGTGCAGCAGCTAGGGTAGAGTGGTGCAGCAGTTAGGGTAGAGGGTGGTGCAGCAGCTAGGGTAGAGTGGTGCAGCAGCTAGGGTAGAGTGGTGCAGCAGTTAGGGTAGAGGGTGGTGCAGCAGCTAGGGTAGAGTGGTGCAGCAGCTAGGGTAGAGGGTGGTGCAGCAGCTAGGGTAGAGGGTGGTGCAGCAGCTAGGGTAGAGGGTGGTGCAGCAGCTAGGGTAGAGTGGTGCAGCAGCTAGAGTAGAGGGTGGTGCAGCAGCTAGGGTAGAGGGTGGTGCAGCAGCTAGAGTAGAGGGTGGTGCAGCAGCTAGGGTAGAGTGGTGCAGCAGCTAGGGTAGAGTGGAGCAGCAGCTAGAGTAGAGGGTGGTGCAGCAGCTAGGGTAGAGAGTGGTGCAGCAGCTAGAGTAGAGGGTGGTGCAGCAGCTAGGGTAGAGTGGTGCAGCAGCTAGGGTAGAGTGGTGCAGCAGCTAGGGTAGAGGGTGGTGCAGCAGCTAGAGTAGAGGGTGGTGCAGCAGCTAGGGTAGAGAGTGGTGCAGCAGCTAGAGTAGAGGGTGGTGCAGCAGCTAGGGTAGAGTGGTGCAGCAGCTAGGGTAGAGTGGAGCAGCAGCTAGGGTAGAGTGGAGCAGCAGCTAGGGTAGAGTGGAGCAGCAGCTAGGGTAGAGTGGAGCAGCAGCTAGGGTAGAGTGGAGCAGCAGCTAGGGTAGGGGTGGTGCAGCAGCTAGGGTAGAGTGGAGCAGCAGCTAGGGTAAAGTGGAGCAGCAGCTAGGGTAGAGTGGTGCAGCAGCTAGGGTAGAGTGGTGCAGCAGCTAGGGTAGAGTGGTGCAGCAGCTAGGGTGGAGTAAAGATAACGAACTAGCACATTAATCTTCCACAAGATGTCATATTACACACCCTTAGACCCTATTTTGGACCTAAACCCTTGTAAATTAACAGTAATAATTTAACTTTCTGCCTTCATCGACGAAATAAATACTGAATGGAAGGTATCTGAATTAAATATTATATTTAAATCTTTCTCTTGGGTTTGTAATGATCAGGAATTGTACTTTCTCTCTCTCTCTCTCTCGTTGTATAGATAAGTTAACGTCTAGACTTACCAAAGATAACAAAATAATTATTTCATTATTGCATCAATTGTCCAACATAGCTTGGTATGGTGGCAGGAATTTTGATGACTGTTGAAGTGACAGTGGACTGGAGACTGGGTTGTCAACTTGACACTCCATTACTTGCAGTAACTTCTAATTAAAAAGCTAATTCTACTCTTAGAATTATGTGAGGAACTGTGAGTGGGGAGATGATTATGTTGGAGGTGTCTCATTTCTCAGACTCCGGAGGGACGTGTGGTGAAGTTGAAGTCGTGACCATGGGATTCGGACACAGGAAGGGTTGGGGGCCGAGGCACGCCATGCCCAGTGGCCGACCTTGAGTGAAGGGCGGATCCCTCGTCCTCAGACTAGCCGTAACATTCAACCTTATGCCACTAGCTTACAAGAACCACCCGCTAGAGATGAACTAACGCCCCTTCTCCCCCAGGCAGAAAGGGAATATCCTCAGGGCAGAGGCGAGATGTGAATATGTTACCAACTCCACTGTGCGGAATTTCTTAGCCAACCTTCCAACAGAGCTGTGGAGCGTGCACCAGCCTCTTGTGTTCCTCTGCAGCCTTCCTCGTACGTCAAGAGGCATCGTCCACCTGCAGGAGACAAGAAGTCGGGGACTATTTACGTCAGGGGAGTGGGGAGTGTTACAGGGGTACTCCTCAGCAACACCAGGCCAGACCCACCGCCGTCCCTGCACACCCAGCAAACAGCTGAACATCTGTGCTAGATTCCTCTCGCCTGGGAGCGCATGGTGGTGTTAGTTTCGTGTACTTGTTCTTCACGGGTTCATATCCCAGAAATTAACAAGGGAAAGCTTCCTATAACCAGGTCACTAACACCTTATAGAATTTATCCCCCCACTGCCCAAAAGGACATGGGAGAATCCGCTCTCGCTGTAAGCTTACGAGGTGATGGAGAAGCGAGACTAGCGAGCAAGCGAGCCACACAGACTCGCTATCATGCTCGTAACAGCTGGTGAACTTGTGGAGATACTCTACAGAGCAGAATGCTCTCAAGAGCCCGGGTGCTAATGTGGTTGCCGGCTCTGTCGTCTCCTCACACCACACAATCTGGTCTTATAATGATACCTCCGCTCTTATCTGACACGACGCATCACGATGAAGAAAATGATACAGCTAAAAAAAATTTTTGGGCCATAAAAGCCGAATCACCAGCAACATAAAACTTCCCTATAACGATGTCGTAATATTATCACTTAACTATATTGAAATGTCAATTGCTTACATCGTTGGTTATACGGACACGCCGAGTAGGTAGGGGAGCCGGTCCTGAGCGGACAGCACACTGGACTTGTGATCCTGTGGTCCCCGGGTTCAATCCTGGGCGCCGGCGAGAAACAATGGGCAGAGGTTCTTTCACCCTATGCCCCTGTTACCTAGCAGTAAAATAGGTACCTGGGTGTTAGTCAGCTGTCACGGGCTGCTTCCTGGGGGTGGAGGCCTGGTCGAGGACCGGGCCGCGGGGACACTAAAGCCCCGAAATCATCTCAAGATAACCTCAAGATAACCTAACCATATATCAACTGGACAATGTTGAAATTACCACATCTGAATAAGAAAAAAAAGTCTTGTAATCAGGATTATTAGAAATCTTAACCACACACTCATTAGAAATCTATTAAAAAAGAACTGTTGTCTGTGTCCAAAGTTGGAGGCCAGACGCTGGTGGCTAGCCTCACGCTACTTTGCACGGGGACTGCTCTGAGGTATGGGACGATCATTGGCTAGTCGGAGAGAGCAAAAACTCAAACGGGAACATGCCAGGGGTCCCATTCTAATTCCCCACCAAGATTTTTGAAACTGCTCATCGGCAGCACCTAAACATTTTGAAAACAAAAATTTAAAACTAGTTATTTCTTTCTTTGTTGTTAGGAAAAAAAATGATAGGTCGCTCAGTTTTGGCTAAGATAGGAACAATCTTGGCCATGAAGAATCCCTGGAAACACAAACCGAAACTGTCTCGATTTTCCGCTTGTTACAACTTGTAATAAAGTTGTTACATCTTGGCTTAACGTGTTTATGACGTATTAGAACGTTGTTACAACTTGTTATATTGGTTGTTATGACTGGTTAGGTGTTAAAACTTGTTCTAACGTTGTACGAACGTCGTAATTTCGGTGTGTGTTTGGCGGGAATGGCTGAAAACTGGAAACAGCTCCTTTGCTGAAAAATCATTCACGTGTTCTTTGATTAGACGTTTTGTACTGCTTCTTGGTAACTCTTAGTCACAAACTAGAGAGGGTAATTCTCGCTCTAATGAATGCCTCTTCTGAGTTTATATCAGTGAAGTATTCATTGAGCGCCACTGAAATGAAGCTTGGCTGTGATCTTAGAGCTGATCAAACGAATGGATTCAACAGCGAGATTTATAAATTAGTTAAGGTAATTTCACAGCGAGAGCCGCAGTCAGTTAGAGGATCAATGTGT
>NC_091201.1:25410627-25470627 GCF_040958095.1 Procambarus clarkii
AAGGTATAGCGCCTGAACGTGACCCGTTGAGCACCCGTTCGACCCCACGCTCGCCCCCTCAGGGCAGGTGGAAGGTATAGCGCCTGAACGTGACCCGTTGAGCACCCGTTCGACCCCACGCTCGCCCCCTCAGGGCAGGTGGAAGGTATAGCGCCTGAACGTGACCCGTTGAGCACCCGTTCGACCCCACGCTCGCCCCCTCAGGGCAGGTGGAAGGTATAGCGCCTGAACGTGACCCGTTGAGCACCCGTTCGACCCCACGCTCGCCCCCTCAGGGCAGGTGGAAGGTATAGCGCCTGAACGTGACCCGTTGAGCACTAACCTCCGGCACTATGCTCTCCTGTTTCGAGGGTGAATCAATTAGCCTTCACCACCAGGGCTCTGAAATGTTGCTGTTAGTTGATTCCCGCTTAATGAGACGCAGGTCTGCATCCGTCCGTTCTACTGACACTAACGTTTCGTCTATGTCTTCTCGACTGTCTCTCTCTACCGACCAACCAACCGGGCTGTGGTGGGTATGTGGGCCTGCGGGCCGCTCCAAGCAACAGCCTGGTGGACCAAACTCTCACAAGTCAAGCCTGGCCTCGGGCCGGGCTTGGGGAGTAGAACAACTCACAGAACCCCATCAACCAGGTATCAACCAGGTATCTCTCTTCCTCCTCCCTTGATGTGTTTGTGTGTGTGTACGAGGTCACGAACACCGTCGTTCAGGGGTCGAACAACTTGTAACACCTTGTGATAAGTAGTAACACGTATCGAGAAAGTTGTAACAACTTTCTGACATGTCATAAAATCTTTCTAATAAAGATGTCACGGCTTTGTAACCAGTTGTAATAAGGTAACAATTTAGGGACTTATGTTTGTTTGTTTGCAGGATTGATTGTTGTTTATGTTGTGCAGTGAATCCTGAGCATTTTGTTTGTCTAGCAGTGAATCTCGAGGCTTTTGTCAAGCGCAGTGACTCCCAATGGATTTTGTCCTATTTATTTACAAAATTATGCATTTTATCCACATCTGTCTCTCGATAAATGGTTTTTATAACTTGCAAAACTCATTAACCTCACGTTTTCCTGTCCCATTTTGACTCGTTGCGAACATGTCCTCATCGTAAAACCTAGTAATTGTTCAATCAATCCATCTTCATAAGGAGCTTCTGACGATGGACTGACATATACGAAAGTGCAGGCGATGAGTCACAATAACGTGGCTAAAGCAAGTTGACCAGACCACACACTAGAAGGTGAAGGGACGACGTCGTTTCGGTCCGTCCGGGACCATTCTCAAGTCGATTATACTCATCAATATACGAAAGTACTTGTGGAATTTCCTGTTTCGTACCTTCCTTTGTGGCCTGACATTGCCATATTGTTCATCACGTGTTAATTTCTTCGTGATTTATACACACACACTTTAGGCACACACATTTACTTTAGGCACACACACTTACTTTAGGCACACACACTTACTTTAGGCACACACATTTACTTTAGGCACACACACTTACTTTAGGCACACACACTTACTTTAGGCGCGCACACTTACTTTAGGCGCACACACTTACTTTAGGCACACACATTTACTTTAGGCACACACACTTACTTTAGGCACACACACTTACTTTAGGCACACACACTTACTTTAGGCACACACACTTACTTTAGGCACACACACTTACTTTAGGCACATACACTTACTTTAGGCACATACACTTACTTTAGGCACATACACTTACTTTAGGCACATACACACACATTATAGGAGTATGTTTGAAGCAAATATGTGTTGATCTCGTCTATTATTTATAAAGCACCTTAACATGACACTTTATGTATATTTTTATGTTATTTTACTAAGGGTAGGGTTTATAAGGGCTGTTTAACTTGGTGAATCTGCAAGCTAGAGCTGTTATCCTACCTCAGCTCATCTGAAGCCTGCTCCTAGAGTTCCCCCCCCTCCTTCCCACTCTCTCTCTTCCTACCCCCCTCCCTCCCCCTCTCTTCCTACCCCCCCTCTCTCTCCCCCTCCCTCCTTCCCTCCCTCTCTTCCTCTCCCTCTCTCTCTCTCTCCATTCACCACTTCGATCCTATTCTTACCCCACCCCTCATACTTCTGCTCCTCACTGCTACAATTCCCCTACTTCCATCTACTTCCCTCTCCCGGATTCCCCCACCTAATTGTCCCTTTCACTATTTCCCCACCTTCTAGTGTGCCTATCCTCCCCCATTCTATTTCCCATTCCATATCCCTCTCACTCCTCGTTCTTCTCCCCATCCTCTTCACCTCTTGTTCCCTCTTCCATATTTGTCGCCTCTCACCCTCCACCTCTCACCCTATCTCCTTATCATCCCTATCTCGTCTCTTCACTGTTATTTCCTGTTCTTCTTCGTCTCTCTCTTTCTCATTTATCCCATTCCCACTCTTCGTGCCTCTTCCCAGAACTCTCACCCCTCCTTCTCATCTATCACCCACCACCCCTGTTCTTCCTCTCTACCCCCCTCCTCCTTTCCCTCTTCCCTCTCCTCCCTTCTCCTTTCCCCTCCCTTCTTCCCCTCCTCCCCCCTCAAGAGCAGGTCAGCTGACGTTAACGTGGCAAGAAGATTTGTTCCGCTATAAATCGTCCTTTTATCTCAGTGATCATCTTGTGCCTACACCTCCCCTTTCTTCATTTCTCTCTTCCCTCTTTCTCTATCCCTGTGTTCATCTCTCTATCTCCATCCCCACAGCCTCCTGCTCGGTCTCTCTCTCCTTGTCTCCCCCTCTCTCTCCTCTTCTACCCTTCTGTTTACCTACTCTTTTTATCTCTCTCTCTCATTATGTATATTTTACTCTCATTTATCGGGCCATATCTTTACTCTTTAGAAAACTCCTTGCACTATCTTGATCTAAAAAATAAATCTCTCATTCCCCTCTAATATATTTCATTCTGTTCTCTGTCCACATATCAGCTATCATTCTCCTCGGTACTTATATTATTACTATCTTTACTGACAAAATTAAAATTTTGCCTAATCTGAGGATTTCAATTAAGTCTTATTAAAGTGAGGACTGAACTATTTCCTTCTGTACCTCTCGATCTCAAACACTTGGCTAAGCATTCGAGTTGTGTTTTGAGAAATGGAATAGAGCATTGCACTGCAAGACGGTTCTCTAAGACACAATGACTACTTCGACAAGATTGTTGCTAGTTGATGCTGTCTATTTTTTCTTTTTTTAATGGCTTACTAGAAGTTGCTGAGCTTGCAAATAGGAGTCGGAAGTCGTCTACTCCCATGTGTCTGTAATTAATATATATATACATATATACATAATATATATATATATATATATATATATATATATATATATATATATATATATATATATATATACATAGCACGATGTTTTTATTTGCTCCCAGACGCATTCTTGATAGTTATAGTCAAAATCCTCAGATTAGGCAAAATTGTAATTAATTTTGTCAATGAAGATGTTAATAATAGCAATAAATGTAGTAGACTGTAGGAAGTCACTTCAGGTTTTCAGTGTAGCTCTGGTAACTGGCTGGTCTTGAAGGTTCTTTTCGGTTTTTAGAAATCTCTTCATAGGTGGCCTGGACCGGATGCAGATTCAGGGGATGCTGATGCTATTTTCCCAGTTGAGATCTTAATGGTCGACTGACCTCACGAAGAATATGGAGAGAGTTCTTTGATGCTTCATGATAACTGGCTCAGTTGACGTTACATAGGGAAGATGCCTTTGTCGCTGATGCGGTCTGCACTTGACGCGTGCAGAATGTTAGTCGAGGATGCTGCCAACTGCTGGTGATAAGGATGTAATGGGAATAATGTTAACAATGTGCAGCCTGGTTCTGGCCCCCTTGTTGAGGCTGCTTTTGAGTTTAATGCGAGTCTCATCGGATAGGTTTGCGTGCGTACACTCTCCTAATCTAATTGTGCTTGCGGGGGTTGAGCCTCGATTCATTTGTCACCGCCTCTCAACTCTCAATCAACTTGTGTACATGTTTCTGAGCCCAATGGGATGTATAATAATATACATTTGTACATATGTATATGGAGTCTGCCTCCACCACCTATGGGAGCCGGTCGGCCGAGCGGACAGCACGCTGGACTTGTGATCCTGTGGTCCTGGGTTCGATTCCAGGCGCCGGCGAGAAACAATGGGCAGAGTTTCTTTCACCCTATGCCCCTAGCAGTAAAATAGGTACCTGGGTGTTAGTCAGCTGGCACGGGCTGCTTCCTGGGGGTGGAAGCCTGGTCGAGGACCGAGCCACGGGGACACTAAAGCCCCGAAATCATCTCAAGATAACCTCATGATAACCACATCACCATCTAGTGTTTTCCATTTGTTAACTATTCTGCCACTGAGAAAATTATTTTTACTGACTCTGTGGTTCATTTGGGTACTCAGTTTCCACCTGTGTCCTCTCGTGTGAGTACCACCCGTACTAAATAGTCTGTCATTATCTATCCTATCAATTACCCTGCAGTTCACTTCATGTTGTCTTTCCTCATAACTCATACCTCGCCGTTCAGAGACTTGCCATTAACCTGCCCTTGAACTTTCTTTAACTTCGTCTTGTGCTTGACCAGATATGGACTCCACTCTGTGTGCGTGTGCGTGTGCGTGTGTGTGTGCGTGTGTGCGTGTGTGTGTGCGTGTGTGCGTGTGTGCGTGTGTGCGTGTGCGTGTGTGTGTGTGTGTCAGCGAGCGATCTTCAGCTTCAGAATACTAAACCAGACTCAAGTGTCGCCGGGCCCTGATGAGAGTGAGAGAAGAGAGAGAGAGAAGAGTGAGAGTGCATGGGAGAAGAGAGAAATGGTGACAGAAGAGAGGGATAAGCAGAAAAGATTGGTGGGGCTTGAAGAGAAGCGTTAGGTCAAGAAGTGTGTGGGGGGGGGGGGGGAGAAGGAATTACAGGAAGAAAAGAGGTGATGGAAGCGAGAGTAGGCGAGATGGAGAATTTTAGTGTGACGAGACAATATTGAATTGTGAGAGAAAAGCGGCTGGAGTAGAAGTGCTTAGGAGAGAAGAGGATGAAAGTAGAGAAACAGCAGAGGAAGATAAATGAGTAACATAACAGAACTGGAGGAGAAACGGCGGAATAGCCGAGAAATATGAGAGAGAGAGAGAGAGAGAGAGAGAGAGAGAGAGAGAGAGAGAGAGAGAGAGAGAGAGAGAGAGAGAGAGAGAGAGACTGAGACTATAAAAAACGAAGATTGGACAGACGAGTGGGCAAGCCAGGAATAGAATAGCTTAAGAACAGAACCACAACACCAGACAAAGTCCCGTACATGAAACAGGACATAGGGATCACACGTGTAAACACTAGCAGCGGTACAAAATACAAACTTGGAGAAACAGGTTAGAAAAATGACGGCAGTACGAATTGCAAAGAAAAAACAATGAGTTTACAACCAGATCTATGGCCGTAGGACACAGGAGTAGTTGATGATATAGAGGTACAGAAGCAAGTGACTGGCTAGGGAAGAAGAGGGTAGGGACAGTGGACGTGCAGTGAAGGCTAGAAGACCAGAGCAGGGAATGTCGACCTGCAGGCTAGGACACGCATCTCCCTGGCGCCACTAGATAATTACAGGTTGTGTTGCCTCTTCCTACGGTGATGAGAATTACCCGTTCTCCTCAGGGTTTTTTTCTCTCTCTCTTGTGCTCCTCCTTGTGTCTGTGTCTCCTTGTGCTCCTCTGTCACAACCCCCTTACAGAGGGTTCGTTTTAGCTCGTCCAGTCGTCCTCAGGCAGTCGTGGGCATCTTGTCGTCCACAGCCAGTCGTTCGTCCGGTCTTCAGATAGTCGTTCGTTGTCCTATGTATTCTTTCATTATCCTCCGGAAATGGATAATACCACAGAAGGAATGATCCACCGTAGCACGAATATGAGGGCCAGATTCCCCTCTCATTTTTATAATCTTTGTTTACACTCTTAACAGTCAGGTGCCCATACACTTGGGTATTACACACTTACCCCATCTGTGTACTGGTTAACACACCCTCTGGCGTGAAAAGTATTTACAACATTGGAACACAAATCTGCTGGAGCCCCACTTGTGATGCAGACACACATACAGACAGCTACACAGACACACATACAGACAGCTACACAGACACACATACAGACAGCTACACAGACACACATACAGACAGCTACACAGACACACATACAGACAGCTACACAGACACACATACAGACAGCTACACAGACACACATACAGACAGCTACACATACACACATACAGACAGCTACACATACACACAGCTTCTTCTTGAGATCTTCTTGAGATAATTTCGGGGCTTAAAGCCCCCGCGGCCCGGTCCTCGACCAGGCCTCCCAGGTCCTCGACAGCTGCACACTAACACCTATACGTGGATAATAAGGTGTACCATGGTCAGTATCTTGCCCTATCTCGTTTACCGACTAAGATACAAGAACCATCCCAATTACAATGAAATTGAGAAATATACCCTTAAAGTGGGTCTAACTACGGTTCTTAAGACTAGCGCCAAGACTTCATCGTGTATTTCTGAGCCCATTTACGAGATGAGTACATCTTTGCCGGATCATAGAGGCTTAATGTACGTATTAAGCACCTTATGAGCTGAGAAAGGCTGCGAAGTCGTTCTCAACCAGAGGTTATTATAGGTATGGACTACCTCGTGAAGCTTAGGAGCTCATAAACTGTATAATTAGCGTAAACTAAGCTGCCATGACTGAGAAAAGATGTACAGGTTTCGTAAATAGACACGTAAATGCTTGATGAATCTTGGACATGGTCTTCACTTTACAGGCTACTTATTACGCCTGTTGCCTAGAGTAAATCATTAGAGAGGGAGGAGGGATCTGCTGATAATTAGCATTTTCCAGAGCCAATAATCTCTCTCTCTCTCTCTCTGTCAAGCGTACGAACCCTAGCCACCCACCTAACCTCGCGATACATAGAAAACGTGGATATTTCCGAGTTGCCGCTTTTCATAGTTCGTCGTATTTCACACGCTGAGGGACCATAACGTAACATAATGGATAGGCAATAAATGAGAGGACGTCTTGAGCAGACAGCTTCACCATATAATCATCATGCAACCGTCCTCAAAACTCGCTTTCTTGAATGTCTCCCAACGGTGTAATTACAAATTATCTTCATGTATACGATATAGTCTTGCCTCTTTTTCCCAGATCTTGTGAAGTCTTGATTGGGTCTTTTCCTAGGCCTTGTGACGTCTCTTTCTGATGCCTATTATGCGAGTTTGCAGAACGTGAGCGAAAGATTATCTTTCGAACATAGGAAGCGAGCTGTTCGAATAGAGTTAAAACCGAAGCAATTGAACTTTGAGTACAACCCGTCCTCATCACCCATCACCAAATGCTCTTTAAGCCACCCATGAAAATAAACCTTGTTTATGAGTGGAAGAACACTTCTCACGAGACTCACAACTGATGACGTATGTAGTAGTGCTTCGTTCACGACCTCTGCTCGAACGTTAATCATGTTATCTATTGACGAATGACTTGCCGGAGAGTGGCATGGTACCATCCACGGAAAGTTCATGTTTTCTCCACTCCAATTAAACTCAAAGTATCTGGCTCCGGTACCTCCCTTTACCCTACTCGGCAGCATCTCTCTACAAGGCTCCATCTTTCTCTACGAGGTTCCATCTCTCTCTCTACGAGGTTCCATCTCTCTCTCTACAAGGCTCCATCTCTCTCTCTACAAGGCTCCATCTCTCTCTACAAGGCTCCATCTCTCTCTACAAGGCTCCATCTCTCTCTACAAGGCTCCATCTCTCTCCCTTTACATCACTATCTCGCTATGTTTCTTGTGGTAACGTCACATTCTCTGCATCACCTCTCACAATTGAACTAGTTGAGTTATCGTCAATGACTTCCTCATGACTCATAATGCGTTTATGAGTCAACTCCAAACAATTGATTTAAGAGTTTTTTTCCGTACCTCCTGGCTTCCCCTGTCTAGACGGGGAGTTTGTGACTGATTACCGTTTATTTTCATTCAATTGTCATTCCTGTCTGAATGTCCCTTTGCTGACGGCATTCTAAACGAGTTTTGGTCTTATTCAGGCCTATCTCCTATCTACAGTAAACCACAAAATGTTTGGTTTACTGAATTCATAAAATATAACTTTTAAAAATCATTGACAATTAAATCCCATTTAAATGCTCACTAATGACATATGCAGTAAACTGCACCCTTATTAAAGTCTATAATGAATGAAGAATGTAAGAATACGTGTATATAATTATCGTGAATTTACAATAAGCAATTAGCCATGGTGTAATAAACCCAGTTAGTTTACAACAGGCGTGGTGGGTCGGGTACAGTGTAAGATGGATCCACCCTCACTCACTCTTATCCATCTGCTGCTGAAAAACAGGACTGTGGGGTCTGGCAGACTTTAACCAGACCCACTCTACCCTCTCCAACGCACTCCCCAACCCGTTCTCGCACTTGCTTATAGTCAATATCTTGCTTATGAATAAGTACCTATGTGACATACTAATTTATTGTGAATAATTGAGTTTACCTTGAAAAGCTGAATAGAAAACCACAACCTAACCTAACCTTCTTAGTATGTTAAGATATTGCAATTAGTACGGAACCTATATCTATATTTATATTACAGTTTTATATAAATAATAAAACAAAACTAAAATATTTAAATAAATTGTAAAGTAACTCAGGATATTGTCAAATTTTGTATAAAATCTCTATTGTTTAATAAAACAGAGGAAAAGTTAGTGCCTTGAAAAAAAATGTGGTTTGGAATATGTCACATATATACTTATTTATAAGCGAAATAGTGACTATAAGCAATAAGTCCTATATATGCTGTCTTGTGCGAGAGCAGGTTGCACTCTCTCTCCAATCTGCTGCTTCTGTATCACAGGATAGATAGTGGGTTGGGGCCCAATAGAAGTCAGACCCACCGTGCCCCCCCACTCCCCATCTGCTGGTGTACACACACACTCTAGTACGTACATGAATTCTTGTGATTCAAATAAAAACTTTTAAAAATATAATATTTTCAGTCGACGTAAAATACATTCTTAAACAACACATTGCAATAGATTAATGAAAGGGCACTCAAGATACTGAATGATTTACTATTAACAGCTTACGTATGTAATGTAAAAACTCCCTCAAGTAATGGATTTTATCTACAGAGACGAGCCAGGATGTTTCGGATGGCTGGAGCCGAAGACAAATAGGGGAACTCAATTGGCAACCACAAAGATGGGGTCATTTGTGCAGGAAAAATAACAATGAGCAGCGAGAGTACAAGAAACACCTTCACTGTCTCTCAAATGAGGGGCCTTGGACCACAGTACAAGGGTTCCATGGGACTACTACTGTTGTATTGACATCTAATAAAATAAGAACCACTTTTTGTGTGTTGAACTGTCTCTTGTTATCTGCATAAAACTTTATGCAGTTTTGTGTATAAAACTGAATGTTTTATGCTGAAAACTGAATGTTTTATGCTTAAAACTGCATGTTTTATGTATAAAACTGCATGTTTTATGCTTAAAACTGCATGTTTTATGTATAAAACTGCATGTTTTATGCTTAAAACTGCATGTTTTATGCTTAAAACTGCATGTTTTTAAAACTGCATGTTTTATGCTTAAAACTGCATGTTTTATGCTTAAAACTGCATGTTTTATGCTTAAAACTGCATGTTTTTAAAACTGCATGTTTTATGCTTAAAACTGCATGTTTTTGCATAAAACTGCATGTTTTATGCTTAAAACTGCATGTTTTATGCTTAAAACTGCATGTTTTATGCTTAAAACTGCATGTTTTATGCTTAAAACTGCATGTTTTATGCTTAAAACTGCATGTTTTATGCTTAAAACTGCATGTTTTATGCTTAAAACTGCATGTTTTATGCTTAAAACTGCATGTTTTATGCTGAAAACTGCATGTTTTATGCTGAAAACTGCATGTTTTATGCTTAAAACTGCATGTTTTATGCTGAAAACTGCATGTTTTATGCTTAAAACTGAATGTTTTATGCTGAAAACTGAATGTTTTATGCTGAAAACTGAATGTTTTATGCTGAAAACTGAATGTTTTATGCTGAAAACTGAATGTTTTATGCTGAAAACTGAATGTTTTATGCTGAAAACTGAATGTTTTATGCTGAAAACTGAATGTTTTATGCTTAAAACTGCATGTTTTATGCATAAAACTGCATGTTTTATGCATAAAACTGCATGTTTTATGCTTAAAACTGCATGTTTTATGCATAAAACTGCATGTTTTATGCATAAAACTGCATAAAACATGCAGTTTTATCTGAGAATATGAATACAAGGCTTGTGATGCATGCATTTACGAAGTTAATACGGTTATGTCTACTATCAATTTAGCTACCTTGATCAATTTAGTTTCGAGGGTCCTCAGGCAAGAAGGTAGTTGTAGGGGTCCCGCAGGTGATAAAATAGGATAGTAGGGGGTCCACAGGTGTTTGGAAAACGGGAAATAACATGATAATATGATTCGAAAACGGGAAACGAGTCATAAAAGGACTGGGAACAGCTGATCATTTGCCTTGTGGTTCTAGATATTAAATCGATATTAAATCGAGCGGTCATTATGAATAATCTAAACCTCCGGCCCCCCCCCCTCCCACAAAAAAAACGACCAAGTCCTATACTGTTTGATAAAATACCATTTGTGCCCTCTGTAATCCTTTTTGCGCTACCGCTCACAGGATGAGTACTGGGGTGCACAATAAACTAGTTGCCATCCCCGACGACAATAACAAAAATATATAAAAAAATATTTGTCAAAAGACAAAAAAAAAATGGTTTGATTACCAGACTTAAAACATATTAATCCGTCATATTAATCCGTTAAAGTTAAACATATTAATCCGTCATATTAATCCGTTAAAGTTAAACATATTAATCCGTCATATTAATCCGTTAAACATATTAATCCGTCATATTAATCCGTTAAACATATTAATCCGTCATATTAATCCGTTAAACATATTAATCCGTCATATTAATCCGTTAAAGTTAAACATATTAATCCGTCATCTCACATAATAACGTTGAATGGACGGAATCGGACAATCCAATATAAAAATTTGACGTATTTTGTAAGCAATAAAAAGCAGTACTCTTGAAGTTTTCAAGAGTACTGCTATCGGCCTCGATAGATTAAGTGGTTTGCGTGGATTTGTACGATTCTGATTAGACATAGCAGTTGTCTGGGGCACACAGCACCGTTCCTGTGCCAGGTAAGTTACGGGCTCACCATAGCCCGTGCTACTTGGAACTTGTTCCGAGTAGCTGAATCTGTAACAACAACAACAAGCAGTTGTTTGTTTTATGGAACGGTATATCTATTGAACTGGCTGTTTCTGTTCTTATATACCGAAAGTATTTGTTTAAAACAAAAAAAAATATTCATCTACTTGTAATATATGTGACAGACGCGCAAAACTTTTCATGTCAACAATGATGCCAATTTAACAATGAATGTCGAGGAACCAAAGGAAAGAAAGAAAAAGGTTTGGAATCAATACAAAACACAAAATTAAGTACACGAAAGGGGAGTGACTTGAACCAGCGTTCCGGTGATTCTCAGACATCTGACTTAACCGTGTGTGTGTGTGTGTGTGTGTGTGTGTGTGTGTGTGTGTGTGTGTGTGTGTGTGTGTGTGTGTGTGTGTGTGTATGCGGAAAATCCACAGAGAAATATGAAATGAGGTTCTCTGTGGATTTTCCGCATAAAATGATCAGTGTTTTGTGATCGTCAATTGCATATATATTATATATATATATATATATATATATATATATATATATATATATATATATATATATATATATATATATATTATATATATATATATATATATATTATAAAACATCAACAAAGTTGTATAGGTTCGATTTAAATAACTGTGGGATGGGGATCATTGGATAATTCCAGTTAAAACAATTATAAACAACATACGTTAGACACAAAGTAGAATATGCAGCAGCACGTCAAATTACCACATTCTATATATAACTATATAACAAAAAATACAAAAGACTTTATAATTAAATGAATCCCAGGTGTTACTAATTTCGATATTGGCAGTAAGGAAGCAACTAAGACACAGAACACGCCCGACAAACTGGTCTCAGGTTAACTACCAGTTCTTCACAGCTAACTCAGGGAGGAGGAGGAGGATGGTAGCTAGCAGCATTCTTGAGCAGAACTCATCTCTCTCTCTCTCTCTCTGGATGAGTTATTCATCATTTTTCTTGCCAATTCAGCTCCTTCGGATTCTGACGGTCACCATGTGTCTAAAGTCTTTGGATTTAATTATGTAGTTGATGAATTACTAGTAAGACTTAATTGGCTCGGTAAACTTTTTTTTTCCCTCTCCCCAGATTCAATTGCATCTTATAGATGAACGTAAGCTGATCACAGAGATTACTTGCTCTGACAACATCTGAAGGATTTACACAAAAAAAAACTTGTACACCAGAAGACAATTGTCACGAAGATTCAATGAAAATTTTAAATTTATTCCCTCCCCCCCCTCCTCCCAAGAGATCGTAATATAACTTAAATTTAATATTACGATACAACAGTATATTGTAACGTAATATACCTTTGAGTATCCCTCTCGCCCAAAACTAATAACCCACGTAACCAATACTTTTCTTAGGATGTTCAATTTTTTTAAATTTTTACGAAACTAATGTTAGGTTTTATCAGAATTTTTTGGGGGGAAAACCAGATGGCATTTGATAGAGATGTGAGTTCATGTCTATTGTTAGTCGTCTTGGATCACCTGACCTGGTGAAGCAAATGAGAGGCAACTTGTGTTGTTATATATCAACTATGCCGGGTGTTTCAAGGTGTTTCAAGGCGTTTCAAGGCGTTTCAGGGCGTTTCAAGGCGTTTCAAGGCGTTTAAAGGCGTTTCAAGGTGTTTTAAGGTGTTTTAAGGTGTTTTAAGGTGTTTCAAGGTGTTTTAAGTCATTACTTCGTGTCATGTTATGGAGAATGGAGGCTCGGCCTGCGTTGCTTTGAGGTCAAGAGTCCTTTTTCCTATTTAGAGCTTCACCTTTCAGGTTAAGTAGAGATGACCTTGTTTGAAGGAACTGATGATCGAGATGACAATTCGTGCAGTTTTGTCGACGGCAAGAATAAATTCCTGAAAGGCTGACAGGTAGTTAGACATGTGCTACGCCAAGCACCAAGATGTTAACTTGGGTGACAGTGATGGATTTTCAACACTATCAATTACCTGGTTTCTGGTCGACCAGGATTTAGCAGCAATTCATTCTGGAGTCCCGCGATAAAATGGGGGGATAAAAATTTTGCAATTTGAAATTTTGTCCCGATGGGCGAGTTACACACCGCCATAGCAGCATCTACAACACTCTTGTTCAAGTGGCATTGTGAAAACCTGTCCACTTTCTCACAATGGGAGAGTTAAAATAAAACTGGCCGTCTATCAGCAAGGATAGGAATTACCTTAAAAAGTGAAAGTAATTAAAATTCCTTAGGAACAACCTTTAAATTTACAGATACAACTATCTTTGATTGCAACGGCAAGTTATGGAGTGGTGCAGAACCACTACCCAATATCCTTTTTTTTCTGGGATATTGTATTACGAAAAAAAATTTGATTATGTAATTTTTTTCAATACAACGGTAGGAGGAATTTTTATCTATATATATTATTTTTCAAAATGAACTTAATTTCCATGGTTAGGTGGTAAAAAATGTTAAATCACATGATTCTCTCTAAACAGTTTCCATAAATAGTCTTTGTACCTATTCTTCATTTTTAACCACTGTTTATAAACAGGTTCGACACAAACTGTGATTTGACTATTTGTCCATTCGTCTGTTCGTAAGTGCTATAAATTATTACTAAAAGTTGTATAAATATACACCACCCGGCAACACCCATCGCAGACAAGTGATTAACGAAGGAATCAGTTCCACCGCGGTTCGTTTAAACCAGTAGTTAACGTGTAAATACTTCCTGGAGGAACATCAGTGTTTTAATTGTTCCAGTTTGGATATGTTAACAAGTCACATGCTTCAGCTGCCCTGGTTGATCAGAGCTGAAGATGTATACTATGATATACATAGTCCTCCAACACCGACAATTAGAACGCAAATGGATAAAACAATTGAGAGTGGATAATGAGAATCAGAATGAGAGTGAATAATGAGAATCAGAATGAGAGTGAATAATGAGAATCAGAATGAGAGTGAATAATGAGAATCAGAATGAGAGTGAATAATGAGAATCAGAATGAGAGTGAATAATGAGAATCAGAATGAGAGTGAATAATGTGAATCAGATTGAGATTATATAAAAGTTAACAATTTTCGCCGTTACTATATACACGAATCTGATAAATAAAAGTTTTGTTTTATTAAATACATAAGACATTGCTTCCCTGGAACGTAAAACGTGTAGTTTTAGTCTGCGTCATATATGTAAATGTTGTTGAGAGACTGATCATTTATGTCTGATGACAACACTGGAACGGACGAAGGCCCCCCCATCTCCGCTAATGCTTCAGACTGACCTTATAAGACCATGGATAATTAAAGAGGGTTGATGTTATAAGCCATTAGGGGACGGAGCTACCTGAGTAGAATCCCTTGGGCCCCCTCTGAGCCACTGGGATAGAGCCCCTTGGGTCCCTGAGCCACTAGGATAGAGGCCCTTGGGTCCCTGAGCCATTAGGATAGAGTCCCTTGGGGTCAATGTATCTAAAATATATCTGCAATATATATATATATATATATATATATATATATATATATATATGTATATATATATATATATATATATATATATATATATATATATATATATATGTATATATATATATATATATATATATATATATATATATATATATATATATATATGTCGTACCTAGTAGCCAGAACGCACTTCTCAGCCTACTATGCAAGGCCCGATTTGCCTAATAAGCCAAGTTTTACTGAATTAATATATTTTCTCTAATTTTTTTCTTATGAAATGATAAAGTTACCCATTTCATTATGTATGAGGTCAATTTTTTTTATTGGAGTCAAAATTAACGTAGATATATGACCGAACCTAACCAACCCTACCTAACCTAACCTATCTTTATAGGTTAGGTTAGGTTAGGTAGCCGAAAAAGTTAGGTTAGGTTAGGTAGGTTAGGTAGTCGAAAAAACATTAATTCATGAAAACTTGGCTTATTAGGCAAATTTAGCCTTGCATAGTAGGCTGAGAAGTGAGTTCTGGCTACTAGGTACGACATATATATATATATATATATATATATATATATATATATATATATATATATATATATATATATATATATATATATTTTAAACCTAGAAGGGGTACCACCTCTGGTTTAAGTGTAGGGACCCATAGCCTCGGAGAAGAAAATAAAGAGTACTCAGAGAAGACCTTGTGGATCCTCACTGAACACTTTGATATTTTCTTCTCCTACCACCCCTATTCTTTTGGTACATATGTATATATATCTATCTAACTATTTGAAAATGTCATTATCCACGACTATTTCTCATAGTATCGACTCGAGATGATGATAATTACGAACTTTACTGAAAGTTAATAGCTTTATTCATAAACAATAGCTCCTGTTTACTCCCTTAACTTGGATCATCAGCGAAATTATATTAACCTGGATATGGACACAAACACACACACACACACACACACACACACACACACACACACACACACACACACACACACACACACACACACACACACACACGCACGCACCTCTTGTCAGCAATAGTTACTGTGGATAATGAGCCCAGAAGGAGAATTATCCATGGATTCTGTACCTCACTACTGTTGTTGTTTTAGATTCAGCTACTCGGAAAAAAAAAAAAAAGTTCCAAGTAGCACAGGATATGGTGAGCCATTGTGGACTTACCTGGCACAGGAGCCGGGCTGTAATATGTGTGTACCTCACTGGTCACTCGTTTAAGGCTTTGAATGTTAGACTTTTGCCCAATCGTTCATGAGCGTTTTCGGTCTGTTTGCTCACCGTTACAGCAAGATGGAGCAGCTGCTGCTGCTCGTTTCAGTCTGTTTTCTTACCTAATTCGCTACATATTTTTACAGACTCTAGAAATCCGTTACAAAATTGCTGTATTAGCAAAATCTAAAAGCCCTATAATATTAACGTATGGCTTGGGCTCACACGTTTCTGGTTAGGCAAAACAGTCGCATTTTTAACGTGGTAAATCGAGAGACAGGGCTGATTTACCAGTTTCCGTGGTGTAGTGGTAAGACACTCGCCTGGCGTTCCGCGAGCGCTATGTCATGGGTTCGTATCCTGGCCGGGGAGGATTTACTGGGCGCAATTCCTTAACTGTAGCCTCTGTTTAACGCAACAGTAAAATGTGTACTTGGATGACAAAACGATTCTTCGCGGCAGGGGATCGTACTCCAGGGACCTGCCCGAAACGCTACGCGTACTAGTGGCTCTACAAGAATGTAACAACTCTTGTATATATCTCAAAAAAAAAAAAAAAAACTCAAAAAAAGATTATTCAGCCTGTTCTCGCGAGCATTCCTAACGTCAAGAAACTGTGTCGTACTTAAATGCCCTTATCCTAACCTACCAGAAGACCCACGAACAGAAAACGGGTCATTAGGTCAATTTCCATGTTCTAGTACGAGAGTTTTTGGTCGTGGGTAAAGTATACGGCCAGAATACGACGTGCTATTTTGAGGATGTAGTTGGATTATTTCTCTTGTGGTAATATGAACCAAAAGGATATATATACACAGGAGAAGAAATTGTAAATTTATTAAATTTATTAGATTTATTATTAATTTTTTAAAATTTAATTTATTAAATTAGCATTAACTAAATTCGCGACATTAGCAAACAAGAGACAGAAGACACTGAAGCAAAAACAAGTCGGCTGACAAATGATAAAAAAATACAACAAGAAAAATCTAAATTTTTAATTTAAATTAAGCTTCAAGCTTCGTTAAGTGTTTCGACTTGGCCATGTTGTTATGAGCTTAGGATATGTCGAGATTATATATATATATATATATATATATATATATATATATATATATATATATATATATATATATATATATATATATATATATATATATATATATATATATATATTCTAAGCTGAATTTTTGACTGGATATAATGTCTTAACAATCTGCGACTTTATTTATAACTATATATAGTTTCCAGAGACAACAGAGTATTAGATCCAATAGTTTGGATCTAATAGTCTGTTGCGGTTTGGAATCATTTGTAAACATCTTCATAAGTGTCAATACTTTGAAACAATACGATTTTAATACTTTAATAAGATTTTTGTTTTAATACAAACATCAGCCACCCCAAGCAAACAACTGCTGCCTGTCCTCTGCTAAACAACGAGGCAAACAGTTTGTGAAAGACAGTTCTAATAACCTGCTTGTACCCAAGAGAATGCCCAAATACCCGAGTTTATCAGCCTGATTGATCTAATCCTATCATGACTGCAATTATCTAATAACGAGTAACTAGAAAATGAAATCACAAATGATTAAATTACGTTCTTGTAAGTAGGTTAATATCTAGTCGGTATCGTGCATGTGCCTGATGACTTATGTCGAGACGCGGGTTCGATTCCATCGTAGGACTTCCGTGTATATTATTCAAACATTTCCTTCCCTAGACACCTTCATCTCCCTCCTTTAGATCCTCTCCCATTATCATCTGTGTACCTCACATACCACAAAGTCAAACGCTCGCTCCTTCTCTCTCTCACCTAGAGTTAACATTCCTTAAAGTTTTTTCTATGCTGGCGGTCTGGAGATTCTGAAGGAGACTGATAGGGCTATTTACGCTGGAATGACCCTGCTGGATGAAACGTGTCGTTGACCCATTCATTGTCGTGTTCTCAACACTCCTGCATTATGGGCACCATGCGAGAGGCTCTTGCTTTTCACTTTGCTTGAAGAGGCTGACCCCTGCTGGAAGAGTTTTTATTGCTGACCCCTGTTGGAAGAGTTTCTATTGCTGACCCCTGCTGGAAGAGTTTCTATTGCTGACCCCTGCTGGAAGAGTTTCTACTGCTGACCCCTGTTGGAAGAGTTTCTACTGCTGACCCCTGTTGGAAGAGTTTCTATTGCTGGCCCCTGCTGGAAGAATTTCTATTCCTGGCCCCTGCTGGAAGAGCATTTACTGCCGACCCCTGCTGGAAGAGCATTTACTGCTGACCCCTACTGGAAGAGCATTTACTGCTGACCCCTGCTGGAAGAGCATTTACTGCTGACCCCTATTGGAAGAGTTTCTACTGCTGACCCCTGTTGTTATATGAGGTTTTGTAGTTAAATCCCTAAGTTCAGAGCGTTAGGTGGAGGGTCATTTTTCACAACATGTTTTTTAAGCTGATTTTGCGCAAGTGGATATGATCTAATCTAATTATACGACGTTGTTTCACACGCAGAGACCTTCCCCCACACACCTGTAGAAGATATGTAGCCAGGAAAAGATCCAAACCGAACAGACGTTTAAGAGCATTGACAATGAACAAATGTCTGGAATGCTCCCGGACGCAGGTTCGAATCCTCGTCACGGCCCTTGTGGATTTGTGTGTAAAGCATTGACAAGTCTGTACAAGAAGCCTCAACCCCTCTCAAGAAGCTGCAATATTTTACTTGCCATCTTATTTTAACTTTTGAATTAAAGTTCCTCAATAGTTTTAAGTTTTATCTTCCCTGATTGTAAGTTTTCTTAAGACTTGTACAAGGATATTATACTCACAGCATCATTGCTGCGCTCGATATCCTGATTTTAACAAAGCTCACATATTTCCTTACTAAGAGTCGACTTGAGAATGGTCCAGGACGGTCCGTAACGTCGTCGTCTCTTTTAGAGATAAATCTAAGCTCACTCTGTATATGGCAACCTATCTTATTACCATGGATAAATTACCTGAAATCCTTGCACTGTACCCACATTTCGCTTCCAGTAGATGAACGACATATGAGATTCAGAAACAAGTAGTGTATTGTGAGGACTAATAATAAACAGAAGCTCCCCTATGACTCTGTAATATCCCCATTGGCCAAACTATTATGTATTAGCGATAAGACCTACCATTAATGTATGATGACTTACTGTAAATATGTAGCTCTTGTAATAGCACTTTCTCTGTAACTAGCTGACATTGTAACTATAAGGTGTGAAGGATAGAAGAAATTGTTTATGTAATAATCTAAGATGAGGTCTGATAAAGACCTTTTGTGCCCTCTGTAATGCTTTTGCGCTACCGCTCACAGGATGAGTATGGGGTGCACAATACACTAGCCGCCTTCGGCGGCAACAATCAATCAATCGTCGTCCCTTCACCTTCTAGTGTGTAGTCTGGTCAACCTACTAAGAGTCTTGAATATTTGTATATTACATAAAGTTATGAAGGACGCAATTGGTGAATGGTCTACAGTTATCAGTGAACGCAGCGGGTATACACACACTCCCTGATTGCTTATTGCTTCGTTCGTTCCCACAATTTGAGACGCGTAAAATTTGAAGTGATATGACCTAACCAGCCGAGTAAAAACCCAAACAGTTCGCTTAACCTAATATTATTGTGCGTTTTATTTCCTTAAAAATGTCAACATTGAAGTGGATTAAGTATGAGATGGGTTTACGGGTACCTCCATTTGGGAGCCGGTGGCTGAGCGGACTGAACACTGGACGCGTGATCCTGTGGTCACGGGTTCGTTCCCGGGCGCCGGTGAGAGACAATGGGCAGAGTTTCTTTCACCCTGATGCTTCTGTTACCTAGCAGTAAAATAAGTACCTAGGAGTTAGTCAGCTGTCACGGGCTGCTTCCTGGGGGGTGGAGGCCTGGTCGAGGATCGGGCCGCGGGGACACTAAGCCCCGAAATCATCTCAAGATAACCTCAAGAAGAAGAAGAAGAGAAGATTTACCACATTTGAAAGCAGTTAAATACCCTAAGCTACTCTTAGGGTATTTATCTTCATACATCCTCAATAAACTTACTTGAACTTGAAGGCAGTTAAGCATCGCTTCCACTCTGATCTGGATCCTAAGTCACACTGGGAAATGGCCAGTCTGAAGACGTCTATAATGTGCGCAAAAACCTGCACTGCCCACCTGTGGCAAGTCAATTATCGGTTTCCATTTAACTTTTAGAACACGAAAATTGCTTGTTCTTGCTTCATCAACATTCCAAAGGCAAATCAAAGGCTCATTATGCCGCCTGTAACATCTTACAATATCATAAATGGTAATCATCTTCACCCTCTCCCAAACCCCATCCATCCCAAAAATACCTAAGTCTTGTACACAGAATTTGATACAAACTATTTTCCTCTGAACTATCCACACTTTATAAAAGCATAAGAGTAACATTAAAAGACTTTGTTCGGTCTACTTTATTATCTATTCTATTCTCTCTATTTTCTATTCTCTATTCTATTCTATATTCTCTCTATTCTCTCTTTTTGCGTTTTGCCTCACAAGCCTCTTGTGAGGCTTCGCATTGCTTCACTAAAGAACCTATTGACGCAAGTAATGTACCCCAATAAGGACGCAATCGACTACACCGTTACAATTGAAACGGTTAAGTTAAATTAAGACCACTGCGATAGTGACGTTTTCTCGACTTAGAGAGCATCTGCCATACACCTTAAGGTAACTTACCTAATCCCAGCTGTATCTCTTTTTAACGACTTCCCTCTTTGAAAGCTTTCTGTTGCTTCGTTAGTAATACAAAATGAAGAAGCTTCTCCTGTCAGGCCTGTTATAGGTGTTCACTATAACTACTCTGTTAAGGTTCTGTTATATAAACATCGTCTTCTCCTGTCGACATCCCCTTGTATGGGTTCCTGTTGCCTGTCTGTTGCCCTTTTCCCGACCTCAATCTGTACTTCCCCTAAGATGTATCCCAGTTTCCAACATGGTCTAGCCTTCTCATGGTGTCATTAGTCTTTAACTTTCTAAGGTGTTTTGAGTACCACCCTGATATTGTTTCCCACTTTCCTGCTATCTTAATAGGCACCCCTGCTATAATCTTCCACTTTCCTGCTATCTTAATAGGCACCCCTGCTATAGTCTTCCACTTCCCTGCTATCTTAATACGCACCCTGCTATAATCTTCCACTGCTGTGCTCGTCAACTACTCATCACCTTTGTTACAGTCCTACGAGACCCTGTATCGAGCAGACTAACTCATCTTGAGTCATCAAAATCTGACGTTAATTATAAAAAAAACGTGTTACTCAAGCAACATTAAAAAACAAAAGGAAATTGCATTTTCAGTTTACTGGAACCATATTTGAAATTATAAGCTTAGAGCGGGTGGGGGCTTTTGACTATTCATTAGATATTAATAAGATACTAATCAGATCTGGCTTCAGCAAACGTAGAGAGGAAGCCATTCCCGAGGGCTTTATTTGGAGATGCCAATATTCATAAAAGTGGCTCGTCCAGTGTAAAATTGAACCACATCGGATTTTATACCATAAGATGTTAGTGTGTGTGTGTGAGTGTGAGTGTGTGTGTGTGTGTGTGTGTGTGTGTGTGTGTGTGTGTGTGTGTGTGTGTGTGTGTGTGTACTGTTTGAGTTCACTATTTGTGCTTGAATAATCGAACGGTTATAGGCACAGGATACAGAATGGGAGATGAAATCTTTCATGAAACGAAGAGAGAGAAAGATCTAGGAGTTGATATCACACCAAACCTGTCTCCTGAAGCTCTCATAAAAAGAATAACACCTGCGGCGTATGTAAGGCTAACTAACATCAGAACGGCCTTCAGGATCCTGTGTAAGGAATCATTCAGAACCATGTACACCACATATGTAAGACCAATCCTGGAGTATGCGGACCCCGCATGGAGCCCATACCGTGTCAAGCACAAGACGAAGCTGGAAAAAGTTCAGAGTTATGCCACTAGGCTAGTCTCAGAACTAAGAGGCATGAATTACGAGGAAAGGCTGCATAAAATGTACCTCACGACACTGGAAGACAGAAGAGTAAGGGGAGACATGATCACTACCTACAAAATTCTCAAAGGAATTGACAGGGCTGAAAAGGATAAACTGTTTACCACGGAGGTATGCGAACAAGGGGACACAGGAGGAAACCAAGAACCCAAATGAACCACAGGGACGTGCTTTTTCAGTGTCAGAGTAGTTAACAGATGGAATGCATTAGGCAGTGATGTGGTGGCGGCTGACTCCATACACAGTTTCAAATGTAGATATGATAAGAGCCCAGTAGGCTCAGGAATCTATACATCAGTTGATTGACAGTTGAGAGGCGGGACCAAAGAGGCAGAGCTCAACCTCCGCCAGCACAACTAGTTGAGTACAACTAGGTGAGTACTAGTTGGCTGGCTTCCGCTCTCACACGCCACTCAACAAGCAGTTAGCTGGCTAACAAGGCCCCCAAACGTAAATCACTTATTAGATTTATAAAATGTATTATTTGTACAATTTATCAACACAAGATATAGTACATATAAATAATGTATGATACACACTGAGTCATAACATACATTTTTATAATAAATTTATCACACACTGATAAACATTTTAACTAAGTTAATGTTGCAGAGAGATAGAGGAAGAAGAATTACAAGAAAAATTTATGAACTGTAGAATAAGGAGAAGGAAAAGAATGAGAAAGATGAGGAATAAGGGGAGATGTGGGAAAAAAAGATTAAAAGGACAAAGAGAAAAGAGGAAAAATAAATGGAAAAGATGGAAGAGGAGGACGACGAAGAGAATGAGAAGAGGAAGGAGGAGAGAGAGATAACCTAGAGAGAAGGAGGAGGAGGAGGAGGGAATTATCAGGACGGGGGAAAGCGCCAAGCCATTACGACTATATAGCATATATTAATAGGAATATAAATAGGAGAATAATAAATAAACAGGATGAATATAAATATGAGGACGAAACGTTAAGACAGAAGAGAACCGAAACGAAGAGTCTCAGAAACCGGGTTTCGAACTGGGACGACTTGAGTGAAGTCCCTCAAGACGGGATCCTGAGACCACTGCTCCTCCTAGCACATGTGAACGCCCCACCCGAGGAAGTGTGCTCACACATGTCAAAATATTTACACACACGACACAATGCTCACGAGGAATGTAAACAAAAAACACAATATAAGACTGCAGGAAGTTACAGGAAGATCTCGACAAACTACAGGAGTGGTGCCAACAAGTGGCTGTTAAAATTCAATCTCACCAAGTGTAAAACAACGAATATGGTGAAAGGGAGAGAGAAGAATAGAGAAGATATCTGCACCATAATCAAAAGGCAACTACAGGAATAAGAAGAAAGTAGTGAATATAAAATTTTCCACACACAAGAGAGAGAACCCCTCAAGCGGGGTATAACCGCGATAAAGCATCCAAGGCGAGACACAACAGTGAGTTGGAACTTCAGAATAGTTAAATAATAGCATCACAGATACAACGAGGCGAGTCCGAGTGAAGTCTTGTTCTTAGGTGCCCCTTGCCATAAGGAATTTGATTTCATTTCCTCGGAGATACGTCTGTAGAAGTCGAAGCAGTAGCCTGGAGGAGTAGGAGTGAGGAGTAGGAAGGAGAAGTATGATGGGAAGGTGGAGAAGGGAGAGGAGGGAAGAGGAACAGGTGGAACAAGAAGAACAGGAGGATAAAAACAATATAAGCAGGAAATACACAACAGCAACTCTCATGAACGATGCCAAAGCAAAACATACCCAAGTATTAAACAACTAGAAATTAAAGCATCTGGGCATCAGCTCATTACCCTGCGAACAAATAAGAAATATCACGAAACATTGCAGAATGCAGTTACAGCAACATGCCAGCAGCGTTACAGAACAATTCAGCAACAGAGGTGTCGTTTGCAGAAACATGAAACCAGACTAAATGAACACAATTGTCGAGCCGAGTAGATTGTACATTAATTCACGAAATGTCGAGTACAATCAGCAGCGTGCACTGTATAAACGACCCGTCCAGAAGTACAGATAATTAAGGCGGATAAAGGGCGATATCATTACGACTTTGTGGACTTGTGGCATCTTAGAAGCTCCTCTCTCTCTGGGGCATGGGGTGGAGGGGTGATGCCCCACCAGAGACGGACCCGCTGCCCACATACCCAGCTTCGCACCCCGTGCTTTCATATACCCGCACCACAGAAAATGGGTATGCCTATTCAGCCTACCATCCACCCCCCTCCCCCCATCTCCCTCCTCCCCTCCCAATGTGCGAATGCCCCAAGAGAAAAAAAATTCTGCCCATTCTCCCAATTTCATCACGTCCCCACGCAGTGAGCCAATATGAGAAGAATAGCGTTATCTTCACGTTATCGGCATTATCAACGCCATATTAAGGTTGACAATGTTGATTTAGTTACTCTCGGACACACTATGCCCTGCAGTGAGTCCACGGATATGGAGTCCACTTTAAATATTACACAGTCGTTTTTTGTTGTTGTTTAAGATTCGGGTAGCACGGGCTATGGTGAGCCCGTGTACATTCATGTACGTTGATATCTAAATTAACGTTGTCGTGTGTCGCTGCTTTATCTTACAAGCAATCTAAAAATGTAATAGTTTATGTAGCTGAGGACTTGCATAGACCGTAGGCCTAGTCTTTTGAATTTTTTAAAGCCGCTAGATATCATGCTCACCCGATGCTCAATCAACCAGATGACCATCTCAGTACACCCTAAGAGGATATATAAGGTGCTAAATTAGGTTGTGAATAATCAAATCATCTAACTGTACTAAATAGACCTATACTGTTAAGTATACTTCTGCGTACAGTCCTTAATAGGTCGCTTATTGCATGGTTGTGTGGTGCATAACAAGCAAATTATAATTGTTTGTAACTAGCTCAGCATAAATGTAAATTTGCATAGTGTATAGATTATAGGATTCTATTTCCTGAACCCATCCATAGGTACTGAAATCTTTCTGCTACTATTTTTGTTCACTACAACTCTTAGGGTGAATAAGGGGTCCACTATCACTCACAGGGTGTATATGGGGTCCACTATCACTCACAGGGTGTATATGGGGTCCACTATCACTCACAGGGTGTATATGGGGTCCACTGTCACAGGGTGTATATGGGGTCCACTGTCACTTACAGGGTGGATATGGGGGTCCACTACCACTCACAGGGTGTATATGGGGTCCACTGTCACTCACAGGGTGGATATGGGGTCCACTACCACTCACAGGGTGTATATGGGGTCCACTGTCACTCACAGGGTGGATATGGGGTCCACTACCATTCACAGGGTGTATATGGGGTCCACTGTCACTTACAGGGTGGATATGGGGGTCCACTACCACTCACAGGGTGTATATGGGGTCCACTGCCACTCACAGGGTGGATATGGGGTCCATTACCATTCACAGAATAGATAAATGGTTCATAATACACATTAGTTATATTAGAGACAGAAAGCCTGAAAATACATATAACTCGAATCGAGGTCTCCTCAAGGTCAAGATACACTGCCCCTTCCCAGAATGCTACCCACAACAGTTGCCTAACTCCCGGGTACCTATTTACCCTTAGGTGAACACAGGCCTTCGCGTCAGGAAACGTTCCAAACCATTTCAGTCCTGCCCGGGAATCGAACACGAGATTCTCGACTACGACTCGAGAACGAAGCCAACTGGGCTTTGAGACCCCCTCAACTGAAGCTCTGACTCGTTGTGTCAGATCTTTGTGGGCTCACGAGCAATATTAATATAATACCTATCTCATCTATTGCAACTTATCTAAAGGAATTCTGAGATTCACGTTCCAAACGCCATTAAATGACTATATATTCATATCTACATTAACTCAAGGGATGAGTATGCGGTACACAACTACTCACAGGATGAGTAGAGGCTCCATTACCACTCATATGATGGGTATGGGATCCACTGTCACTCACAGGATTGATATGGTGTACATAATTACTCACAGGATGAGTATGGTGGCTATGACTAGTTACAGGATGATTATGAGGTTCACTACAACTCACAGGATTAGTATGGTGTCCACTACCCCTCACAGGATGATTATGGTGTCCACTACCCACTCACAGGATGAGTATGGTGTCCACTACCCACTCACAGAATGAGTATGGTGTCCACTACCCCCTCACTGGATGAGTATGGTGTCCACTACCCACTCACAGCATGAGTATGGTGTCCACTACCCACTCACAGCATGAGTATGGTGTCCACTACCCACTCACAGGATAAGTATGGTGTCCACTACTCCTCACAGGATGATTATGGTGTCCACTACTCCTCACAGGATGAGTATGGTGTCCACAACCCCTTAACAGGATGAGTATGGTGTCCACTACCCACTCACAGGATGAGTATGGTGACCACTACCCACTCACAGGATGAGTATGGTGTCCACTACCCACTCACAGGATGAGTATGGTGTCCACTACCCACTCACAGGATGAGTATGGTGTCCACTACCCACTCACAGGATGAGTATGGTGTCCACTACCCACTCACAGGATGAGTATAGTGTCCACTACCCACTCACAGGATGAGTATGGTGTCCACTACCCACTCACAGGATGAGTATGGTGTCCACTACCCACTCACAGGATGAGTATGGTGACCACTACCCACTCACAGGATGAGTATGGTGTCCACTACCCACTCACAGGATGAGTATGGTGTCCACTACCCACTCACAGGATGAGTATGGTGTCCACTACCCACTCACAGGATGAGTATGGTGTCCACTACCCACTCACAGGATGAGTATGGTGTCCACTACCCCCTCACAAGATGAGTATGGTGTCCACTACCCACTCACAGGATGAGTATGGTGTCCACTACCCACTCACAAGATGAGTATGGTGTCCACTACCCACTCACAGGATGAGTATGGTGTCCACTACCCACTCACAGGATGAGTATGGTGTCCACTACCCACTCACAGGATGATTATGGTGTCTACTACCCCTTCACAGGATGAGGATGAATATGGTGTCCACTAAATTAACTAAATTAAGTAAACGCCAAATGTATCTGATTTATATTGCTCATTCCCTGAGAGTAATTGGTCGTCTCACTGTTTCTGGCTTGTTAACTAATCATCAGATTGGTTAATTGGCACAGTAGCTGCCAGGTGAGTTTAATAATGAAATGAATTATTGATCGTTAGTCACGATTACTAGAAATTTTGGGAGAGTGGGAAACTTTCCTGATCAGCTGGCCTGTCGATTGGCTGATTGTCTAGTCTGATTGGTGGCGATTAGATTTGCTGAATAGTTAAACTAAACGTCATTTAGTCTACTGATTTTATTACTTGTCCGATACACGCGTTTCGTTCGACACATTTCGTCTAGATAAACAATGTATCTGCTAGTTCAGGTTTGCTCAGTAATTTCCTGAATTATACCGAAGAATTCTCGTCTAATAATACTTTTAATGGTTCTATATGACAGCCCCAAATATCACGTTCAATATTGCCTTCATATATTGCAAGCTTTGCAATATATGCATCTATATTAGATGTTCTAATCGATGCATCTATATTAGATGTTCTAATCGATGCATCTATATTAGATGTTCTAATCGATGCATCTATATTAGATGTTCTAATCGATGCATCTATATTAGATGTTCTAATCGATGCATCTATATTAGATGTTCTAATTGATGCATCTATATTAGATGTTCTAATCGATGCATCTATATTAGATGTTCTAATCGATGCATCTATATTAGATGTTCTAATCGATGCATTTATGTTAGCAAGTTCCTGCAATCTAATGTGAAATGGAATCCATTAAATATTTACTTTGATCCGGTTATTTAATTATGTATCTATGTAATAATATATAATTATGTAATTATGTATAAATTATGCATTTAAATATGTATCTATATTAATTATCTAATTATATATATATTAATTATGTATTTATGTATACATTTATGACTTTGGAGACAAAACAAATTACTACTTGATTTTAAGGTATTTAATGCTAATAGTGAAGAATGGGAGTCGGAAATAATTAAGGTGTCAGCTAAGGGGGCCTCGTAGCCTGGTGGATAGCGCGCAGAACTCGTAATTCTGTGGCGCGGGTTCGATTCCCGCACGAGGCAGAAACAAATGGGCAAAGTTTCTTTTACCCTGAATGTCCCTGTTACCTAGCAGTAAATAGGTACCTGGGAGTTAGTCAGCTGTCACGGGCTGCTTCCTGGGGGTGGAGGCCTGGTCGAGGACCGGGCCGCGGGGACACTAAAGCCCCGAAATCATCTCAAGATAACTCAAGATAAGATACAGTGTGTTCAATACTGAGGGCCGGCAGTATAGCTAAGAGTTGCACTGTTTATTGAGGGTTGCATAATAGGGAGGGTCAGCAGTTTGACCTGGGGAAGACCTCGATACAAGCCTAACATATATACAGGGCTACCTGTCCCAGACAAAAAAAGTTTTTAATGGTTTACGAATGGTATACCATTAAGGGAGGGGTGGGGGTGGTTAAGAACCTTGTTAGGTTTATCGAAGTCTACTAGCCAAGGGAGAGGTGGTTGTTGTTGATTTTAATCTTAATGACAAGACTGACTGTTGCATCATCTACTGCGACACACAGTTGAGTGCATGTATATGTATATATATATATATGTATATGTATATGTATATGCATGTATACTGGTTACATGGCTTGTCCCTCGGCCCTGTAAAGCGCCAAAACAGGGTTCGTTTGATTGGCAGGACGGTAAATCGCCTGATTGACTGTCTGAATGGCAAGTTACTGACTGTATGGTCGGTGGGTGGTGGGTATATGGGATGCAGAGGGGAGGGATGCTAGCCTCTCATCTGCCTCGCTCCAGCATCCAGCACCGTTTTCTGTGATGCTGGTCATCGACGAGAGGGAGACTCGGATGAAACAGAGGCACCAGAAACTCGACGATTTTTCTACCCAAATTAATGCCACAGCTCGAGAATTAAGCGATAAACTCAGACTTTAACATTTACGAATAATTGTCCTCTAGAGGAGCATTAATCACACGCTATGAGAAATAATTTTTTTATTATGTATATGAGGACGCAAATGAAGCGTTTATGAAAAGAAGCAAATTGTTTATTTCTATATTTTGAGACAAGAAGCATCGTATGCTTATCTAAGTCGCCATGTAGTTCACCTACTGAATTTTACCAAGGTTGTATCCCACACCTGTTGTCTAGTTCCTGGGCCCCGATTTGCTGTGAGAATCGAACCCGTGTGGGCTATTCACACTGGAGTGACAGGCAGGTACTGAAATCTAAGGTGGTGTATAGTCAGACGTGATCGTCTCGTGTTAAATATTTGTATGTTGTGATGAAGATACAGTGAGGGTGATGGTGACGTATATATAGTGGGGGTGATGGTGACGAATATACAGCGGGGGTGATAGTGATGAATTTACAGTGGGGGGGGAGAGCTGGGGATTGTTCTGTACTTCCAATTTCATGTTCTTTCCGTTTCCCTACTTGCCTGATCTGTGGTTATTCATGTCAAGTGTTCGTTGGTGTTATGGTGAGATGGTGAATAATGGTGTTCACTGTGAAGTGGTGTATAAAGGGGGGGGGGGAGGGGGTGTTCGTGAGGTAGTGTATAATACGACGATATTCCGATGTTGTATGATTGAGGTTGTATTTATTGGTGTGATGTTTTGATAGATCGTATTAGGATGGTGACGGAGTGGGGGGGGGGGGGTGCACGATAAGTTGAATATGGAGTGTGTGATGGTGTTGATAATGGATGACTGTGCGAGAGAGTTGATTAATGATACAGGGAGTTTCTTAACTGTTTGCGTATATTTACTGAAACATTGTTTCATGTGTAGGTTAGACATATGTCAGTAAGCCTGGATGGGTAATTAATTATCGAGTCCCTCGCATGGGTCAATAGGTCATCTGTTAGGTCGTTTTCATGTCTGCCGTGTTAAGCAAGGCCCACTCTCAATAACTAAAACCACATATCTTCAACAGGCACTGAAGCAGAAAGAAATATCTATAGTCCATATCTATAGTCTATACTACATAGTCCACACTCGCCTCTATATCTCTAGAGTAGGTATCTGCCCTTATAGTTCATATACAGGTACCTACCTACCTACCCGAGGACTGCAGAAAGTTACAGGATGACCTTGACAAACTCCAGAAGTGGGCAAACAAATGGTTTCTAGAATTCAATCCCAAGAAGTGTAAGGTAATGAAGATGGGGAAAAGTGAGAAAGGAGTCCGAGAGATATCTACACTATAAGACAATTACAGGAGTCGGAGACAGAAAATAATTTGGGAGTGGATATAATTCGAACTCTATAGACCTCACAACTCAGCAGGAGAGAATAAACAGGGGATATGATAGCAACATACAAGATACTGAGGGGGAAATAACAGTGGACAAGAAGTCTGTATGAATTGAAAGTAGAACGAGAGGACATAAGTGGAAACTGGAAAAGGAAACGACCTCACAACTCAGCAGGAGAGAATAAACAGGGGATATGATAGCAACATACAAGATACTGAGGGGAAATAACAGTGGACAAGAAGTCTGTATGAATTGAAAGTAGAACGAGAGGACATAAGTGGAAACTGGAAGAGGAAACGAATCGAAGAAATATAAAGAAATACTAACACCCTGAAAAGATGGCCAACAAGTGACATGAATTAAATGAAGAAGCTGTAAAAGCCACCTCCATCTACAACTGGCCACGTCTGTGGTAGAAAATAATAATAAAAAAAAACTTCTAAATTCTAAAAAATAAAATTGCATCAGAATAGATCAATCCTAACGCAACAGGAACAAGAGACGGGGCATAAAGAGCTAGAGTACACTCCATCGTAGTCACAGAGAGGAAAGTCTATCGAGGTCTACCTCTGACTACAGAGATCAGCGGCCGCTGGGTCAGGTACTGATGCTGGAGGAGTTATCTGGCTGGCGAGTTCTCACGCGAAGCTCCAATACACAACAAGAAATTATCTCCAATTTTTTGCGTACAAGTTGTCAACCAATTTTATTATCTCTCGGTAAATGAAGCTTAATGAAATATATACTATTAGAACTCACCGAACAAAGAGTCGGGATTATTTATGGAGGTAAACCCAGCCAAGCAATTAGAATACTGCAGGTATACCAGCCGAGATATAATATTTCAACATACAACATAAAAGTATTACTACACCTGTGTAACTAACGATATACTGTGTAATACATTGACGTTTCTGATGCGTTTTCTCCAATTGTCCATGAGACTATGACATTATATTAGTATGAGATATTTGTTTCAAAAATTACATTTTTGACCGTCGAAGTGGTTGGGCACCATTCCTTCCCTCCGTCCGATCCCAAATCCATATCCTGATATCTTCCCAGTGTAATATAGTCGTATTAGCTTGGCGATTTCTCCTTATAGTCCCCCTTTCTTTCTCTCCCTTCAAGAACTGACTCCGATAGGGTGATTTACAACATTCTCCACTGAGAACCGACTTAAATGGAAATTTTACCAACCTTCCCAAGAGCTGATTCCGGAGAGGCAGAAAAAAAAAGAGCCAGAAAAGACAGTAAAAGAAAAAAATCCTAAACAAGCTTCTTATTTATTACACTGAAGCTTTGTTTCTTGACATTATTGCAAGAAACAACACAGAATGCATCTCTGCAAACTGGGGAATGCTGGGCCCTCGAGCCCCAGGGTCCTGTAGCCCTAGAGGGCCCTGGGGCTCCTCCAGACACAAGTAGTGAACTATCCTACTCTCAGTATTGAACAGTCTCGTCCTGCAGTACTGAACTATCCAAATTATTGCAGGAATCAACACTGAATGCATCCCTGCAAACTGGGGAATGCTGGGCCCTCAAGCCCCAGGGTCCTGTAGCCCTAGAGGGCCCTGTGGCTCCTCCAGACACAAGTAGTGAACTATCCTACTCTCAGTATTGAACAGTCTCGTCCTGCAGTACTGAACTATCCAAATTATTGCAGGAATCAACACTGAATGCATCCCTGCAAACTGGGGAATGCTGGGCCCTCAAGCCCCAGGGTCCTGTAGCCCTAGAGGGCCCTGGGGCTCCTCCAGACACAAGTAGTGAACTATCCTACTCTCAGTATTGAACAGTCTCGCCCTGCAGTACTGAACTATCCAAATTATTGCAAGAATCAACACTGAATGCATCTCTGCAAACTGGGGAATGCTGGGCCCTCAAGTCCCAGGGTCCTGTAGCCCTAGAGGGCCCTGGGGCTCCTGCAGACACAAGTAGTGAACTATCCTACTCTCAGTATTGAACAGTCTCGCCCTACAGTACTGAACTATCCAAATCTTCAAGGAAATATACAAGACCCAGCTTCTATTCCATGAAGAATCCTCCGGCAGCAGAGAACCCACTCCGTGGGCCAGAACACAGCTCTCCACCCTATCCTATTCCATCCCCATTCCTTCCAAAACTATCCCCACTGCCTCAGTCCCTCCCCCAGACATGCTGGACGGACCGTCCTCCTCTTCAAAGCCCATCACTCAGCTCCAGCGTATAAAATTACGCTATATTTTCCCAAGGAATAACGAGCCAGCAATGGAGATCACTCAACGTATCGCCTTTCGAGTAAGAATTACGCCTGCTCACCTAACAATTTCGAGGTGCGTTTAATAAACCAGTAAAGAGGTCACGCTAATTTTCGCGTAAGAGCCCAAGATCTTTTCAGCATCAACCTGAAGTCTATCAGTGTCAGATTGGCTCGTTCGCACATGACAAAATACCTCGTTAAAAATAATCAGCAAAGGAAGGGTGTAACTAGGGAACTCTCGGTCTTTACGAACACAGTCGTTAAGGTCCACATAAATCCCATAAAATTTACTAACAATGCAATTGGTCGGTTAATGAAGTGCACAACAGTGATTATATGCTGCTACAATGGGCCTGCTTTAGCCACCTATGCTAGAGGTGTTCTATAATTGTTAATTGGGATCCCCAGTATCTCTTGTGATAGTCGTTCTCTCTCTATAACGATGCAGGAAGGTAAAACAGCTGAAGCTATAGTTGATATAAGCTGTAATAGCATCCCTCGTTGGTCAGAGGTTGTCAGTGAAAGTTACACAGAAACAGACCAACTTTGACGTTGGTCAATATTATATATATATTATATATATATTATATATATATATATATATATATATATATATATATATATATATATATATATATATATAGATATAGATAATAGAGAAAGGGGGTACCACCTCTGGCTGAAAGAAGGGGACCCATAGCCTCGGAGAAAAGCACACACAACCATTAGAAGGAATTTTGGATTCGCTTCCAATGCAATTTACATGGTCTTTTCTCCTACCACCCCCTTCCTTTTGTGTTTTGTTATATATATATATATATATATATATATATATATATATATATATATATATATATATATATATATATAAATGGTATCCTATTCGTAAGAATTGTTTCCATTAATTGGCAAATTCTAGCTTTTCTGAACAAATATTTTTTTGTTTACCTTCTTTAATGTCAAATCGTTTGTGCAGTGATTTTTTCAACCTGTGTTGACAATTACAGGTACCTTTCTTGTTAATAAAGACAATGGAACAGTGTGCCAGCCAGCGAGTGAAACACACAAGGCCAACCACAGAGTGAAACACAAGGCCAACCACAGAGTGAAACAGCCTACAGATTTCTCTCCCATATAGAAAACGGAAACCATGTGAGAGGGGTGACTGTCCTTGGAGAACCACCTGGCGGGCTAACCACTCTCTGCCTCTCTACCTCCCTCTACATAATTGTCCAGACAACCGTAATTTAACACAGCGCCTCTACATCGTGAGACTTCTTAAAATCACCATGATAACCATGCCCCAGAATACATCTTACGCCTTTACCATCAGCATCCGGGACACTTGTGTCATCCTTCTTCTGGTGAAACTTCTTCCCATTTTTCAGAGGTGTGTCCGGAGGCTAATTTGTCTTCGTAGACTTAAAACTTAGCCAAGATGAACGCAGTGATTTCCACTTTTTTCTTCTTTATCTTGCGTTAAGATTCAAAAATTCTTCTCTGCCTATCAGACTATTTACTTGAAATCTGCCTTCATCCTGCAGGATGAGACACAGCTGTTAACACATTCTGTTACACCTTCAAAACCTTGAAAATCATCCTCCGGTGGCCCCTATCCCCATAGTAGTATCCCCCATATATATAGTAGGTTGTGATGGCTGTGATTCCTTATTCTGATGACCGTGAAGCCAGTTAGGCTGAGGGGGATGCAAGGAGGTAGGATGAAGATTAAGGAAAACTTAAATAATAACAGAACTGTAAGGTAGAAATGGGGCAGTAAAGTCCCTAAAACTACTTCCATGGATATACGAGTGATTTTTTGCTGCATTGATGCGGGAGGATTCGTGGGTTTTAGCTGATTTGTCCTTGGTAGCCAGCTATTCTCGCTCCCTCTGTGCTTCTCGTGTACGAAGGTAAGGTAAGGTAATTATCAAAAGAAGGCACCAAACCGGGAAGGCTATGTAGCACCATCAAAGTGCGAAATAATCAGAGGGCGCTAATTATCACCAAGAATGCCCATACGAGAACAAAAACGCATAAGGCGAACGATATCAAAAGTATCCGATTCACCTAGAATTCTATCGAGGGACAAGTGACCGCGAGGGACGGTCGGAAAGCAAGACATACGCTCTCTCGTGTAGAGAAGAGGTCCAATGTTATGGTCTACTTAAGTCGGTTTGCTAGTGTGTCAGCATCTGCTGTTGCTGCTTCTATTGACTTAAGCTGTCTTTGTATTGTCGACTTGATTCACAGTATCGTTCTTGTTTCGCGTTTATCAACAGTTTATACAAATTTAATCTTGGAGAACTAAGCATACATTGGAGCTTGTGGTTCCCCATTCCTCTTTGTCTTGTTTCCTAATGAGTTTAAATTTTGGATAGTTTTTTTGTGAAGAGAGATTTCTCTTGTAAGGTGGTTCGTGGAGCTCATAATTTGTAGTACTGTAGATCACAATTGGCTCTTCCCAGTCCGGTAAAAATATAAGTACCCAATTTCATCTTTATAGTTTTCTACCTTGTTGCTTTAAAATTGCACTGTATGTAGTGCTACCCAATCTCCCAATCTTCATGTACCCAATCCAAACAACTTTACCATTGCGATCATTGCTGTCTTATATGTGCTTTCAATTTGATGTATGGTGCCTATTAATCTTCGTTTAAATTACCAATCAAGCTGTCAATGCAATCAGAGCTTTAATATACCTACTAATCTCTCATCTCTTTTTTCTTGCAATGTACTTGTTATTTTATTAATTCCGCTAGAGTTTACCTACTTAAAATTATCTGTTAGATTAAGAACCTGCCCGAAACATTGCGCGTATTAGTGGCTTTACAAGATTGTAAATTACCTTGCTATGTAGTCTCACAAACCCAATGTACCTTCTTGTATACAAATAAATAAATAAATAAATAAATAAATAAATTCTTTTTGTGTATAATTGTTTAAGATGTAGACAATGAGTCACAATAACGTGAAAATATGACGTTTCGGTCCGTCCTGGACCAAGTCAGATTATGTAAGTGTTTGTTTATACCGTTCATTTTAGAATATCGGGATTGTCTGAGCATATTGTAATTGGTTGTTACGGTCACTTGGACCAGTAACCGGGTTCTTGATGTTATAATAACCTCGTTTAGTGTATCCGACCCCAAGTGGGTAGTATGCTTTCAAGAACTGCTATATAGTGCAGTAAAGAAAAAAAGGGGGGGGGGGATGAACAATAAACACAGTTCCCTTCACCAATATATTTTCACTTTCACCGTTAAATACATAAAATTCACTATTACCACACTTATTTACAAAAGTGTTACTTGCACACTGGACACCAGAAGCGCATACATGCAGTTTTCGCCAACCGCAGTGTTTCCACCACTCGGTATATTGTCCACCCGTACTGGGAAACACTGGCGAGTTCACCTTTCACGTGGGCCAGCCCACCGACAGTATCATGAAGTGCCTACACCTCTATCACTCTCCAGCTACACGCTGGCAGAGAACTTCAGCCACACACTGTTCGGGGTCACAACCATATACAGGGGTAGCCAACCCCTAGCAGAAGCCTCTAGCAACCGACTAGCAGCACTTTACTAGAGAAACCTCACTGTCATCCGTTACTTTCCTAAACCAATTCCTGAGGTACGCTGATCTCTACTATAAGTGCATAAATCAGCAGCTAACACACTGCTCAGATCGGCGGCAGCTTACGTAGTCGTCTTCCAGGACCAAACTGAGAGGAAGTGGACTGCCCATGGTAAACTACCCCCCTCAGTACGACTGCCTCCACACGTCACCTCTGTGGACATAAAATGTCATCAATTAGATGGACGGTACACTGGGGAAACCATGAGGTAACACTCTTTAACCCGGGAGTTGATATTATACTCTGTAGCACAATCTAGGTGGCGCTGGTCTTGATACTCCCAACACCAGAGGTCATCCACAACGACCTCTGTCTGTCCAAGGCAGGAAACCGGAGCCATTTGCCGATGTCATCCCACCACCAATAGATGGCGTTGTCTACGTAGCATCCAATAGCAGAGGAATTTGAGTGCAGACTCATAGATGGCCCTGGAATTGCCACTCTACACTCCGACGAAGGTGACGAGACCGTAACACCTTCCCACCAAAAAGAATCTCGTTTGGATTCTAAAAAGAAAAGAAACCAAATTAGTGTACTGAAATACAACCAATCAGACATACGTAGACAATGGACCAATGTTGATAAGAAGTTCTGCTTGAAGAACTGCATTAACAAAGAGGCCTTGACCAGAATGTACCCGTGAACAAGGAAGGCCATGGACAAAATATTCCGATTGACGTGCCTACCAGAAGCCACGTCACCTTACGTGTCTTGATTCTTGTCAGCATCGAGGTTCTGCGGAGGATTGAAAAGCTGGGGCGAACAGATATCATCTACGGAAGACATCTCCCGTCACGCAGGGTGCAGTCGCACCTCCACAGATCTCTAGTATCAGCTCTTGATACTGGTAATGGCTCAAAGGGGCCACCACTTAGGGCTATTCATGCCCGTGCCACCTTTTGGGTGGCTTAATCTTCATCAATCAATCAATCGATATCATCTCCCAGCGTCATGGTATCTCTGGTGGCTGCATACAGAAGGCGTTTCTTGTTCTGATCTGGCGGTCCTTCAGGGAGACAGGAATCTGGAATTCAGGGGACTGATGATTTTGTGTATCAGATACAGTCTGGAAATACGTACTTACGACGTGACCAATGGCAAGGTCCGCGTATATTCCCCCAGTGACTGACTGTACACTAATGAGGGCGTTAGCTCTTGCTGGGACCGAACTGTCGATTACATAGCCCAACACAATTTATTCTTTTCTAGTGTATAATTACTCTGATAACTATAGTTTATAGATAAATCTGGTGTTACCCGAATGTAGTCTTCTCTGACTTAAGTCAGGTGTCGTCCTCCTCAGTCTGACTTGTCAGGCGCGATACACGTACTGAGCCCTGACTAAGGACAAAATAAAATATAGGTAAAATTTTATCATGGATATTTATCTTTATTACCCCAAAACGTGGGTATCTTATATGTCGAGTTATATATATATATATATACAAATTACTGGACACTGTACATTACATGTACAGTTATATATATATATATTGAGTACAATAACAAAGAGCAGCGTTACTCGGCAGTGATAATGGTTCTCTTCCGAACCCTTTTAGTTCTCTTGCCTGTATCCACTACGTAATAGCAAGACAGTTCTTGAGACCCTCGGTCAACTACACGGACACGACGGTATATACATACAGGTAACGCAATCGTCCGTAGAACTTTTCTACCTTCTCGTATCTCATTATTATCCTGATGTCGACGGTAGATGTCTAACACTCCCTACGGCGTTGACAGTCACCATCTCCCACGGGTCGTATTTCAGAAGAGTGGATCACCTCGTCACAATTCCGCCATACGGCTGGTCACACAACTAGGCCATGTCGACAGGGGTGGAAGAGTGTAGAGTACTGCCCTGCCCAGGTTCTGACCTGTACTCATTGCCTCGCCCGGTGATTCTGATTGGCCAACAGAATTCCCGCTACCGGACGACCCACGCCTTGTTGGTCGTTAACAACCTGCATGGTTGTTAAAGTCGTTCCCTCTGTAACATTTAGTAAGAAAGCATTACTCTTAAGTACCACTACTTATACTCCGATGCGACGCAATAACACGATAAAAGAAACTTCCTGTAACACTCTTCCAACGTCAGGTCGACCAATGTAGCGTATAATGTTGGATCTAGGCCCACCAGTTACACGAGGGGGTGTCAACCTGCCGAGAACGGTCACTCATTAAAACATTTCTGGTACTACCTACATCATCAATCACCTTTTTGGTTCCTTCCTCCGTCCGCAACACTCACGAGGCAAATGTCCTGTTCAAGATGTTGCTCCACGATGCTCACCGGAGACATCTGCTGAACGTTGATCACTTTGCCTAGAGCAAACACGAGAACAATACAAAATACAAAGAAGAAACATATGGCTAAACGATGACTTCCACAAGCCTGCAATGTCCATAACTGGCTGTTTTCAATAGCCTGGTTTGGAACATGGAGGGCACTAGAACCTGTGCACATTCCTCTGACGTCCGGGGAGTCCTTCAGTGGTTCCGTGGACACCGCACCTAATCTTTCTGTAAGCATGGATTATCTGCCGTCGCACCAGACCCCAGGGTATCTGTGAATGCATGCACTCGATGTTCCTTCTCTGGCTCAGTTATCCTGGTCACTCTAGCCCAATGCTTCGGTCCGCGAGAAGAGTCAGGAGAAATTGCTGGAGTGCTTTCGACAACCTGTGTGGTAGAGGTAAGATTAAACATGTCATTTAGTTCTACCTGCGTCTCTGCCTGGGGATCTGACAAGCTCTGCTGCTCTGACAGGTCTGATTAGCTCTTCAACCGGATCGTCCACAATCTGGGGATGGTTCCTGTCCAAACCCACTGCCAAGTCGTTGGTCAGTATGACCTCTACTCCCTTCTAAAGGTAGATGATCCACTACTGCCAACGTACACTTTCCACTGAAATATTGTGAATTCAAATGTACGTCTACTAAAGGGGGCAACGTACCACGTCGAGGGAAACCCATCTAAAACAAACCCTTGTTTCCCATTAGTCCACACTCCCTCGGGTAACTAGTTTTTCACGATCAGAGACTAGGCTGCTCCACTGTCTCTGAGCACTACCACAGACCTACTGGTCCGATCACTCGACACATACCCGCTTGAAGTGTAAGGGAGCAAACAATCCTGGCTTGTCTCCATTCCTTGACTGGGCGTCTACTGGTGGTGTCACACAATTCACTAGCATTACCTCCCTATGTGGGGCGTTACCTCCCGTCTCGACTCTTGGCAGCAATGTGCCCTCTCTGTGCGCAGGTCCAACACGCTAGGTTCCTCCTCGGACTAAGGCGTTTTGAACTGCTAGGGCTAGTCCGTCGTGGACTACCTAGAGGCGTCTTCAAGCCACTATGTGGGACAGTTCTTTCTTCATCTGGCTTGGGCTTGCCAAATAATCTTTGGTAGTTTTTCTGAACATACCTGGTAGAGGGCCTATGCGTCAAAATATATTCCTCAGCTATAGTGGCTGCCGCACTCAGGGTTTCTACCTGCTACTCTTCCGGGTATGTCTTTGGATCACTAGACAGACCTTCCTTAAAGTCCTCTAATAGTATGAGCTGTTCAAGTTGTTCTTTTGTCTCTACCTTCCGAGAAGCGCACCATTCATGGAACAGCCGTTCCTTGATACTTGCAAACTCCGTAAAGATGTGCTCCGATGTACTCTTCAGGTTACGGAACTTTTTGTCTAAGCTTCCGGCACCAACTGGTAAGCCATCAGCACCACTTTCTTAACAGCGTCGTAATCACTGGAAATATCCACCGACAATGTGGAGTATACGATTTGGGCCTTTCCAGTTAGAATGGATTGGATCATAATGGCCCAATTCTCTCTTGGCCAGTCCAATGATGCTGCTACCTTGTCGAAAGCAGCAAAGAACTTGGAGACCTCTTTTACGATAAACTTAGGAACCATTTTAATGTTCTTTACCGGGTCAAAACTATTAGTTTCTCTTCTACCACCTATTCTTAGCACTTCCAATTCGTGTTGTCTTTCTCGCTCTTCTCTTTCTTGTATTCGCTCTTCTCTTTCCCTTTCTCGTATTCGCTCTTTCCCTCTCTCTTCTTTCTTCTCTTTCTCGCTCTTCTTTCCTTTCTTGTAATTCCAAACGTTTCATTTCCATGTCCATTGCTACCTTTTTCCACTATTTCGTGATTTATCTCTAACGCACGCAAATTTACAGTTAGTAGACATATATTAAGTTCACTTGTGTCACTCTCACCGTCACTTCCTTGGTCTTCCTTTTCCGTGGAAGCCATAACACTTTCCTTTTTACTCTGTCACTCGCTTTCCTGCTTTTCATTGGTCTTTAAGTGCTTATGGACCTTAAGAGAGGATTTCCACTCGCGAATCACACTCACTCACTTTGATCCCTAAATAAGCACTAATCAGCACGAGTTCAGGCTTTCCAAGGTACTTTAGCTTCGAGCGGCAGTCCTCCTGGTTCAGGAATTCCTGATCATCATCCAGGATGTCGATGGTCGTTTTCTCTGCCATGGTGTATTTTCTTTGTGCACGAGCACACAACACTTAACATTTAACCATTGCAAAACAAAAGGGGAAGTTATTCACAGGGGTTAAACTACCTCACCACTCGTATCAAACGCACTTGACAAGAGGGTCGGATCCCGTTGGGGGATGCCAATTATTTTACGGTCACTTGGACCAGTAACCGGGTTCTTGATGTTATAGTAACCTCGTTTAGTGTATCCGACCCCAAGTCGGTAGTATGCTTTCAAGAACTGGCTATATAGTGCAATAAAGAAAAAGGGGGGGGGGTGAACCCCCCCCCCCCCCCCCCCTCCACACAGTTCCATTCACCAATATATTATCACTTTCACCATTAAATACATAAAACTGACTATTACCACACTTATTTACAATAGTGTCACTTTCACACAGGACACCAAAAGTGCACACATGCAGTGTTCGCCAACCCCAGTGTTTCCACCACTCAGTACCTTGTCCACTCGTATTGGTAAACACTGGCGAGTTCACCTTTCACGTGGGCCAGCCCACCGACAGTATCATGAGGTGCCTACACCCCACTATCACTCTCCAGGTATACGCTGGCAGAGGACTTCAGCCACACACTGTTCGGGATCACAACCACATACAGGGGTAGCTAATCCCTGGCAGAAGCCTCTATAGCAACCGGCTAACAGCACTTCACTGTTGTCTGTTACTCTCCTAAGGTAATTCCCAGGGTACGTTGATCTCTACCATGACTGCGTAAATCGCCAGCTAACGCACTGAGCAGATCGGTGGCAGCTTACTCAGTCGTCTTCCAAGACCTAGCTGAGAGTACATGGACCGCCCATGGTAAACTGCTTTCCTCAGTATGACTGCCTCCACACTAATATTGGTACGTTGTCGACAAATCATAATGTCCTGTTCTGTTCTCGGTAGATTTACCATATTTAGTTTCGTTGTTAATGCGATTTGTGTAGCAGGATATTGGAGGATCAGCCTCACTATTATGTATTAACGATAAAACCTACCATTAATGTATGATGACTTACTGTAAATATGTAGCTCTTGTAATAGCACTTTCTCTGTAACTAGCTGACATTGTATCTATAAGGTGTGAAGGATTGAAGAAATTGTTTATGTAATAATCTAAGATGAGGTCTGATAAAGACCTTTTGTGCCCTCTGTAATGCTTTTGCGCTACCGCTCACAGGATGAGTATGGGGTGCACAATAAACTAGCCGCCTTCGGCGGCAACAATCAAAATCAGCCTAACTAGCATTTGGTAAGTTTTACGTCTGGTAGAGCGTCTTTGAAGCTGTAATTTCTCTAGCTGCGCCTTGGTCATTCCCGGTTTTTCAGTTTATATGTTTGGTTAACTTTAACAATGTAGGTATTTCGTAGCTGAATATTGTGTTGATATTCGTGACCTACTAAGTTATCAACAGTGTTGACTTCTCCACATTACCACCAATGGTAACTGTTTCGAGCGAATTTTCTAAACGGCAAATTGAAAACATTTTTAGTGTCAGGATTCGTTATAAGTTTCCAGTCTCTTTCACATCTGAAAAAAATATTTTGTTCTTTGTAGTTTCCAATTGACTGTGTCGCAATTTGTTCTTTGTTCAGTTGGCTACGATGTTGTAACATAACATCGATAGCTAATTGGGAGATGAGGGAGTCGTTATATTACTGGTTCGGCAGATCATTAGGAAATTTAAAAAAATATATATCAATCCTTGGCATGATATCTAGGGGACGCCTTATGTTGGAATTAACGCTTCGGCTCTTCTATTGTTGAGAGTGGGAATAACTGATTAACCAGAAAATCATTGATTATCCCAAGAAAAATCCTGTTGTGATGTGGCATAGTTGGTAATTAATTTGAATACAAGTTCCTCATACCATCGGCTTTGAAAAAACTTGTTAACATCTCCGTTTAATACTTGAGCCTCTTTTTGCTTCCGTGTGCAGTCTCAAGCCTCATGTATTATATTTATTGCTGTCTGTGTATCTCTGGCTGCTGAAACTACATAATTTTCAGTATATTAGTGATGATATTCCAGATAATAGTTGAACCAGTTTGAATTTTTTTTCGTAACATTTACTTCTAGTTTCTAGAAAGGCGATTGATATATATAGTCTTCAGGAACATGTCTGTTTTTCTCAGTTTAGGTAAAAAAATTATTTTCGCTTTGACTTTTGTAAATTTGCCCGATGCTGGTAGAGCACTGTTGTCGTTAAGAACTGAGAATTGAGAGGAGATTAAGCCGATTCACTGTTATACGTATTAATCCAGGGGACTTTATTTATAGTTTTGATGATGATTTCTTTCATCTCTAGCAAAGGGATTAGTCTAGTGATTGGGGGGGTCACGGGTCAAGTCTTGTCTAGTCTTTATTTAGACTACTCAAAGTATTATCATTACTGTTACTATTCCACTGTTTCGAGAGTTTAGTGGTTTTACATATTTTCGCATTAGCTGTTTTCCTATGTAGAGTCCCATTCTTATCTTATTAGCTTGGCCTGTAGCAGAATATCTTGTAAATTAGCTTACATTCCTTCGTTATTTTCGTCACTGCAAGTTTAAGTGATGGTAATTGCTAGGCATGAAGAGTTATTAAAGTTCTCTGGAGAACATAACTTTTTTTTCCTGTATTTTGTCTCTTGTTTAAGCAAAGTTACCCAAAGGTGATGTTTATGAAGACGAGTCAGTCTTATTATCTCACGTGTAAGGTTCAGTAATACTGAGGGATGGCTGGCCTTAGAGGAAATGCCTCGTACATTTTTTTTTCCATGGTTATTTTTGCGCAGGCCCTAAGCCTCTGGCTGGCCCACTAAGTGTTACTTGTTTCTGTTTTACTTAGGTGGAGTATGAGTATTTATGACTCGTATGGTCGCTTCAGTAAGATTTTGCCCCCCATGTGCATAAGAACAACTTCTGCTCTGTTGAATCTAAGTTGATATCTTATTGGGTTTGTAACTGTTTACTGTGTTCGATAATGTTCCAGCGGTCTGTCGGGGATTTCTCCAGTGCTGACATTTCCTCTCATCTTCTGTAAGCTGTAATCCTATTTCCCATGCACATATTAAACCCTGATGTAAGTGTACTTCTGTTGTTCTACTGCTCCCTTTCATCAAAATATGTGGTTCGTAGTTGGTTGAATTCTTGTGTCAGCCCGCAGATCCATATGTTGCAACAGCTGTGTTGTGGTCACTGTACATCTTTTGCACTGCTCTATTTCTAATTACTTTCTTAATCTGTGATAGACTCTGTGGTACGTAAATGTAGCGTTTGACGTTTGAATGTTTGCATTAATGCTATCACATTTGTGATCAGATGGATGTTGTCACGTATGTGTTCCTGTTGCAAGGTTTCAATGGCAGTTCTCGAATCTGTATATATGATAACATGTCTGTGTTCAGCAAGAAAATGTTATCATACATTTTTGTTCATACAGTCTTGAACAATTTTTCTCATCTCACTAGCCTGGATTTTTTGTTTTTGGACACGGGTAACTATAACTTCCTAATCCCAGTTTGCATTATTTGAACTCTTGCGTCAATTTACTGAACTATCGAGATGATGTGGGTAGTTACTAATCAACTCCCTATGTAAACAATCTGAGGCAGCTTAATTTTTTTTTTTGCAGGGATATTCCTGCGCGGGCCCTAAGCCTCTAGCTGGCCCACTAAGTGTTGCTTGTTTCTGTTTTACTTAGGCGGAGTATGAGTATTTATGACTCGTATGGTCGCTTCAGTAAGATTTTGCCCCTCATGTGCTTAACAACTTCTGCTCTGTTGAATCTAAGTTAATATCTTATTGGGTTTGTAACTGTGCACTGTGTTAGATAATGTTCCAGTGGTCTGTCGGGCATTTCTCCACAGTGCTGACATTTCCTCTCATCTTCCGGAAGCTGTAAACCTATTTCCCATGCACATGGGTATCCAAGCCTGATGCGATGTAAGTGTACTTCTGTTGCTCTACTGCTCCCTTTCATTAAACCAAGTGGTCCGTAGTTGATGGAATTCTTGTACCAACCCGCAGATCCTGATGTTGCAACTGCTGTGTTGTGGTCACTGTACATCTTATGCCTTTCTTTGTTTCTAATGCTTAATATTTGATTGAGGATTTATAAGAAATCGGCAGAGGTGTCATTTGAAGATGAATTATTGTTTGTACTGTATGTGATCTGATCTCGAAGTACTTGCTGGTATAACTCTACAACGAAGACTGTTCAGTCGTTGTTGGAGAGGATTATATCGGTGTTCTTTGATTAGTGCATCCCTGTGGACATTTTTATGGTGGAACCCTGAGAGCTAGAGTTTAGTTTAGAACATAAAGGAGCCTCCACTTTGGTGTCGTTTCTCCGATTAGTACGGCTCAAAAATGCTGCATAATTTGCGTCGATTTCCCCAGCAAGGATGGTTGGAATATCCCGATTAAACTTCTTTTAAATGCAATGGATGATATGGGACTCCTGTCTCGGGAGAGCATTTAAGCAGCCAGCTTACAAGTGGCTAGCTAGCCATGACTAGCACATATTTATCTTCCAGTACAGAGATGTTACTGAATTCTTAGCTTATTCTCATCAAAATGGCTACACTTCTGTATTGATCAATACTTCTTTCAAGTGAGGCGAAACGCTGATTTTTTTTATGTGCTGGTCTGCATTTTTTGAAGTTTCATTGAACAGATCCTTCAGGGTTATTGTTGCACTCTTCGCGTTTTAATAGGTACTTGGTGAACAATGTCTCAAATTGATTTCCAATATCCTAATTCTCATTGTCTTGTTTTGTCCTCTTTAAGAGTAAATTTAGTATTTTATTTCTTCTTGAACTCGGGGATTGTCTTGTTTGCTCCTCTTTAATAGTTTCTGGGCTGTTCCATTCCAGTCTGAACTGGGAGTTCCCTCGCCCTGTTCCTCCTTCACAGAACCCACACTAGGAAAATCACTTGATAACGTCAAGGATGTTTGAGAACGGGAAAATTCTTCCATATTAATTTCTTGATGGATACTTATAGATTCGTTAGATCTTATTGTATAGATCTTATGATTATTCCCGTCGTCCTGTTCGTCTGTTGAACTGAGACATCTTGCCTCTGTTGAGAGGACTGTTGGTGGTCAGTATGATTTAGTGTTTTGAGGAGAGGAATCGAACTAATGACACTGTTATGGATTTGATTTGCGCTTCTAATTGGTACTGATACCTGTGTGTTAAGGGTCCCTGTTGTGAATACTGCCGTTAATACGTCTTAATTGCAGGTCATTTGCCATTAGCCGAATATTAGTAGTTTGAATAACATGCGGTCTCTTTTTTTTTTTTTTTTTTTTTTTTTTTTTTTTTTTTTTTGAGATATATACAAGAGTTGTTACATTCATGTACAGCCACTAGTACGCGTAGCGTTTCGGGCAAGTCCTTAATCCTAAGGGTCCCTGGAATACGATTCCCTGCCGCGAAGAATCGTTTTTTCATCCAAGTACACATTTTACTGTTGTGTTAAACAGAGGCTACAGTTAAGGAATTGCGCCTAGTAAATCCTCCCCGGCCAGGATACGAACCCATGACTTAGCGCTCGCGGAACGCCAGGCGAGTGTCTTACCACTACACCACGGAGACTGTTAAACGATTACTGTGAGCACTTACACTTGAATGGCAGAGTTGCTTATGGTTTTTAAGCTTTGTGTATGTTGTTGAACGCAGCTCCAGTGCGGTTTGGCTTATTGTAGAGGCTTGTTTGAAACTCTCCATATATTTCCTTAGGTCATATTTCTCTTTAGGGCATTTAGGGGACACTATTATGTCTGTCCCCCACACAAGATACGATTAATGTTTCTGCTTTGAGTGTAGTGACTGTATTGGTACTTATCAGCATTCCTACAACAATGCTGACTTCTTCCTAGCATTTGTTATTGTAGCGATTAAATCTGAAGCATCTGAAGCATTATTTTACGCCTCAGCATCGCTGATTCCGAGGCATTTAAATCCATTATCACCTTCCGCTTCGGCATGATCAAATGTCTAGACTGAGTTTCAAGGTGGGAACGTTGGTTCTCCCCTTAGGCGATCCTGAATGCGCGATTTGCTGCCAATGTTGAGTTCTTATTTGCTATTTTATCAATATTATCTTCGACTGGCTTGTCTGAAGCCATAGGATTGAATTTCCCCGACGGATGCAATCCTGTCTGGTAGAATAGATTAGATAGATTCCTTAAATAGTATTGAAAAATCGAGTAGATTCACAAATTTCAGATCTTCAGTGATAACACAATTATTTCCCCGTTCTTGTCTTTGGAAATGTCCAAGAATACGACTTCAGTGATGGGCTCGTTGTGGTGGCTGGGCTCGTTGTGGCGGCTGGGCTCGTTGTGGAGGCTGGGCTCGTTGTGGCGGCTGGGCTCGTTGTGGCGGCTGGGCTCGTTGTGGCGGCTGGGCTCGTTGTGGCGGCTGGGCTCGTTGTGGCGGCTGGGCTCGTGGTGGCGGCTGGGCTCGTGGTGGCGGCTGGGCTCGTGGTGGCGGCTGGGCTCGTGGTGGCGGCTGGGCTCGTAATGGAGGCTGGGCTCGTAATGGAGGCTGGGCTCGTGGTGGAGGCTGGGCTCGTGGTGGAGGCTGGGCTCGTGGTGGAGGCTGGGCTCGTGGTGGAGGCTGGGCTCGTTGTGGAGGCTGGGCTCGTTGTGGCGGCTGGGCTCGTTGTGGCGGCTGGGCTCGTTGTGGTGGCTGGGCTCGTTGTGGAGGCTGGGCTCGTTGTGGTGGCTTGGCTCGTTGTGGCGGCTGGGCTCGTTGTGGCGGCTGGGCTCGTTGTGGCGGCTGGGCTCATTGTGGCGGCTGGGCTCATTGTGGCGGCTGGGCTCGTTGTGGCGGCTGGGCTCGTTGTGGCGGCTGGGCTCGTTGTGGCGGCTGGGCTCATTGTGGCGGCTGGGCTCATTGTGGAGGCTGGGCTCATTGTGGCGGCTGGGCTCGTTGTGGAGGCTGGGCTCGTTGTGGAGGCTGGGCTCGTTGTGGAGGCTGGGCTCATTGTGGAGGCTGGGCTCGTGGTGGAGGCTGGGCTCGTGGTGGAGGCTGGGCTCATTGTGGAGGCTGGGCTCGTTGTGGCGGCTGGGCTCGTTGTGGCGGCTGGGCTCATTGTGGAGGCTGGGCTCATTGTGGCGGCTGGGCTCATTGTGGAGGCTGGGCTCGTTGTGGCGGCTGGGCTCATTGTGGCGGCTGGGCTCATTGTGGAGGCTGGGCTCGTTGTGGAGGCTGGGCTCATTGTGGAGGCTGGGCTCATTGTGGAGGCTGGGCTCATTATGGACGCTGGGCTCATTGTGGCGGCTGGGCTCATTGTGGCGGCTGGGCTCATTGTGGAGGCTGGGCTCGTTGTGGAGGCTGGGCTCATTGTGGTGGCTGGGCTCATTGTGACGGCTGGGCTCATTTTGGCGGCTGGGCTCATTGTGGCGGCTGGGCTCATTGTGGAGGCTGGGCTCATTGTGGAGGCTGGGCTCATTGTGGAGGCTGGGCTCATTGTGGAGGCTGGGCTCATTGTGGAGGCTGGGCTCATTGTGGAGGCTGGGCTCATTGTGGAGGCTGGGCTCGTTGTGGAGGCTGGGCTCGTTGTGGAGGCTGGGCTCATTGTGGCGGCTGGGCTCGTTGTGGCGGCTGGGCTCATTGTGGCGGCTGGGCTCATTGTGGCGGCTGGGCTCATTGTGGAGGCTGGGCTCGTTGTGGAGGCTGGGCTCGTTGTGGAGGCTGGGCTCATTGTGGAGGCTGGGCTCGTTGTGGAGGCTGGGCTCATTGTGGCGGCTGGGCTCATTGTGGCGGCTGGGCTCATTGTGGCGGCTGGGCTCATTGTGGCGGCTGGGCTCATTGTGGCGGCTGGGCTCATTGTGGCGGCTGGGCTCATTGTGGCGGCTGGGCTCATTGTGGCGGCTGGGCTCATTGTGGAGGCTGGGCTCATTGTGGCGGCTGGGCTCGTTGTGGCGGCTGGGCTCGTTGTGGAGGCTGGGCTCGTTGTGGAGGCTGGGCTCATTGTGGAGGCTGGGCTCATTGTGGAGGCTGGGCTCATTGTGGCGGCTGGGCTCATTGTGGAGGCTGGGCTCATTGTGGAGGCTGGGCTCATTGCCGAATCACTCCATCCAATGTTTCTTTTTCACGCTAGTTGAAATATTTATATAAAAAAAAAACAAATGTACGGTTGTTTAGTTTCAGTGGAGTAATAACTGTTAAATCATTTAGTAAAAATTCTTGAAGTTGTTATATATGATATCCAAGTTAAGACTCAAGACTGTAAATATGGATCTATAGGTCGTTTGTTATTCCTTAACAACCTCTGTGGTTTGTTCTATATTCTCCCCGATTTCCGAGGGTGAGAACACGGAGTAAGAACTATCACCGGGGAATAAAGCACTTATTTTATTTATTTGCCCCCTAAAAGCACTTATTTTACTTATTTGCCCCCTAAAAGCACTTATTTTTACTTATTTTTATTTCATCTTATTTTTTGTTATCCACTACACTGAACTCCAGAATAGTCAGCGGCGGCAGCCTGGATAATTAGTATATTATGCGATTTGTTCCACAGCTGAAATTCCATTCAGTTTGAATGATCGGAAGAACTGGAGTCTTGTGCAGGGTCAGAGTTCAATTTCCAGTGGTCCGATTGGCCGGACACTGCTCCTTAATGGACTTGCTGAATATATATTTATATATATATATACCGACTGCTAACCACACTAATGACTAGGCCAAAAAAACAGCACCCATGAAGTAACATGGGACAAGTCTCTCTTTCAAATAGCAACAGTCGGGGGAACACTGTGCTATAACCACCACCAATACCTTTGAGATCATTGGCACCGAGAAAGATATCGACGAAATGCATGCAAATTTCATCATGGAAATACCTTGTGAATCGTTCCCAGCTGATTATGATAATGGGTTAAAGAATAAGAGAGACTGTGCATCATTGCACAAATGAATATAAGGAACTCAGCATCAGACAACGTCACGCACTTGACAGACAGATTAGCAGATCGGGAGAGACTGGTAACTATCAGGAGAGACAGGTATCAGGCCAGGTGTCAGGTGTAGATAAGGTAAGGTCTCCGACCTATAAGTGTATCAGGCTGCTGCTTTAACTTCAGTCTACAGCCTTCTGCTCCCTTCACTGCTTTAGGCCGCAATACCTGGCACATGCAATATTCACATATTTCTTACTCAACAAAAAGCATCAATCTCTCACTTGGCAAAGGGCCTTTCATGCCAAAACGCAATGAAGCACTTCCTTAAACCATCAAGGTCCAAATGCTTCTCTGTTCCATTATTCGAGGTCCCCTACTACAATCGACAATCTGGGTCCTTAAAATATCGTGTAAGGTACTCCTGCAGTTCCTCCAAACGCTTCATACAAACAACGAGTACCTCCCAACACTACTCGAAGATTCACTATGTTTCTGGAATTCCAGCCCTCGCTGGAAGTCCTACTCCACCTTGCAGTTTAGCTCCCACTATGAGTTTTAGCTCACACTTGGAGTTCAGCATACACTCCTCCTCTGGTACGAAGTTTCTTCACTAACTTCTCCCACACAAACCTACAAATCGATCATCATGCCGTAATAAAATGTTTAACTAACAAAACATAATTAAATGAATTCAAGGAAAATATTCACGTCGCCGCGATGGTCCTCCCCCGACCTGGGCGAGTCCACTCAGGGAACATGTCTTGACACGTCACTGGGGGGCCGCCGCCCCAGTCGCGATGCTAGGAGGTAGGCTTGCCCCAGTCGCGATGCTAGGGGGTAGGCTTCCCCCACTCAACTTGTCAGCTGTCAACTTGACAGCAGTTGATCTTCGGCAAGGGAGGATGTACCACTCCTCCCCTCCAGCAAGTTCTCTTATTTCTAACCGTCTTTACTTTAGCTCACTGCCACAATACAAATGCATATCCGACATGCATAATCACTTGCCATGATCGCTGGGCAGACGATCAATCACAGACAACCACTATAACACCTGTTATATGAGTTTACCGCAGAATTTATATCTCGAGAGCACTCAGTTGCTGTAAACCCACATGTCGTCCTCTACGACATCTCACGAAGATCCCTTATGACGGCCTCCTAGCTCTTCTGCTCCTGACTTGAGTACATTAAGTCGTCCAACAGGCTTCACATATGAACGCCTGCTTGATTCCTTCCTCTTGAAGGAGCACACAGTTAGGGTTCTTTCTACTGCCTGGAGATCAATGTACAATCCTTTCTGACGACTGCTGTGACTCAAGTGAGGTCATGACGTCCTGCTAGCCTCACGTCATCTCACCAAAGTATCAACATCTCATTTCATTGTCACTTATTTAAATGCTCATCTGCTCACATTTTAAAATTATTCACTGACGTTTATTATAAACATAATATTTATAATATTTTATTTTATTTTATTTATATATATACAAGAAGGTACATTGGGATTGTGAGGATACGTAATATAGTAATTACAATCTTGTAAAGCCACTAGTACGCGCAGCGTTTCGGGCAGGTCCTTAATCTAAGACAATTTTAAGTAGGTAAATACTTGCAAAATTTATAAAAAATGATAACAGTTACGAGGCAAGAAAAAAAATAAAGGAAGAGAGAAAATTGTAGGTATATTAAAGCACATAGGAAGCTCAGATTGATTGCAATGACAGCTTGAATGGTAGTTGACAAAAATTGGTAGGCACAATACAGCATATGGCTAGCACATAAAAGAAGACAGCAATGAACACAATGATAAGGTTGTTTGGGTTAAGTACATAAAAATTGGGAGATTGGGTAACACTAGATACAGATCAAATTTAAAGCTCAATGTAGGAAACTACGAAGATGAAATTAGGTACTTTTTGGTTTTGCTTTTAAATGAGGCAAAAGTTTGACAGCTTTTCAATTCACTAGGGAGTGAGTTCCATAGACTAGGTCCCTTAATTTGCATAGTGTGTTTACGCAGATTAAGTTTGACCCTGGTGATATCAAAGATATTTTTATTCCTGATGTGGTGATAATGGGTCCTATTACATCTGTCCAGGGAGAGTTTCAGAGCATTGTTTGCATTTAAGAACAGGGTTTTGTAAATGTAGTTGACACAAGAGAATGTGTGAAGGGAGTTAACAGCAAGTTTAGCAATATAAACATCTTTCCTCTGACCTCTCAATCTGATCTAGTTAGCAGAATGACTCTTACTGTGGTAGCCTCATTCCACTCAGGCTACATGGGGTCATAACAAGAAAATAGACACGTACCTTAAAACGCGTAGATTTTATGTCCCACGATGAGTTTATTGTCTTACCTGCAATGACAAAGAAGCAAATTATTAATCTCACAGTGAAATGCCATGTAAATTTCAAATATGTTACACCTCAAATATGAATGATCACATTTTAAACCATCTATATCAGTAGGAGAATATTTGTCTGTCCAAGATTAGAGACCAGATGCTTCGGGCAAGCCTCACCCAACTTTGCAGGGAAAATAGTCTGAGGTGCGGGGCGGACATAGGCTAGTCGGGGTAGGTATAAGCTATATGCTTTAAGAATTATTAGTAATTATAGACATCACCCCCTAATGATATTTTCATGAAGTCTGAAATATATCGTGTGATGCCTTAGTGATCGTATATTCGTTAATGACGGGGTATCCTGGTGGAGCCAGATAACCCCTTACCGGAATGGGAGATGAGGAAGGGGGAGGAAAGAAGGAAGGGGGGGGGGGAAAGGTGGAAGGGGGGAAGGTGGAAGAGGGGGAAGTTGGAAGGGGGAGGGGGGAGTGGTGAAAAAGGGGAAGGGGGAGAGTGGTGGAAGGGGAGGGGGAGAGTGGTGCAAGGGGGGAGGGGGGAGTGGTGGAAGAGGGGGAGGGGATGTGGAGGAAGGGGGGGGGAGGGCGGAGTTGTGGAAGGGGGAGGGGGGGGAGTGGTGACAGGGGGAGGGGGGGAGTGGTGGAAGGGGGGAGGGGGGAGTGGTGGAAGGGGGGAGGGGGTAGTGGTGGGAGGGGGGAGTGGTGGAAGGGGGGAGGGGGAGTAGTGGAAGGGGGGAGGGGGAGTTGTGGAAGGGGGGAGTGGTGGAAGGGGGGAGTGGTGGAAGGGGGAGTGGTGGAAGGGGGGGAGGGGGGAGTGGTGGGAGGGGGGAGTGGTGGGAGGGGGGAGTGGTGGGAGGGGGAAGGGGGGGAGTAGTGGAAGGGGGAGGGGGGAGTGGTGGAAGGGGGAGGGGGGAGTGGTGGGAGGGGGGAGTGGTGGAAGGGGGAGTGGTGGAAGGGGGAGTGGTGGAAGGGGGAGGGGGGAGTGGGGGAGGGGGGAGTGGTGGAAGGGGGAGTGGGGGAGGGGGGAGTGGTGGAAGGGGGAGGGGGGAGTAGTGGAAGGGGGAGGGGGGAGTGGTGGAAGGGGGAGAGGGGAGTGGTGGAAGGGGGAGGGGTGAGTGGTGGAAGGGGGAGGGGGGAGTGGTGGAAGGGGGGAGGGGGGAGGGGGAATGGTAGAGGGGAGAGAGGGTGAGTGGTGGAAGGGGGAGGGGGGAGTAGTGGAAGGGGGAGGGGGGAGTGGTGGAAGGGGGGAGGGGGGAGTGGTGGAAGGGGGGAGGGGGGAGTGGTGGAAGGGGGGAGGGGGGAGTGGTGGAAGGGGGGAGGGGGGAGTGGTGGAAGGGGGGAGGGGGGAGTGGTGGAAGGGGGGAGGGGGGAGTGGTGGATGGGGGAGGGGGGAGTGGTGGAAGGGGGGAGGGGGGAGTGGTGGAAGGGGGGAGGGGGGGAGGGGGAATGGTAGAGGGGAGAGAGGGTGAGGTAGGGGGGGAGAGGGCGAGGTAGGGGGGGAGAGAAGGAGAAGTAGGGGGGGGGGGAGAGAGGGAGAGGTAAAGGGGAGAGAGGGAGAGGTAAGGGGGGGAGAGGGCGAGGTAAGGGGGGGAGAGGGCGAGGTAAGGGGGGGAGAGGGCGAGGTAAGGGGGGGAGAGGGCGAGGTAGGGGGGGGAGAGAGGAGGAGAGGTAGGGGGGGAGAGAGAAGGAGAGGTAGGGGGGGAGAGAGAAGGAGAGGTAGGGGGGGAGAGAAGGAGAGGTAGGGGGGGGGAGAGAGAAGGAGAGGTAGGGGGGGGGGAGAAAGAAGGAGAGGTAGGGGGGGGGAGAAAGAAGGAGAGGTAGGGGGGGGGGAGAAAGAAGGAGAGGTAGGGGGGGGAGAGAGAAGGAGAGGTAGGGGGGGAGAGAGAAGGAGAGGTAGGGGGGGGGAGAGAGAAGGAGAGGTAGGGGGGGGAGAGAGAAGGAGAGGTAGGGGGGGGGAGAGAGAAGGAGAGGTAGGGGGGGGAGAGAGAAGGAGAGGTAGGGGGGGAGAGAGAAGGAGAGGTAGGGGGGGAGAGAGAAGGAGAGGTAGGAGGGGAGAGAGGAGGAGAGGTAGGGGGGGGGGAGAGAAGGAGAGGTAGGGGGGGGGAGAGAAGGAGAGGTGGGGGGGGAGAGAAGGAGAAGTAGGGGGGGGAGAGTAGGAGAGGTAGGGGGGGGGAGAGTAGGAGAGGTAGGGGGGGGGGAGAGAAGGAGAGGTAGGGGGGGAGAGAAGGAGAGGTAGGGGGGGAGAGAAGGAGAGGTAGGGGGGGAGAGGGCGAGGTAAGGGGGGGGAGAGAGGGCGAGGTAAGGGGGGGGGAGAGGGCGAGGTAAGGGGGGGAGAGAGGGCGAGGTAGGGGGGGAGAGAGGGCGAGGTAGGGGGGGGGAGAGGGCGAGGTAGGGGGGGAGAGGGCGTGGTAAGAGGGGGCGAGGATAAATAATAACATGCGTGTATGAACAACTCGATAAATAATAATAATAAAATAAAGAGCCTGAAACAGAATAACATGTGTGGAAGCATCGGAGTGTGTATATATGAATGCTACACAGTATTCATCTATGGACATCCATATATGGTGAAACACATGTGAAGAACCTCTCACACACTCACAGCTCCCTGACAAGAGGGAGCCAGCTTAGCTTAGCTGCCAACACCCACACATGGTGTCAGCAAGGCGGACAGCCCGCCTGCTTTCATACCTCTCACTGTATTTCCCACTTCTATACTTCCCTTCACCTATGCCTCTCCTTCCTCTTTACTCCCCCCCTAAAAAAAAGGGGCGAGGTAGGAAGGGGGGGGGGAAAGAGCGAGGCAGGGGGGGGGAAGAGAGAGGGCGAGGGAGGGGAGAGAGAGGGCGAGGGAGGGGAGAGAGAGGGCGAGGGAGGGGAGGGGAGAGAGAGAGAGAGGGCGAGGGAGGGGGGGAGAGAGAGAGGGCGAGGTAGGGGGGGGGGAGAGAGAGAGAGGGCGAAGGAGGGGGGGGGGAGAGAGAGAGAGGGCGAAGGAGGGGGGGGGAGAGAGAAGGCGAGGGAGGGGGGGAGAGAAAGGGCGAGGCAGGGGGGGAGAGAGGGCGAGGTAGAAGGGGAGAGAGAGGGCGAGGCAGGGGGGGGGGGAGGGCAAAATAGGGAGCGAATAAGTTGGAAAAATTGTAGAAGAGGATAAAGACTTGATAGAAGAGGGATAATAATGACAGCATCGAGTCACAAGCTATATTACTGTCACCCCCTGGAACACCTTCTGACAAAGTAACACTCAAGGGGGTGGGAGGGGGTCGAGTTATTCCTTACCTTGACCTGAAGGAAGGTGGTGCAGGAGTATCTCCTCCAATGAGGATCATCCGGAGGGCGAGTCTCAGACTCACCACAGCTTACGACTTCCTCACTTTCACTAAAATTGATTTTCAATCACAAAATATTACGCCAGTAATTAGTTCAGTCATTAATTCCTAGACCGGGTATCCGTGCCCGTGGCAGGCGTATAGCAACAGTTTCATAACACGAATCTTACAAGAATTCATACAAGTTCAACACCAGACAAAAATAACACTGAACGAAGGGCCAAACTACCGACACGAATTTTGCCGCAGCAGTTCCGACCTGTCGCCGACAGACAAGGTACTAAACACACACACAGACACACGAGTCAACATCGAGTTTCTGACAGAAGTAACAGTTCCTTGCCCTGGTATTATGTTTATATTTCACTAATAAAAATACACTTATAGGGCCTTGTTATAGAATACAGAAATATACGATGCATGTGGAAACTCCTGTAAACTCTGTAATACGCACACTATTAACGTCCAGTCTCTGAATCACAAAGAATTCGTTGTAAATGTTACGTTTTTTTCTCCAATGAGAGAGTAAAGTTTATTTAGGACACTCGAGAGGTCTCCGCCACACACCCGTCACTACCCAACCATAGCTGACGTCTAAATGAGCTTCCCCGTGGAAGTAAAGGGTTCAGATTCTTGTTTCGAGTTTGAATTGAACCAGCTCATAAACTCGCTCGAAACTATAAGGGTGTTTTGATCACAGCCCAGCCTTCAACCCGGCCTCAGACTCACCTAGTTGTGTTTGCGTGGGTTGAGCTCTGGCTCTTTGGTCCCACCTCTCAATTGTCAATCAACTGGTGTACAGATTCCTGAGCCTATTGGGCTCTATCATATCTATATTTGAAACTATGTACGGAGTCAGCCTCCACCACAACACTACTTAAGCATTGCATTTGTTAACTACCCTGACACTGAAAAAATTCTTTCAAACGTCTCTGTGGCTCATCTGGGTACTAAGTTTCCACCTGTGTCCCCTTCCTTGTTCGTGTTCCACCCGCGCTAAAGAGTTCATCTTTGTCCACCTTGTAAATTCCCCTGAGAATTTTTGGTACCTTGTGTTCAGCCTTCTGCTCCCTTCGCCTAATTTCATTACTTTACACTTTCCTGAGTTGAACTTTAGCAGCTCTGTAGTTTCTGTCTATCTTCATCTGTTTTGATTCCTCTCATAATTTTTGCATCATCAGCAAAGATTGAGAGGAATGAGTCTATACCCTCTGGAAGATCGTTTACATATACTAGAAACAGTATGGGTCCGAGTACAGAGCCCTGTGGAACCCCGCTGGTGACATCTCGCCACTCTGATACCTCCCCCCCCTTCCTCACCGTTACTCGCTGTTTCCTATTCTTTAGATACTCCCTTATCCTCCCTCCCTTATACTCACCAGATTTGTCACCGCAAGTAATTGCAACTGTTTTACTGTCAGAACTGTCGGTCTGACAGTCCCTGCGACGGCGCTGGAACCAATCGTATTGGTGTTTGCCATTCCATAGGAGACTTTCGGCGCCGTGGAGAGAGGGGGGGGGGACCTGCTGCATGGGTGACAGCTTCTTCCTCCTCCCCCAGATCAACCTACCCTGGCTTTGCGCCATGGTGAGACCACTCCAGACCAAGAACCAGAGTGCAACTCCATAGTCTCTTGAGACTGATGGATGCCTACTACTTTATTCAACCATTTGGCCTGGACGGTAAAGCGTCGGACACGCTTTATGCAGGTCAGCGTTCAATCCCCGACCGTCCAAGTAGTTAGGCACCATTTCTTCCCCCCGTCCCATCCCAAATCCTTATCCTGATCCCTTCAAAGTGCTATACATATAAGTATTGGCTTGGCTCTTCCCCCTGACAGTTCAACTAAATTATTTAACCAGAACCCCGTTAAACCCAAAGTCCATCGATTTCGATGCTAAGAAAGCGTCAATATCATGGTGCTGTAATATATTTTTCTAAATAATTGGTAATTTTAATAATTTGGTTGATTTCGTTAAAAATGCGACGATTTGATCTGTCATGGATAGATCAAATTGTAGGAGAGGCTTGGGAATCTTATATAGTCATGATTATATATGATAATCAAGGTTAGGATATGTTAATTTAGGAATGGATAGGGCAGGATAGGTTAGGATATGTCAATTTAGGAATGGGTTAGGTTAGGTTAGGATATGTCAATTTAGGAATGGATAGGATAGGTTAGGTTAGGTTAGGTTAGGTTAGGTTACTTTTCATATTTATTTTGATAAGGCTTCTTACCCTCAAACGCGTAATGAGAAAAGGGAGTTCTAATATTGCTACAGACTGAACCTCCAAGTATTTGTGGTGTGAGACTGATACCGGAAGGTCCTCGAGCATGCGCAAAGTCTTCGTCCATCGGGAAGGTCTTTGACCATCCGCAAGGTTGACCTTCCATCATCTGGAAGATCCCTGAAAAAAACATAATTATTGAAAAACTAATGAATTTATATTCAGTAATGACATAGAAATTTAGAAGAAATACATATTAGCTCCTCAGGTAACTACTCGGCAATTTAAGTCATGGTACCAAATAATCTTTAATTCATGCAACATTAGTCACGAGATAAACGAGCGATTTTATATGATAATATGCACATATGTGATGTTTAAACACCAATTACAAATACAATTGAGCAGAGCTATTTTCAAGTGAATCTAAAAATAAAAAAATAAAAACTCAATTTTATATATTTTTTTGCACGGAAAAAGATTATTATGGGAAGTAATATAAACAACTTATTTCGAATAACAGTTTGTACTGCGGAAATGATCTTAGTCAATAATTTACGCTGGGTCGTTAAATGTGCCTTAATTGTTTGCACTAAGCCACTACGACTACCCATTACGCTCTGGCCCCAACATTAATGCCAGTCCTGGAAAATTTAAGAGTTCGGCTCTGAGAATCTGGACTTACGAGGCGGCTAAAGGTGCGCATATTTTCTCCTTCGAAGGAGTTATTAGCAATTAGAAGAATTACCAAGATCGACCAAGTCGTTAAGAGGAGGAGGGGTAGGGAGGGAAGGGTAGGATGAGCAGCAGCAGCAGCAGCAGCAGCAGCAGTAGCAGCAGCAGCAGCAGTAGCAGCAGCAGCAGTAACAGCAGCAGCAGTAGCAGCAGCAGCAGCAGTAGCAGCAGCAGTAACAGCAGCAGCAGCAGCAGTAGCAGCAGTAACAGCAGCAGTAACAGCAGCAGCAGTAGCAGCAGCATCAGCAAATGAAGCAGAAGAGCAGCAAATAAAGCAGCACCAACTAGATCAACAAAAGCAGCAACAACCCCAAATACAGAAACAGTAGCAACAGCAACAGTAGCATGAATAAGAGGCGGAAGCAAAAGAAGAAGATGAGAGAAAGAGTAGGTAGTGTAGGAGCGATAGATAGATAGAGAGAGAGAGAGAGAGAGAGAGAAGTAGTGAGATATGATTTAGAAATAGTAGAAATTAGGACAAGTTGAGGAGAAAAAATGTCTGTGAGAAGAAAGAGAGAGAAAGAGAGGAGGTAGAAGAGCAGAACGTGAAACAAGACTTTACTAATAAAAAACAAAATCGCATTAATTCCCCAGTGCAAGACCTAATTATGCATTCGCTGTGGTGATTTACTCCCTCCTAATCGCCACCGAAACCTATATAACTAGCCAAGCCAATCAGTATTAGCAAGGCAGGTGTGTGTACGGACACATCTGGCATCGCTGTGGGTGGCAGCCAAAGCAAAAAACAGGTGTGTATCGAGTGCGATATCGTAGCTAAAATCTTAAATTTCCTTTAAAACTCTCACGCAAACTTCTTACAAAGAAGCATTATTATCTCTTCTTGCAACTGACTTTCTAAGTAATCATTTCCTCCATACACACTCACAGGGCTGTGGCTGGTCTCAGAGCCCCAATCTCAGAAGGCTGTCGGTCCTCAAGGCGTATATTCCATTACCCATAACGCCTTAGAGGATACACGACTCGGGAAGCCCCACCGACTCCCACACCTGCATCTCATCTCATTCCCCGGTAATTGCAGGTGTTTATGTCTCCCACCAGGTTGTAGACTTTTGATTAATATCCAAATTGCAGGTGTGGGAGCAGCGACAGTGTGGTGCATGAGGGAGTGCTGCAGACCCAGGGGGTGTGTTATAGATCACAGGCTCCTTGTGCTCTATAATGCACTCAGGGGGGGCATTATAGGGCACATTTGCAAAGTTTAAATTAGATTTAGTTACTTATTCTACTGCCGCTTTTCTAAATGTCCCATCTCTGACAATCTCTCCTGATGCTAATACAGCTTTTCCTCCAAAAGCTATTCTTCCAAATGACCAATTTTCCACCAGTCCCTCTTTCGTTAGCTCCTCAAATCGTACTTTTTCTTCAAGTCTCATCTTAAACAGCTCCAAATCCAACAGCACTTCCTGCAACAAATCTGCCTTCATGAGCTCTTACCCCAACAACTGCTCTTCTCAGTGTCCCTCAAATTGCCCCTTCTTCAATAGCATCTCCTCCGACATTCTCACATACTGTTTGCTGAAAGGGCTGTTTGCCTCACCTGCAAACAGCCCTTTCTGCAACAGTTCCTGCAAAAGCTCCTGCTATAACAACAGACACTGAGAGAGAGAGAGAGAGATAATAGCTAAATACTTGAAAATAAA